>NC_084645.1:32838728-33196228 GCF_019802595.1 Syngnathoides biaculeatus
TGTGGAGCGGTAGTCGTGTAAGAATGCGTCATCGCATGGCCCAAGAAGGCACGGTCAGTTCCCGCACTATTTTGCATTGGATAGTTTTTAATTTATGGCCAACAAATCTTTTTACTACAACTATTTACTGTAGTTATGTGGCTGTATTTTCATACATTCAGAGGCATTAAAGTACCTCAAATGTTCCTTTTTTTTGTCTTACATAACAAAGCAAAAATGGCAACCAAATGAACCCAACACACAAATAAGGTCGTGTATTCAAAAAGTGAAGAAAATAGGTATTTGAACACCCGACTATATTGCAAGTTCTCCCACTTAGAAATCATGGAGGGGTCTGAAATTTTCATCGGAGGTGCATGTCCACTGTGAGAGAGATCATCTAAAAAGAAAAATCCAGAAATCACAATGTATGATTTTTAAATGATTTATTTGTGTGATACAGCTGCAAATAAGTATTTGAACACCTGTCCATCATCTAGAATTCTGACCGTCAAAGACCTGTTAGTCCGCCTTTAAATGTCCACCTCCACTCCATGTATTGTCCTGAATCAGATGCACCTGTGTGGGGTCGTTGGCTGCATAAAAACACCTGTCCCCCCCCATACAATCAGTAAGACTCAAACTTGTAACATGGTCAAGACCAAAGAGCTGTCCACAGACACCAGAGACAAAATTGTACAAGTCCACACGGCTGGAAAGGGCTATGGAGAAATTGCCAAGCAGGTTGGCGAAAAAAGGTCCACTGTTGGAGCAATCATTACAAAATGGAAGACACTAAACATGACGGTCAATCTCAATCAGAGTGGAGCCCCATGCAAGAAATCACCTCGTGGGGTCTCGATGATCCTTAGAAAGGTGAGCAATCAGCCCAGAACTACACGACAGGACTTGGTCAATGACCTGAGAAGAGCTGGGACCACTGTTTCCAAGGTGACTGTTGGTAATACACTAACACGTCCTGGTTTGAAATCATGCATGGTACAGAAGGTTCCCCTGCTTAAACCAGCACATGTCAAGGACCTTAAGTTTCCCAGTGATACAGAGGAGTCATTGGAGAAAGTTTTGTGGTCAGATGAGACCAAAATTGAACTTTTGGTCATAATTCCACTAACCGTGTTTGGAGGAAGACAAATGATGAGTTCCATCCCAAGAACACCATCCCTACTGTGAAGCATGGGAGTGGTAGGATCATACTTTGGGGTTTTTTTTCTGCACTTGGGACAGGACGACTGCACTGTATTAAGATGAGGAAGACCGCGGCCACGTATTGTGAGATTTTGGGGAACAACCTCTTTCCCTCAGTCAGAGCATTGAAGATGGGTCGTGGCTGGGTCTTTCAACATGACAATGACCCGAAGCACACAGCCAGGAAAACCAAGGAGTGGCTCCGTAAGAAGCATATCAAGGTTCTGGCGTGGCCTAGCCAGTCTCCAGACCTAAACCCAATAGAAAATCTTTGGAGGGAGCTAAAACTCCGTGTTTCTCAGCGATAGCCCAGAAACCCGTTTGATCAACAGACAAACTGTTTGGAGGAGTGGGCTAAAATCCCTCCTGCAATGTGTGCAAACCTAGTGAACAAATACAGGAAACGTTTGACGTCTGTAATTGCAAACAAAGGCTACTGTACCAAATATTAGCATTGATTTTCTCAGGTGTTCAAATACTTATTTGCAGCTGTTTCACACAAATAAATCGTTAAAAAAATCATTCTTGGTGATTTCTGGATTTTTCTTTTTAGCTTATCTCTCTCTCACAGTGGACATGCACCTACGATGAAAATTTCAGACCCCTCCATGATTTCTAAGTGGGAGAACTTGCAATATAGCAGGGTGTTCAAATACTTATTTTCTTCACTGTAAGTCAAGGGAGTTATCTTTGTTCAGCAGTCTATGCCAGTGTTGTATAGTGACAGGCAGAACAATGAAATATTAAAACTAAACACAACGTCCCATTGCACATACACACAAAACACGAGGTGGCGTGTGTCAACACAAGTAAATACGGCCTAATGCAGTTTTGGGCAATTTCAAGGCCTTTTGAGTTTGAACTGACGAGTCCCCCCATCCACAGTATTTATGAGTTCTAAAGCATCTTCTTTTTGTCGCTGACTGTTTTCTGTTCCCTTGTCCGCTATTGCTTTTGACGTGTGTCCGTTTTGTGAAACGATTGTGACTTTTGCTGCCTTTGGGTGGAATGTAAGTGGGATGAGTGTGACCTTGAGCGTCCAGAATTGACCTGCAGTCTACAGATAAAGCTTATTCAGTGGGTTGGGTGCATCAGGGTGAAAAAAAAAAAAGAGAACCAAAACAAATTGATGTGCGCCCCTGCACATATGCCTGCAGCTGAGAAAGTCTCACTTCGTAGCTGATGAGACCGCTTACTAAGCAGTTATAGCCTAATTACAAATCCGGGCCGAAAGTCATATTCCATTAGAAAAGGTTCCGTGTCCACTAAATGGAGCATCATGTGTGTTTACACAGCCTTTTGGGTCACGGGGTGCTCCCAAAGTCAACGGGTTCACGCAATGGGCGTGCCTTTGCGCAAACTAGGCCCTGAAGGCGGAAAGAGTTGCGGGACAAAGTAAACACTGGAAGCAGCGGTGTCTTCCTTTAAAAAAAAGCAAAAAAAAGGAAAGGAAAGAAAACGTCGCGACAGAGTCAGGGTGGGCGTTCACTGAGATTTTCTCCTCGAATGACCCCACAGTGCTGAGGCGAGAACATCCCGTTTGAGAGTTATTAATAGCTCGCCTTGCGTCACCCAACTGCCGCGCCGCTAGACACGCAACGTTGCCTCGAACTGTGCCAGCCACACATCCTCCTCGCACAAAAACACGCTTATAAAACAGCCAGTCGACGTCCTCCAGCTGTCAGAGTGTCTTTACGGCTCAGGTGATTACCACCTGTAAGTGCTACGCACGCACGCAACGCCGCTGTTATTAAAGGCGACTGAAACAAACAAAAAAAAAAAAGCAAAAAACAAATGACTCAAACACTTTGTGTCGCCTGGCAACAGCGCGACGTGTTTTGGGAATATGTATGCTCAGGAGGGGAATTCAGAAGCAGCGAAGGCACACGTTACAACCTCAGGTCCCTTTCCTCGATAAAAGCCACGAGCATTTGGGCCGGTGCAGTTCCAGACGAGGAAGGGAGGACAGACTCATGTGTGGTTATGACTCGACAATGTCGTATGGGGGTGGGCTGCTGTATATCAGATGTGGGGGGGGGGGGGGGGACTAAAACACTTCCGGGTAATAGATATGGTGTAAATATTTACTAACAGTCTTGCTGCTGCTGCTGCTGCTGCTGCTGCTGCTGCTGTGGCTGTGGCTGGCTGCCCCACCACGCCTGCCCAGGCACAAAAAGCAGGGTGGGGCCCGTGTTGCCTCACTGATTTAATAATCCCTTCCATATTGTGACTGCATGCGCAGCCCCACCACACCTGCAGACACAAGTCCAAAGGCCGAGGCTTCCTCCTTGGATGACGCATTGGGGCGTGCTCGGGAGCCAACGGAAACAGCCAGCGAGATCGATGACACGTGCAGTTGATGTACGAAGCGCTTCAATGGCAAACCGTTCCATGAAATTACAGAAAAGTTGAGTTTTCAGATTCCATCACATGGTCCTCATCAATGGAGAAAACAGGTCAAACGTTATGCTAAAATATGCCAGAGAGTTTGAAATATTTTAAATGTGCTGAGGTAGTGTTAAATGGATGGTTTTTATGCACAGACATCTTGTACATTAGTCCTTATGTGTCTATGAAATCAGATTTGTGCCAGATTTGCGATGACAGCCTTTGCGTTTCCACCGTCCGATTTATGGCTTCGTCTCATTCCTCTATTTGTAGCTTCCTAGCTCCTCTGTTTACATGCTAGCTCCTCCCAGCCGAAATCTATCAAGGAGCGAGGATATTGACGCAGGAGTCAAGTGGGAGGCGGGAGGAATGTTTGGGGGAAACGAGACAATCCCACCTCGATGATGTCATTTCATCAAAAGTTTCCATCCAGGACATCTGAGAACCATATATATGATATTTAACATATTGATGTTGGAACATAATGCTAGGAGCCTCTTAGAAACAGCCACAGTCTAGCAACAGTTGAGAAGCTAACAAATGTTAGCTTTGTCATAGTTTTACAATGTCATGTAGCTAATTTAAAAATAGATTTTGGTGCACTTGACTTGGTATTCAACTTTTGTTCCAACGCTGCTGTTTCAGTCAGTTTGTCCTTATTAGGTGAGGTTGAGCTGATCACAGCGGACTTTGGGTGGCAACCATGACAGGTCATCATCCTATCACAGATTTGTCACGAACCAACGGTGCACGGGCGGACCCAAATGCAGGACTCCACGACGAGGACATGATGTTCAGTGGTTTTTATTATAAACGAAAGTTGTGCACGACAACACAGTCCAAGAAGGCAGGATCCAGAACACAAGAAACAATGTCCGATCACTATGAGTCAACTAAAGAGTAAAACCAAAAGTGTGACTTGACTATAATGGTGCAGAGGCAGAGTAACCCCGGATGCGGGAAAGCATACTCATAGTTATCGGACATTGTTTCTTGTATAAAAAATAATATAATAAATATAATAAAACCCACTGAACATTGGCGTGGAGTCCTGCATTTGGGTCCGCCCGTGCACCGTTAATTTGTGACAGAAGCATACTCAACGAACTGTCAAAAACCAGTGACAAAACTCCAACTTAAATACATGGTCTAATCACAGCGCCTCATGTGACACAGCTGTGACCGGCGACAGGTGTCAGAGATGCGGTGGCCGGGCCGCGCCCCTCTTGGTCGTGGTCCAGCCTTGCTCATGACATTGTCTCGATAACATCACAGTCATTTTCACTTTAAAAGGAGAACCAAGTGTCGAAAATTTGCCTCATGAACGTAAATGGTTGACATCAGGCAGTTTCTGTATCGCCTCAGCGGTTTCCCAGCCAAACCCGACTTCCTGTATATGTGAGGCAACATTTTGACACTGTGGAATTTACGTAGATTCGGTGCAGAAGCAGAGGCGGACAAGTGGGCCTTAGCTCTGGTGGAGATTCATGTGTATGCAGCTCAAGAGTGCCTCAAGTAATCAATATAACATTTTCTGGGGTACATTAACGATAGTTTACAACAGCAACACTTGGCTTTCTGTCACTGTATTGACACGACATGGTTCAAGTCACAGGCCATTAGCAGTGTAGTGGTTCACACGGCTGACTTTCACGCAGACAGTGTAGTTGTTTTTTTATTGAGTGGCGAGCAGTCCTGTGTGTCATCTGACTTCCCTTCAGTGACCCTGAGCAGGATTAGAGGCACAATTTGGATTGATTAAGGCTTTAAGTCACTAAATTCAGAAAGTTGCCATGGCAGTGCTACATATGTCTTCACACCAGTTTTCAAATGCCAGATTTTTCTGGTGCAGAAAAAAAATGTCTAAAAAATTATTTTCCACCATTAGTGTAATTGATAACCTGTACAAATCAAATGGGGGGAAAAAAATCATCGAGAGGAAATAAAAATGAACAACTGACATGAGGTGGTTGCACAAGTGTGCGCACCCTGATAATTTGGAAAGCAGCTGTGTTCAGATTTAACCTTTTTTTTTTGTGTGTGCGTGTGTGTGCGTGTGTGTGCGAGAAAGCACATACCTGCCACAATTTAAAGTGGCCGTGACCACCCCTAAATAAATTCAGATGTTCTAATGGGCTTTTCCTGTCACTTTTCTCTGTCTGAAGTCTGAAGGTTTTGTACTAAAAGTGATTACTAGAGTAGCGCCTGAAGATACGACTGACCGAAGTTACAAGGCCGTCACACAAACGATTTTTTGGTTTGACTTTGGAGCCTAAACTAGAGATAGGCGCGCTGCATGATGCCCTTCAACTCTACTCACTTCACAAAAGCAGCACTTGTGTAAATAGTGAACAATTAATAAATAAAGAGGTGTCCAGCTCTTTATTGCCATTCCCAGTTGACCTGAACTGTCTTAGTAAAACTAAATATAAAATGAAGACAAGTACACTTTATTTAAAACAAACATTAGTTTAGCCTTTTGCTCTGCTAGCTTAATGCTAACGCTAATTAGCATCTATGTTGTGGTGCTTTAACCCTTGAAGCAACCGACTGAAAGCAAACAAGTAATATATTATGAATGATTTGTCTGAGTACATTTCTTTCATATCACAAACCGGCCATTTGAACGTTGATGGGTAGGCTTTTTATATACTGTACACTCCACGTGCAGTAGCAAATGCGCGAAAACAGTCATGTCAATAAACTTGTCTTAAAGAGTAGGATAAACTTCACAACTACATATGAAACCCAAAAATAAAAAGATCTTAGTATTCCGAGCTGCTACTTTAAATAGGTACGTTCCATTCACATCACCAAAATTGCTAAAACAAAACCGTTTTAGTGAGTTCACAGAGGGGCAAATAAGTAGTAGTACCATAGTAATAAATGTTTTAACTTGAGTCAGCCAAGCGTCTTCAAAGATTTGTCTCCTTCCACCGGGCCGACTGATTAGCTTTCTGCATTTACCCACAGTCTCCAAACGCCATCTGTGTTTGGGATCATCCTGGTCTTGTCGTAATTACCATTGCAAGCGAGCGCCCGTAGATAATGACAACGCTGCTATACTCAGCAGGATTAGACTGGTGCTTGTCGACTTGCCGTGACTTGGGCTTTATGTCCCGTATCACCGCTGACAATAAGGAAATGACGGCCTGCAGTCCGTATACACGACGGACCGTATTTCTGCTCTGTTAAGGACTTGGACGTGAACCATCATTCTTTCTCTACTAGATTATGGGGTAATCTGAAGATTACACAGTTTCCCACTTGCTTGATCTGTGGATATTTATCTCATCTGAATTACTAGTTTGTTTGTTTTTTTCAATCAAAGCCTTGTTGTTGTCTCAATTGAGAAAACGGAAAACTCAAGACTGTAAAACTTGGGCGCACATAGCAATACATCACATGAGAACCTCATGAGCTAATGAGTTTAATTCACCTTTTATTATATTCTGTGTGTAATCACAATGTGTTAATGTTGTCAAATCTCATCAATCACTTCATTGGCTTCAAAAAGTCATCTGTTGTCAGTTGCTCATTATAACACAATTGGCTCCCTTGATAAACAAACAGAAACTGGTAGAACTGGTTTCCTGAGGAACAAAAAAGTGCGATGACATAAATCGCGAGCTTTCCTTTTGTCTAATTAAAAAAACCCTGTGTACAATTAAGGTGTGGTGTGGTTGATTGACAAGATCTTTTGAGACAACTGAGCGTCATGCTATGATATTTGCGGTTGATGTTAAGTGTTCCCTGAGGGCGACAACCGGTGACTCACGTCAGGGCGTTATCGTAAAGGTCGTGTCGATAATTCCATCGAATTTGGAGACAGTCTACCTCGATTCAAAAACCGTTAAATGTTACTCCCGGAGGATCAACCATATTATCCGGGGTATTTATCAGGACATTTTAAAGGTGAACGAGCATCGGTGTTATCTACTCACATACTACTTAAAGGTCAAGTGTCGTGCCTATTAACGTTCTAAAATCAATGTAATGAAAAATACATATAACATTATTCACTTCAGTGTCTATAAGAAAAAATAAACGTGATCGGAGAGCGCGTCATCCATGCGCAAAGTTGCGGAAGTTTCATTCAACATCCAAGTGGGAGCCATATTGCCTGCATCATCTGTTCATTACGTCACACTGCGACATTCGCCATTGAAAGCACCCTCTGCCACCTACTATGGGACATGGAAGCTCTTTTAAAAGAAGAGAACATTTCACAATCGAGTGAAGTGACCGGGGTATTATTACCCTACCATTTCGAGCCATATTCAGATGATATGCGGATCACTTCTAACTAACAACAGACTCCCATGCAGTATGTGTGAGCCAGCCCAGCTGAAACCGTGCTCATCCGCGAGTCACGGCTTCGGCAGTGGCTTGTCCGTCCACCTACTATGGGACATGGAAGCTCTTTTCAAAGAAGAGAACATCTCACAATCGAGTGAAGTGACGGGGGCAATATTATCCTATCGTTTCGAGCCATATTTAGATGATATGCGGATCACTTCTAACTACCAACAGACTCGCAGACAGCATGTATGAGCCACCCTGGCTGAAGCCGTGCTCGTCTGCGAGGCACGGCTTCGGCGGTAGCTCATCCGCCCACCTACTATGGGACAAACTCTTTTCGAAGAAGAGAACATCTCAAAATCGAGTGAAGTGACCGGGACAATATTACTCTATCGTTTTGACCCATAATGAGAGGATATGCGGATCACTTCTAACTAACCACAGTATGTATGAGCCAGCCCGGCCGAAGCCGTGCCCCTCTTCTGAAGCTGTGCTCAGTGCCGACAGGTACATCGACACATTTAGCACGCCTAATTTACGTGCGCGGATCTTTTGTTACATTCTGGGAGGATTACATCCCCCCCCCAAACTATTATTTTTTTCAGTAGCTGTACACACACCTACCTGTCATTTGGAACCCACAAAGCTCTCGTCCGCAGCTCCCGTGCAATCCATTCTTCACGACGAACCAGGTCTTTTTGAAAAGTATGAAGAGTAAATTTAATTACTAATAAAAAAAAAATAATAAATAAATTAATTAATTTGAGTGAAGAAGGTACAAGACAAGAAATATGATTTAATTTAAGCTATACGGTACAATCAAAAGAAAGGCCTTTGTTGCATTTGCCAACCATTTGCATGTTACATTTAATTATTGAATTTTTGTTTTGTTTTTTTTTTCAAAGTAATTTAGAGTATCTAGCACAGAAAGCACAGGTCGTTTGAATGTTGTCAGTCAGAAGAGGTATTTGAGCCTGTGTGGCCTTTGCATGCCAGATAATACCGATGACCCTTTCTTAGAAGCATCACTCTGGATTATTTTGAGCCCCCGTGGCAGCTGTCCGTGGAAGCTGAAGTCTGGAAAATATTGAAAAAAAAATGTTTTGGGCTCATGAACAATAATCTGGCACAGAGCAGCTCTTAGGCGCAATCAAACGGGCCCTGCATTGGATTATCGATTCTGCTTGTTAACGTCACTGGCATTTTCATCATTTGAACCGTGTCATTGGCTTTTTGTTTCCATACGGCGCAAATTATTCTTGCTTCTGGACAGATTTCAGGGTCAATTGATTCATTTTGGAAATTAAAAGTCTTTGTTGGACGTGATTTGTCATGTAGGCACTGCAGAGTGATTGGCAGCTCTTAACCCATCACAGGAGGTTTGATTCCTTTTTGTGTTTTTCAGAAAGGTTGTGGCAGAGTCATGATTACACTCCCTAAAAAGACAAACAAACAGGGAGGGGGGGGGGGCAACATCATGACACAAAGGAAATTGACGTGCGTCCATGAACGCATCATGTAAAAGTCATCCATCCATTCTTTTATGGCACTTACCTCATTCGGGTCACAGCCCAATTGGGGCCAAGCCCAGCTGACTGGACAAGAACCGAGGTACATGCTGGACTGGATGCTACCCAAATGCAATCAAGCATGCAATTATACAGCGGATTAAATAAGTATTTAGCACATCATCATTTTTCTCTTGAAATATATTTCCAAAGGTGCTAAAAGGCATGAAAAAGTAACCAGATGTTGGGAACAACATGAGTAATCCATGGATACAACGAAAGTACAACAAATAAGATCAGAAATTAAGTTGTGTGTGATATGAAATGACTCAGGGAAAAAAGTATTGAACACGCCAAGGTTCTGTGGGCATGTTTTATGAGCCTTGAGTTTGAGTTCTTTCCATAGATTTTTGATTGAATTCATATGATTGGCTGAGCCATTCCAGCATCTTTTTTTTTTTCAATCTTTGTAACCAATTGAGAGTTTCTTTGGGAATATGTTTTGGATCATTCTTCTTCTTCTTTTCCTTTCGCTTGTCCCGTTAGGGGTCGCCACAGCGTGTCATCTTTTGCCATCTAGCCTATCTCCTGCATCTTCCTCTCGAACCCCAACTGCCCTCATGTCTTCCCTCCCCACCACATCCATAAACCTTCTCTTTGGTCTTCCTCTCGCCCTTTTGCCTGGGAGCTCCATCCTCAGCATCCTTCTACCAATATACCACTCTCTCGCCTTCGAACATGTCCAAACCATCGAAGTCTGCTCTCTCGAATCTTGTCTCCAAACATCCGCTTTAGCTGTCCCTCTAATTAGCTCATTTCTAATCCTATCCAACCTGGTCACTCCGAGCGAGAACCTCACATCTTCATTTCCGCCACCTCCAGTTCAGCTCCTGTTGTTTCTTCAGTGCCACCGTCTCTAATCCGTACATCATGGCCGGCCTCACCACTGTTTTGTAAACTTTGCCCTTCATCCTAGCAGACACTCTTCTGTCACATAACACACCAGACAACCTTTCGCCAGCTGTTCAACCTGCTTGGACCCGTTTCTTCACTTCCTGACCACACTCTCCATTGCTCTGTATTGTTGACCCCAAGTATTTGAAGTCGTCCACCCTCGCTATCTCTTCTCCCTGTAGCCTCACTCTTCCCCCTCTACTTTCTCATTCACGCACATATATTCTGTTTTACTTCGGCTAATCTTCATTCCTCTCCTTTCCAGTGCATGTCTCCATCTTTCCAATTGTTCCTCTGCGTGCTCCCTGCTTTCACTGCATATGACAATACCATCTGCGAACATCATGGTCCAAGGGGATTTCAGTCTAACCTCATCTGTCAGCCTATCCATTACCACTGCAAACAGGAAGGGGCTCAGAGCTGACCCTGATGCAGTCCCACCTCCACCTTAAATTCCTCTGTCACACCTAAGGCACACCTCACATTGTTCTGCTTGCCATCATACATGTCCTGTACTATTTTACATACTTCTCTGCCACACCAGACTTACGCATGCCAGTACCACAGTTCCTCTCTTGGTACTCTGTCATAGGCTTTCTCTAGATAAAAAAAGACACAAAGCTCCTTCTGACCTTCTCTGTACTTTTCCACGAGCATCCTCAAGGCAAATAATGCATCTGTGGTACTCTTTCTAGGCATGAAACCATACTGTTGCTCGCAGATACTTACTCTGTCCTGAGTCAGCCTCCACTACTCTTTCCCATAACTTCATTGTGTGGCTATCATCAACTTATTCCTCTATAGTTCCCACACCTCTGAACATCCCCTTTGTTCTTAAAAATGGGAACTAGAACACTTTTCCTCCATTCTTCAGGCATCTTTTCGCGCGCTAGTATTCTGTTGAATAAGTTGGTCAAAAATCCACAGCCATCTCTCCAAATGCTTCCATACCTCTACCGGTATGTCATCAGGACCAACTGCCTTTCCATTTTTCATCCTTTGTAGTGCCTTTCTGACTTCCCCCTTAGTAATATTTCCACTTCCTGGTCCTTCACTCTTGCCTCTTCAACTCTTCCTTCTCTCTCATTTTTCATTCATCAACTTCTCAAGTATTCTTTCATCTATTTAGTACACTACCGGCACCAGTCAACACATTTCCATCTCTATCCTTAATCACCCTTACCTGCTGCACATCCTTCCCATCTCTATCCCTCTGTCTGGCCAACCTGTAGAGATCCTTTTCTCCTTCTTTTCGTGTCCAACCTGGTGTACATGTCTTCATATGCCTCTTGTTTAGCCTTTGCCACCTCTACCTTTGCCCTACGTCGCATCTCGATGTACTCCTTTCGCCTCTCCTCAGTCCTTTCAGTATCCCACTTCTTCTTCGCTAATCTCTTCCTTGTATGACTCCCTGTATTTTGGGGTTCCACTACAAGTCTCCTTCTCCCCTTTCCCTACCAGATGACACACCAAGTACTCTCCTGCCTGTCTCTCTGATCACCCTTGGCTGTCGTCGTCCAGTCTTCCGGGAGCTTCGGTTGTCCATCGAGAGCCTGTCTCACCTCTTTCCGAAGGCCACACGACATTCTTCCTTTCTCAGCTTCCACCACATGGTTCTCTGCTCTACCTTTGTCTTCTTAATCTTCCTACCCACCACCAGAATCATCCTACATACTACCATCCTATGCTGTCGAGCTACACTCTCCCCTACCACTACTTTACAGTCAGTAACCTCCTTCAGATTACATCGTCTGCACAAAAATAATCTACCTGCGGGTTCTACCTCCGCTCTTGTAGGTCACTATATGTTCCTCCCTCTTCTGGAAATAAATGTTCACTACAGCATCTCCATCCTTTTGCAAAGTCCACCACCATCTGCCCTTCAAAGTTCCTTTCCTGGATGCCGTACTTACCCATCACTTTCATCGCCCCTGTTTCCTTTACCAAATGTCCATTAAAATCTGCACCAATCACAACTCTCTCGCTGTCTGGGATGCTCAGAACTACTTCATCTAGTTCCTTCCAGAATTTCTCTTTCAACTCTAGGTCACATCCTACCTGTGGTGCATAGCCGCTAACCACATACATAACACCCTCAATTCAAATTTTAGTCTCATCACTCGATCTGATACTCTTTTTACCTCCAAGACATTCTTAGCCAGCTCTTCCTTTAAAATAACCCCTACTCCATTTCTCTTCCCATCTACTCCGTGGTAGAATAATTTAAACCCTGCTCCCAAACTTCTAGCCTTACTACCTTTCCACCTGCTCTCTGGATGCACAGAATATCAACCTTTCTCCTAATCATCATGTCAACCAACTCCTGTGCTTTTCCTGTCATAGTCCCAACATTCAAAGTCCCCACACTCAGTTGTAGGCTCTGTCCATTCCTCTTTTTCTTCTGACGCTGGATCCGGTTTCCTCCTCTTCTTTGTCTTCGATGTCTTCTATGTTTTGGATCATTATCATGCTGAAATGGCCGCCCTAGTTTTATTTTCATTATCCTCATAGACGGCAGCAAATTTTTGTCAAGAATGTCTCAGTACATTTGGCCATTCATCCTTCTTTCAATAATGTGCTGAAAAGCAGCCCCACATCTTCATGTCCCCCCTCACTCTTGGGATGAAGCTTTTACTGTGACGTCCACGGGCATTTCTCCTCCAAACATTGGTGCACATTATGGCATCATTTTGCTTTCATCCTACTAGACTATATTCTCTGAATATTTCACTTCCAAATGTTGTTCAGCAAACATTAAACAAGCTTTGACATGTTTTTTTTTCAGCAGTGAAGTCTCCTGTTGAGCACGCATACAGGCCATGTCAGCAGAATGCATTACTCATTGTTTTCCTTGTGTGACAGTACCTGCTAATTCCAGGTCTGCTTGAAATGATCCACCGGTGGTCCTCAGCTCTGGGACAACTCTTCTGATTATTCTTTGCAATCCTCTGAAATCTTGCAAGGAGCACCCGATTGAGGCCAATTTATGGTGGTATGATTGGCTTTCCAACTTACAAATTCTGGCCCCCAACCGTACTCACTGGAACCTTCAGAAACTTACATATACGCCTGTAACCAATGCCATGGTTAGGTTTTGTAACAGTTTAACGATAGTCTCGAGACAATTCTCTGTTCTTACCCATCATGAGATGAGTCTTAACACACCTTGGCAATGAGACCTTTTTGTATGCCACCAATTAGCACTGACAAGGGTCTGGATTGGTGTTTAATCATTGTTATATTTTGGGTTTTGTATGAGCTTTCCATAATTCTTTGCATGCCCCTTTTAGCTGCTGTATTGTTGTTTCCTTCTTGCTAACTGGGGAGGAATACCAGTTTTCAGAGAATCATCTGTTTCACGAGTTTGATGCTTAAGGATCATTTTCAAATGTATTTTGCTGCCTGCAACAGGAATTGAGGGGATCAGCGCAGGCCTGAAGGTAAAAAATTGAGAAGTCGAATTTCAGGTCTCATGTGGTGCAATTTGCTCCAGCAGTGTTGTATTTTGAGTGGAGTCCTAAAGTTCGTCTTTGATCATGTCCCCATCCTAATAAATGTCCGTCTCTGGTGTGAGAGTCGCACATCTGTTTTTTGGTGATGTTGGACGACGAGCTGAAAGTGGAAGTATGTGCAGCTGAGAGCAGGACTCCACCAGCCCCCTTTTTCCCCAGTGAGACAATCTCCCTCACTTCTCCCTGGGAACGGCTTATGGGCTTTCCACTTTTGCAGAACGAGACACTGCGATCACAAACACGAGTTTTTACCAAACTCCAGCAGCCACTGAGTTTGATATATGTTCAATGGAACCAGCAGTGCCAACGGCTTCCCGCTGATGCGGTTTTACAGCCACATCTGCAGGGCATATGGATTCCCTATTAACCTTTGCGTGGGCCCCGGGTCAACGTTGGAAGAGGCCTACGTCAGCGTGTGCTCTCAGAATCTCAGGAGAGCAGAATAGAGATGTGCAATGGGAGAGGAGTTCTAAGAACCATTTGTTTGGGTGATGTTCAGTAAAAAGTCACCCACGGGCCACGCACCAGCCAGTTTCTGATCGTCACTGAGGAAGTCGTCAGCCGCCAGTCGCACTCTGGTCGGCCACGCCTCGTTTCTGTCTACTTCCCTAAAATGCATTTGTGCTGACAGCGCCGCAGCGAGGGACCACTCCTGCGAGCACACAGACCTCTCTTTCGACAGCACTTCACTCCCCCCACCCCCCTAACCCTTGACCCCGCGCTGGCCATCACTGAGTCTCAGACATCAAACTGTGGCTTCTTTCGACACGCATGCGAACAGCACTTGACCTAGATTCTTCCTAAACTTCCACTTTATTAGGGACAATGCAGCAATAGAACACCATCCTCGACATCACTCCTTTAACTAGATGCTTATGTTCAGCGCGAAAGCTTTATTCTAATTTGTTGGAACAGTAGTTTATGTCCTTTGTATTCAAGATGGGAGACCTCAGGAGGAATGGCGCCACGCCAAAAAGGAAAAAACGCGACTAGCACAGAACCGGACATTGAACTTAAGTGTGATGTAGCGTAAGCCGTCTGTCGTGGCTGCAATGTGATAAAAAAAAAAAAATGACAGCGAATCAATATCGACAGCACAAGAACAAAATGAACATTGCTGAGTCGGCCATTTTTGTCGTGAAGTGGGTCACTTCCTAGACATAAACATACACATACACACGTATCACCATCGGAGCTGATGGTAAATACACTATTTATCGTTAGGTAATGAAAAATGGTAACTTCCTTTTACCCCCGTGACCTTTAAAAGTGTTTAAAAGCGCAAAGCATCGAGTCGAGTGTCTTCAAAAGCTCTCACCATCGCCTTACAACATCAATGCCTCCTTCAAAAGATGATTCGTTTTGATCATTCAAAATATCTTTTCACACTTTTTTATGATCGTTGTGACGAAATGTTGCTTACAACATTGCCTGTTATAAGTAAAGTAAGTCAGTTATAAGTAAAGCTACATAATGGCAACAATTTGACCTACAGCACCTTCTGAAAGTATTCGACCGCCTTGAACTTTTCAACCTTTCGCCACATTTCAGGCTTCAAGCATAAAGATATAAAATAAAAAATGTTCGGCAAGAATCAACAAGTGGGACACAATCGTGAAGTGGAAGAAAATTTATTGGATATTTTATACATTTTTCAACAAATAACAAACTGAAAAGAAGGGCATGGAATATTATTCGGCTCCTTTACTTTCAGTGCAGCAAACTCACTCCAGAAGTTCAGTGAGGATCTCTGAATGATCCAATGATGACTGATGATGATAAATAAAATCCCCTTGTATGTAATCAAGTCTCCGTAAAAATGCACCTGCTCTGTGATCGTAAGTGCAGAGAGCATCATGAAGACCAAGGAACACACCAGGCAGGTCGAAGATACTGTTGTGGAGAAGCTTAAAGCCGGATTTGGAAACAAAAAGATTTCCCAAGCTTTGAACATCTCAAGGAACACTGTGCAAGCAATCATATTGAAAATGGAAGGAGTATCAGACCACTGCAAATCTACCAAGACCCGGCCAGCCCTCTAAACTTTCACCTCGAACGAGGAGAAGACTGAACATAGATGCAGCCAAGAGGCCCAAGATCACTCTGGATGAACTGCAGAGATCTACAGCTGAAGTGGGAGAGTCTGTCCATGGGACAACAATCAGTCGTACACTGCACAAATCTGGAAGAATGGCAAGAAGAAAGCCATTTCTCAAAGATATCCATAAAATGTCTCATTTAAAGTTTGCCACAAGCCACCAGGGAGACACACCAAATATGTGGAAGAAGCTGCTCTGGTCAAGTGAAACCAAAATCAGACTTTTTGATCAAGTGAAACCAAAATCAAACTTTTTGGCCACAATGCAAAATGATTTGTTTGGTGTAAAAGCAACACAGCGCATCACCCTGAACACACCATCCCCACTGTCAAACGTGGTGGTGGCAGCCTCGTGGTTTGGGCCTACTTTTCTTCAGCTGGGTCAGGGAAGATGGTTCAAATTGATGGGAAAATGAATGGAGCCAAGTTCTGGAAGAAAACCTGTCCCAGTTTGCAAAAGACCAGCGACTGGGATGGACATTTATCTTGCAAGAGGACAATGATCCAAAACATAAAGCCAAAGCTCCAATGGAATGGTGTCAGAATGGCCAAATCAAAGTCCAGACCTGAATCCAATGGAGAATGTGTGGACAGAGCTGAAGACTGCTGTGCTCTGCATCAACCTCACTGAGCTCGAGCTGTTTTGCAAGGAAGAATGGGCAATTTCAGTCTCACCATGTGCAAAACTGAGAAAAACTGAAATGTGACGAAAGGTTGAAAAGTTCAAGGGGGGATGACAATACTTTCACAAGGCACTGTAATTGCTTCCTATTGGGAAAATTGTATCAAAATTTGAACATTAACGATTAACTTTCAAATAAAGACACGGTTATAATAACTGCACAGCTCCCCGTGAAGAGAGTAGAGGGGGCATGTCCTAACATGACCTGCTCTTAACAAAGCGCCATTTCCTGGCCTCAGCGTCCAGCCATGTGTTTAGTCTGTCGTGAAAATTTTTTCATGTCAGCACTTTCACGCCATCACTTGTTTTTCTTTATCCCCTTTCAAACTCCGAATAGTAATAATAACAATAATACCATCTATTTAGCCGAGTGCTTTGTAGCTGCTGTTTGCAGTCACTTGCTGCACGAAAGGAACTGAACACACCTCGGTGTGTCTCAGCTGTGTGTGTGAGTGTGTAGTCTGGTTTCCCCAGCCACGGAAGTAAGCCATTATTGGGATGGGCAGCATCGCGCCTTCGTTTGGTGTCTTTTTGTTGTTCCATCTTTGATTAAAGTGCAGCAGGTGACAGACGAGCCCGCGTGTCCTTCTCAAGATTCACATCCAACTTTGGTGAGTGTCGGATTTCGTCTCGTGGTTTTGGCTGTACTAATGGCCAAAGCACAACATGGGCTAAATTATACACATCACAGAGTGGGGGGAAAAAAAGGATCATGAAACATCCCCTGTGACCTCTTAGTCAGATCGGGGGGCCTGAATGACTGATGAGGGCGCCATCGTGTGGTCAAAGTTGGTATTTTTTTCTTTAGCGGCGTTCCCCAAACTTTATTAATTCGAGGCACCTATTTTATGATGGAAAAAAAACTGACGGAACACCAACAAAAAGTGTATAGTAATCCAGTTTTCAGTATTCTCAGAAATGTATTCAGCGTGAAATTTACGCTTCTTTAATTGAACACAACGCTCATCCACTTGCCACACATTCTCATTTAACGCACACTTATTTTACTTTCTGTCGTCTGTTTCCAGAGCGTTTAATTTCCGTCACTGTCTTAGATGGATTAATCAAGTTAATTATAAATCATCCATCCATTTCAAAGCCACTTATCCTCACAAAGGTCACAGGAGGGCTGGAGCCTATCACAGCTAACTTGGGGTGAAAACCAGTCATAATACCTGGAATTCATTTTATTTTGGGTGTCTTTCATGTGATTCGTGGTCATACATCATTAGGGAGTTAAAAAAAATATAACAGTGAGGCTAAGCGGGATGTAAAATGGATGGACAGATGAAATCAGCAATAAAATATAGAAAACTGCCGGCACAGTGGATCAGCTGATAAAGCGCTGGCCTCATAGTTCTGAGGTCCCAGGTTCAATCCCAGACCTGCTTGTGTGGAGTTTGCATGTTCTCCCCGTGCCAGCGTGGGTTTACGGTTTACTCCGGTTTCCTCCCACAGCCCAAAAACATGCAACATGAATTGGATACTCTAAATTGCCCTAAGGTGTAATTGTGAGTCCATCTGTTTGTCTCCATGTCCCCTGTGATTGGCTGGCAACCAGTTCAGGGTGGAGCCTATCTCCTGTCCGTTGACAGCTGGGATAGGCTCCAGCACTCCCCGTGACCCTCGTGAGGATAAGCGACGAAGAAAATGGATGGATGGATGGATGGATGGAATATAGAAAACCAGTCTAAAACCCAACAATCGAGACAAGATAAAAACAGTTAAAACCAAACCAATTATCAAGAATATGCCTGTGTTTTGAAGTGTTGTGATGTTGGAGTCGTAGTTCCTCATGTGAGGTGTGAGAGTGCTCCAAAGGTGGGCGGGGCTGAGGGAGTTGACCCTTTGGCTCCACAGGAGGGAGTTGAAAGAAGTTGAGAGGAGGATGACCCAAAAGAATTGGTGGGCCTGTTGATGTGTCACTCCTAACTGATGATAATACACAGTTTGGAATCTACTTTTTTTTTTTAATAATAATAAGTATTACAGCAAGCTGATTTAGTTTGACAATAGTGCTTGCACAACACTGCACACACTTTTTGTTTGATGCATCCCATTGCTGATGCACACCCCGATCTACTTATCTTTCATCTCTTCTCTTTTTTTTTCATTTCCTTTTAAACCTATGACACGATAAAATAATAGCGGGAAGAGCTGTCTGTAACACTTTGCCTTTCCAAGGTATACTAAATACAATGATACTACGAAATGAGGCAGTGCCAACAACAACCACAATTATAACCGATAGCGCTTTTGCTCACGAAGGCGACGGGGGAGCTCAACCCGATGCCAGTTGACATTTGGCAACACCGGAATGGTCGCCAGCCAGTCACGGGAAACATGAAACATGAACATGAACATTAAAAAAAACTTTCACTCTGACTTTTATCGGCGTGATTTACGAGACGGACCTGAAAAGGCACTGAACAGAATGAAAAATGGAAAGACAGATGACCCGATGACATACCAGTGGAGGTTTGGAAGGAATTTGGAGAGGTGGCTGTGGAGTTTTTGACCAACTTATTCAACAGAATACTAGCAGGAGAGAAGATGCCAGAAGAATGGAAGAAAAGTGTGCTAGTCCCCATTTTTAAGAACAAAGGCGATGTTAAGAACTGTGGGAATTATAGAGGAATAAAGATGATGAGCCACACAATTAGGTTAGGTAGGACAGAAGTAAGTACTGGTATCTGCGAGCAACAGTATGGTTTCATGCCAAGAAAGAGTAAAACAGATGCACTATTTGCCTTGAGGATGCTCGTGGAAGAGTACAGAGAAGGCCAGAAGGAGCTACATTGTGTCTTTGTAGACCTAGAGAAAGCCTATGACAGAGTACCAACAGAGGAACTGTGGTTCTGCATGCGCAAGTCTGGTGTGGTGGAGAAATATGTTAGAATAGTACAGGACATACACGAGGGGAGGTGAACAGTGATGAGATGTGCCATAGGTGTGTCAGAAGAATTTAAGGTGGAGGTGGGACTGCATCAGGGATCCGCCCTGAGCCCCTTCCTGTTTGAGGTAGTAATGGGTAGGCTGACATACGTGGTTAGACTGGATTCCCCTTGGACCATGATGTTCGCAGATGATATTGTGATCTGCATTGAAAGCAGGGAGCATGCAGAGGAACAATTACAAAGATGGAGACATGCACTGGAAAGGAGAGGAATGAAGATTAGCCAAAGTAAAACAGAATATATGCGCGTGAATGAGAAAAGTGGAGGGGGAAGAGTGAGGCTCCAGGGAGAAGAGATATCAAGGGTGGACGACTTTAAATACATGGGGTCAACAATAGAGAGCAATGGACAATGAGGTAAAGAAGTGAAGAAACGGGTCCAAGCGGGGTGTTGGCGGAAGGTGAGTCTCCGCTAGGATGAAGGGCAAAGATCATAAAAAAGTGGTGAGGCCGGCCATGATGTACGGATTAGAGATGGTGGCTCTGACGAAACAACGGGAAGCAGAACTGGAGGTAGCAGAAATGAAGATGCTGAGGTTCTCGCTCGGAGAGAGCAGGTTGGATAGGATTAGAAATGAGCTCAATAGAGGGACAGCCAAAGTTGGATGTTTTGGAGACAAGGTGAGAGAGAGCAGACTTCGATGGTTTGGACATGTTCAGAGGCGAGAGAGTGAGTATATTGGTGGAAGGGTGCTGAGGATGGAGCTGCCACACAAAAGAGTGAGAGGAAGACGAAAGAAAAGGTTGATGGATGTTGTGAGGGAGGACATGGAGACAGTGGGTGTTAGAGAGGAAGATCCATGATATCGGCTTAGATGGAAAAAGATGACACGCTGTGGCGACCCCTAACGGGACAAGCCGAAAGGAAAAGAAGAAGAAACCCACTTTATTGGTCAAAATTGTAGATGAGATTGAAGCTCATGGGTATGGTCTAGTCTGGTCCTAGGTCTTCGTTGAACATGTCCCCTGGGTATTCAACCCTTGACTCCCGCTGCCAGCCCCTCAAACATGGGGGGGAGCTCGCAAACTCTGGCCACAGCTCAGAAGTGTAAGGCAGACGTGTTGGCCTCGAGGCAGAGGCACTTACTTCTTTTCAGATAATTCATATGTTCTTTTGAAAAAAAAAAAAAATCTTGGAATACAGTTTTGTAACTGTAATCCATTTTTTGGGGGAGGGGGGACATTTATATAAGGGATGCTCTGAATGTCGTTCTCCCTTCATTCATCACCTCCTCTAAAGTGTCACATAATCTCCACTTACAAATTCAAAGCCACTCACTGACGACAAAGCTCTTTAGTGTTTGCTTACGCAGAGAAACGGGGTATTATCCATTTCGAGAGGCTGTCGGTACGTGCCACATGGGTGCGTCGGAGTACTTTTTGTGGGCCCTTTCTTGTTGAGAATGAAGTTCCCTCCCCGTCGTTGGGATGCAACCACCGGAGGAATGCGTGAGAACAACTTCTCTTTGCAAATCAGGTAACTTTTGCTTGCGTGCTGAGTTTGAAGTAACGTGCATTTGTACACTGCATTTGTCCCCCTTTCAAGATGACTAGATTGTATAACGGATGCCAACTGGGCAACGTTTCTCACATAGCATAGCATGAAGCCGCGTGAACATTAATTTAAAAAGACTGCATGGAAGCGGTCAACCTCGGGTCTTGTCCCAGTTAGTTTCTTCAGAATCCATTCAGCGCTCTGTTGGCTTCATCAAGCCGTGCTCACCCTCAGAGATAGGGTGAAAAGCTCAGTCATCCGGGAGGGGCTCAGTGTCGGGCTACTGCTCTTCCGCATTGAGAGGAGCCAGATGAGGTGGCTGGGGCATCTGATCCGGATGCCTCCAGGACGCCTCCCTGGTAAAATGTTCCGGGCATGTCCCACCGGAAAGAGACCCCGGGGACGACCCATGACATACTGGAGGGACTATGTCTCTCAGCTGGCCTGGGAACGCCTCGGGATCCTCTGGAACAGCTGGAAGAAGTGGCCGGGGAAAGGGAAGTCTGGGTATCCCTGCTGAAGCTACTTCTCCCGCTCCCCGAACCTGAAAAGCAGAAGAGAATGGATGGATGGATGGATGGATGGATGGATGGATGGATGGATGGATGGATGGATGGATGGATGGATGGATGGATGGATGGACCTCAACAGTTCCATCAGGAATCCAATAGAGGGAGTTGTTGACTAAAATATGCTGTGAAATGGCTTGTATGCAAATCTGACTGAGTAGCACATGACTTTGGGAACACAGCACATAAGAACTCGCTGCTGTTTTGTTCAGTTCTCACTCACAGAAGTGACTTACTGATAATGGTTATATTATTTATGTTTACCATGTGGTACTTTTGGGGGGAAGGGGGGAGGATAGATTTCAAAATTCACAATTGCTTCTCCACCTTGGCATATTTAAGAATACTTTTTCTTGAGCATTGAATTTGGTGTTTTTGTTTTTAATCTGAAGTTGGTGGCTCTGAGTGGCACACAACACAACACATACACACGTCAACCGTTTTGTATAAAATATACATAATATCAAGTACATTGCTATTCGGATACACCAGCGTCGGGTACACTAATACAAGCGATGTATTAATAATGTGATTTTCCAAATTGAACAATCACCCTTTAGTGACATCGTTGGAGAAGCACCAATATCCTATTTTTATGGTTGTGTTTATACTGTGGTGGAGAACTGCAGTTCGTCACACTTGAGAGCTGTTCTCATTTTTTTACGCCCATTGATAAGAGCAAAATTCCTTCGACTCGACTTAAGAGTTAAATTTTCACCTTGGCCACACTCGTAACTCAAACCCGTCGTATCTCAAATATCATTTTACCCGCCCCCCATTGAGATGAATAGAAATGCCATTCATTTGTCCAGCTCCTTATTAGCATTGGCCACCAGGGGGCAGACAGACAAACATGGAGAAAAGCTTTTACAACTGAGTTAGTCAACTGCAGTAAAGTTTGCCTTTTATCACACAGGATTAAAAAAAAAAAAAAATGCTCCTAAAATCTACATATTCCAGCAGAATTTGCAGGATGTGTTCTTTAAAGAAAATTAGGGATCGACCAAAAGACATTTTATAGTGAGTGGGTTTCAAATTAAACTGAGCCTGAGCCATTTCTCAAAAGCACAATCGGCTGGGCCCTGAAAGACGCAAGCTGATTTGGTGCAGTCCTCTAGTGGTGCGGTCGGCCATCTTTTTTCTGTCGCTGTCAGTGTCGGCGTTTGTGGGGGGCTTTTCATGCGCCCCACGGGCTTGCAGTTGGACTCCTCTGAACTGAGAAAGGAACGAATCACTTTGTGAAGTGATTCCATTCAGTACGTTCACTCCAAAGATGTGCTCCTTGTGAACGACAACACTAGTACGACATCTACACTCTCCTCCCCCACTGAAATGCTCGGTGGTGCGCAAATCTGCAGCAGTAAAATTAACTCGGGTGCACTTTTAACATTTTCTGTCGGTGTGCACCCCAGTTAAAAAACGTTGACACCTATGTTATTCGTTAGCCCGTCTTTGGCATTTTGTCACATTGTCAAATGAGCAGCTTTCTTGACAATGTGAGAGAATGAGCAGAAAAAAAACAATTTATTTTTCATCTTTTTTTGATGGAGCTCTTATGTTGAAACTCCTTAAATAGGAAAGAACAATTCAGTCCAATGTTTTCCAGGCCGGTCTTCCCATCGAGGGTCTTGTTTATCGATGCGTTGAGGCAACCTTTGGTTCTCGGCCTGCTAACTTTAGCTTCACAGCTCGCATGGTCGCACTCAGCCCTTTTTTGGGCTTGTGTTGCGCCAAAGTAGATTTACCTTCAATAACCATTTAATAAAGCTCCATCCATTAGACTCTGAGGCTTCGTAAGAGCCGGCTCCATTAATCCTGATTACGGGATGCGTGGCAGAGGAAAAGGGTCTATGTGTCAAGCATGCCATCGAGTGATTTATATCCCCGGTTGGGATGTGTGTCTTGTCAGTCGGCGCTGAGAGGACGGAGGGGAGAAGAAGCGCTCCGTGATGCTGACAACTTTTGCCCAGTCTGACCACAGTTTGTGCCGCCTCGCTTCCACAGCGGCGCTCCGGCGCTGATGTCGGTCAGCCTCGCCGTCCCACGGCCGCTTCGAGCATTTTCAGCATGGACCCCAAGGCCCCCAGCGGGACCTTCAAGAGGTCCTCGCTCAAACGCAGCACGTCTGGCTCTCAGAAGGTAAGAAATTTTGAGGTTTGGTCTTGCTGCATCACATACCACGTGGCGCGGAACCAGTCCAAGTCCACACTCTGTCTCAACCAATCGCACTTCCTATGCACCATATACTGTGTGAGTATGCGCATGTTGTGTGCCACTGTTAAGTGAAGCCGAGCGGGCTTCAAGAGCTGCTCGTTACTTTAATCCTTCATAATGGTCCAGTATGGCAACCGTGGGAGATTAAAGTCCTGTGATATGATTCTATAAAGTCTGCTTTCATGTGATTAACACGCCTGCTAATACGTCCTTGAAAGCAACTCACGCAGTTTGCGATTTTGTAGAAGCAGTCATGCGTCTGCACCCAGTTGAGATCGGGTTAGGTTGGGTTCTGGGATTATAGCACAAGTTTCTGGTCTCGGAAATAATCGTTTGTAAAGAAACAGACATGAGGCGGGGGGGGGGGGGGGCAGTTTACGCTCCCCTGACTGTCTGAATATCACAATAAGACAAACATAAATTGGTTATTAAACCTTCAAAAGGTCACAATTATTCTTGTATTTGCCAAATCTTGATCTTAAAGTCATTTTGGTCATTTATGGCAGGAAAATATACAAGAAAGTTGTGTACTACATAATAATAATTGTATATTACAGTCTGGTTTCATTGAGCCACAAGAAAAAAAATATTACTTTCATTTCTTGTCATTGTTTGCCACGTTTTTATTGTGCCTATTTTCATTTTTAAAGAGCTGTTAAAATGTCACTTTAGACATTTATACGGCCGCGATTAATATTTTGGTAGTCCAGATGCTATTTATAGAAGGCTTTGTTCGGTAAACAAAAATGTCATGGCTTTTATCGAATTGGTAGAGAACTTCTAATGCGATTTGATGTTTTGCTAAATATAAACTCAATACCATTTTTTCAAGTACTTATTAAGAAATAGAACAAAGTATATCTGTTATTTTATATTTGTAATAATCGTTCCTTTGCTCATATGCATTTAAATGGTACACCCATACTTTTCATCTCGACATTTATGGCCTTATGAGAAAACTTTTATTAATGTGTTCTTCATAATGTAACCAAAAATATAAGAAACACGTCTTTGTAGAACTGCAAGAATAGGCATAATTGTTACATGAATAAGCCAAACTGAACATTGTCTTTTGTTTTTTTGACAATTTTTCTTAAAGCACATTTTGAGCACAGTGATCATGACTTAACAAACCTGGTCTGTTTCATAAGGTCACATGTTAGTCAGCACATAAGCTGCGCCTGCTGATCTTTTTTGCTCTTTCACTAAGAAAAAAAATAAAACAGCTTTAAGGTTCAACTGTTGCAAAACAAATCAACCAATATCATCCATAGATAGCCTCAATGGATTCATTTTCATCAACGTTGCTTCGATTTCCCACTCCATATTTTATTGGGAGAATTCTCTCATTTGAATTGATCCACAATTTGCCCATTGTATTGATGAACTCACATGATTGCGTCAGGCCCGAGTCGGCAGCGAGCTGACGTTTTAGGGCAGAGGTCAGGTTTCGGGCTGACCAATGTTGGATGCTACAAAATGGACGAATGCCTGAAATCATCCAAAAGTTTAATATTTACTGTATTTGCCTCTTTGCCCCTGAACAAAAAAGCAGTGTTGTTGTGTTGACATTACTAGGCAAAACGAAGAGAGGATTTAACTGCTATGGGCTCACTCTCTTTCTAGCCATCCATCCATTTTCTTCACCACTTATCCTCACAAGGGTCACGGGGAGTGCTGGAGCCTATCCCAGCTGTCGACGGGCAGAAGGGGGGGGGGGGTACACCCTGAACTGGTTACCAGCCAATCGCAGGGCAGATAGAGACAAACAGCCGCACTCCCAATCACGGCTAGGGGCAATTTAGAGTGTCCAATGTTTTTGGGATGTGGGAAGAAACCAGAGTGCCCGTAGAAAACCCACAAAATGCAAATTCCACACAGGCAAGTCAGGGATCAAAGCCGGGACCTCAGAACTGTGAGGCCAATGCTTTCCATCTGATCCAACATCCCGCCCACTCTGTGTCCTATTTTGCATGATTATTTATTATTGCCATCTTGTCTTTCATGTTGCACCGATTACACATTTCTACTTGTGAGTAAAAATTGATTCTGATTCCGATCATAATTTCTCCTTCTTCTTCCTCTTCTCCTTATTATTATTATGGTACACACAATAACTATGTCTTTACCACCCCACTCCCCCATCCATCCATTTCTGGACTACTTAATCCCATTTACAATTTAGAGCAGAGCTGATGCCTGGCACATCCCATGGAGAGTAGACCCCGGGGACGACCCAGGACATGCTGGGGGGGACTACCTCTCTCGGTTGGCCTGAGAACACCTCTGGATCCCCCAACCCCCCATCCGGATGAGCTGGATGGAGTGGCTGGGGAAAGGGAAATTTGGGCATCCCAAATAAAGATACTACCCCCACAATCTGACCCCAAAATGTAGTAGAAGATGGATGGATGGATGGATGGATGGATGGATGGATGGATGGATGGATGATGGATGGATGGATGGATGGATGGATGGATGGATGGTGTCAAAGTTATTTTTGTCGTGGCTCCACATAGTAGTTCCCTTTTTGGGCCTGTTACAATTCGTAATCTCTAAAATTGTATCAGTACACCAAAACTCACAGTACAGAACGTAGCTTGTGTTGAAGTGTGTCGTCCGGCTCAAGTTGGACACGGTAAGGGAATAAAATACAAAAGGCATGTCATGAGCCATGATGTCTGTTAGGCAGAATCTTCGCTGCCCTGTGGTTGTATACAGACTAGGGACGTGGCTAGAGCATGACATAGTTTTACCTGTTTTCCCGCACCTCAGATGTTCTGCGTGGAAGAAATAATCATCAGCCAATCATAACGAGAAACTGCATAATTTGTAACGAATCATTATAGTTTTCAACTGAAGTCGATGAAAAATGGGGACGAGCTTTCGTCGGCCACATGAAATTACACGGAGGCCTGGATTTCGCTCGCAGACCTTGAGTTTGACACTAGTGATTTAGAGTCTTCATTTACGATAAGCAGCATGGTGATAAAATAATGAATTGATCTAAATGGCAGCTTTGAAAAGGTCACGATATGTTGACATTTTAAACTACCACTACCTATTATTATATTAAAGCACTGATCTTCAAGGTCACAACAATCTACTGGAAAGTTTGAAAATGTGTCCCTGTTGTAAAATGTAAGTATATCATTTGTGGACTATGCCATTTACTGTTGAAACCAGAAGGGTACGTGTACTGCAAAATGAGACACACTGGTCCACTTTCTTTTAATTGTCTGACATGAAATCTTGCTCAACTTTTTCTTTCAGAATCCGGAATAAGACAGTGTGAATATACCGTGTTTTAACTCAAGTACAGTTTTGATAAAAACAATAATTTACCGAGTAATCCAGTTTCACAACTACAGTATTACACAAGAACCAAAAGAACACATTCACTCCCATTTTCGGAGTGTCCCTAAACGCACTCACGGTGCAGCGTGGTGACTGCCTAATGGACACATCAATGACGGGTGCACAATTACGATGCATACCCCGCCGTTCATACAGTGTGTTCACTGCGGGTTTTCTCATGGAAGTCCCGAGACTGTTCATGGCAATCTTGAACCAATGACACCAGAACAAGCGTGTTCTCAATCACGTTTATCAGGCAGAAGTACACTATGTTCATGTTCACCCAAAATATGCACTGTCGTTCATTGAACTCGTTCAGGCCCAACATTTATTACTTGGACCGATGGGTTTGGTACCTTGAGGCATCTGGAAATTGCACCCAAGGATAAAGAAGACTTATGAAAGTTCACAGTTGTCTCGCTGACATCTTGGCTGATTGCTTTTTACCCTCCCATGATGTTGCACAAAGAGGCAGTGTATTGTAATTGTGCCTTCAAACTCATCCTCGGGTTTGAATCGCATTAATTTAGATGTTGACAAGAAACCAAAAACTAAAATCAGAAACTTCCCAAGACATGACTTTGCACTGTCATTTAATATTTAGAAAATAGATCATGAATCGAGCCTTAATAAGGCTCCCTTTGTCGTAAAGTCTCAGCCAATAAAAGTCTTCGATTCTGCTGATGTACTTTTGCCGTGGCTCGTCTCGGGTATGACATTCCTCGGGGGCAGAGAGAGGGCAGCTGCTTTAAAACATCTCATGACTGCGTCTACGGGCGAAGCTAATCAGTGACATGTTGCTCTCATGTGATGACTAACTGGATTTTCAAACCCAAGATGACAATTGAGTGCATTTACACCGAGTCAAAAACAGCTACTTTCGCGGTTAATGCAAATTTGTCCACCACGAGATCGAGCACGTATCCCGTGAGTGTGATGTTCATGTAGCGAATGTCAACCCCTCCCGCTGGCCCCACCGAGTCAAACGCACGCCTTTTCTCGGCCCTCGTGGAACGCAACGCGGCACTGAAATCTTCCTTAAAGAGTAAAGGATTCCACGTGGGTTTCCTTCCCTTCACGCTGCATCAACCTCCAGCCAGGCCAACAGTGAGCGGCAAAGCCGAGCAATTAGTGTCTTTTATCTTCAACCCTGGTGACATCACATTCCACGCCGGACCCCCAAATCCCTTACAACCCACTCCAACTATTCTCCCTCAATATATTCTTTGGACACACGCGGATCCATGGCTTCCATCAAATACTGAGCAGAAAGAAAGAAAACTTTTTTTTTTTTTGTCCTCGTGATTCTGGGTTTGTGTGATAAGTTACGTGGAATTGTCGCTGCAGTGGAACAAATTTGCTGTGATCAACTTTTTCGCTAAGCTGCGGGTCAGGAGGTCTCGGCCCATGTGACAGCAGCGCAAAAAACTACATGCACACGAGGATAGTGTCATGATTTCCAAAAGATATTTGCACTTTTCTTTTTTTTTTCTATCTATTCCTATTCTTTCTCGATACATGCATATCCAATTTTCTTGGCTCAGTCAGCGCTAGGAAACACTGCCCAATATTATGTCCCCGTGACCTTTTAAAAACGTGCCAAAGTCTCCAGTGTTCTGAAATTTTCTTGCGTTGGCTTTAGATTGCGAACACAACTCCAAACTTTCCCAGAGTCCTTTTGGTTTTCAAATTTCATCCCACCCACAATGGTCCATTATCTTCCTCTTGTTGTTGACTGTTTCCTAACTGCCGCATGTTTGGAATGAATGTTGTTGATTGTGCTGGGGCTTGTCTTAATTCTTGTTAATTTTCCCCGTGTGACACAACGTGATCCGCCAGTATTTCCAAATCTTCAAGGTTTTTTCGTTAAGCGCTCGGAGGCAGCTCTCGCGTGGCAGCTGCGTGGGGCTTTCAGTCCCGCGTTTAATGAGTTTAAGCACACCGAAACAACTGCGTCACGTCGGCCAAAAATCTGTTTGTTTTCTTCTAGAATTAACAGAGTTCCCCATCCCCCCCAAGCCCCCGAGCTACATCAAAAAGCATCCAGATAGGGACAATTTTTATGACCTCTCGAGTTCCCAGACTTCTTTTTTTCCCACTCTGACTCGTAGTGCTGAACCATAAAAGGAGTGCTGGTGCAAACATTTCATGTAAGGGTTTCAAACCTCTATACTTTGTGCCTTAACTCCCAGCTCAACTAATATTGTCTTCACTTGCATATTTAAAGGGGAAATCCAGTGGTTTGCATGAACAATGTATCCAATAGGTCATGTGATATGTACTCTATCTTGATAATCTGATGTTAAATCCTCTCTCATTTAATAGTGTTTTGAGAAGATTTTTATCGACAATTACGAATTTTTAGTGTCGATGCTGTTTTCGCGAGTCACATGACCTACGTGGCCGGATGTGGCGTGTCCCGTGCCGCAACAAATTATATGGGACACCATTTATGCCCTGTGACGATTTCTCGTATCTATCCTCATCTGATGAAGAAATAGCAGTATCGGTTGATTGGGAAGAACAGAGGAATACTTCCATAGAGATTTGAACCTGTGGCTGTAAATGCAGAATATTCAGACGGTTCTTTGGGTGGAAAACCGCAGAGTCTGACTTCTCGAGGCCTACGCGTGACATAAGTGTGTAAACAAAGGCCCCTGGAGCTCCGCGCCGGCAGCCACGGATGGTTCTTCGGATGGGAATGACGCGTAGTCTGACGAGTGAGCCCCGGCGCAGGTCGCTCCCCAAAGCTCGGTTAATGGCCTCCCTGGGTGCTGAAGCTCGGCTAATGGCCTCCCCGGACGCTGGAGCTCGCAGGCCTCCGAGTTGTCGAACTCCGCGTAATTCCGCCCGAAGAACCATCCGAATATTCAACATTTACAGCCAGAGGTTCAAATCTCTATGGAAGTATTTCTCCGTCTTCCCGATCAACCGACACTGCTATTTTTTCATCAGATGAGGATCAATACGAGAAACCATCGCTGGGCATAAATGGTGTCCCATCTATTCGAGCCTTTGTTGCAACATGTAACACGTTACATCCGCACACGTAGGTCATGTGACTCGCGAAAATGGCAGCGCCCCTGAAAATTCATAATTGTCGATAAAAATCTTCTCAAAACACGATTAATTGAGAGAGGATTTAACATCAGATTGTCAAAATAGAGTACATATTACATGACCTATTGGATACATTGTTCATGGAAACCACCGGATTTCCCCTTTAAGTAAGCGCCACAAAGCCCTTGATAACGTGAAATCGTCTTAATTGCCAGGTCTTGTGTGACAAGCAATTTTTCTTTTCTCACCCACATTTGGACAACAAAATAATGCAAAATATGACTGACAGGATATTGGGGCGACTGTTTGGCGTTATCTTCTCCTCTAGCAGAACATGGTGGAAATAGAGATTAACTGCAATTAAGTATTGACTGACCTTGCCCCCAGCTGGAGAGCAGTCATGTCTTAACAAAGCGACCCCCCCACCCACATCCACCCCCAAAAGAATGGCTGCGTCCAATTCTCTCAATTATGCAAATTTGGGTTGAAATCAAAGTAGCTGGAAATGATTTTTTTTTTTTTTTGGGGGGGGGGTGCTTGTTTTCAAAAGAAAAGTCTGCAAGCCTCAACTTGTTGCGGCGCCGCACAAACTTCTTCTTCTTCTTCTTCTTCAATGCTGCCGGAAAGGCAACACCAAGAAAAAGAGTTTGAACAAATTGGGAGATTAGGGGCCGCTTATCAAAGTAGATTTATTGTGCCTTGTTCAAGCGCTGGGTGAAAATACCCTGTAGGCATGGAGAAGGGGGTCATGGGACTCTCAAAAGGATTACCTTGAACTGGAGTCATGAGACTGGGGCGAACAAAGAGCCCGCTCACATGCTCATCATATTAGCCGGCCCTCATAAAGTGAACAAGTGTCATGTCCTGTGGGATTCAGTGAGACTGCAGCGGCAGCAGCGGCAGCAGCAGCAGCAGCAGCTCTCCAGCTCCAGCTGGCTTTTCACCTCAGCTTCTTGCAGGGGAAGACCCTGAACGCTCGGACCAGAGGTTTTTATGTGAGTTGAAAACTTCAATGTCGTGGCAAAACGTCTTTAGTGCAAGCGGTAGAATGTGGATTTAGTGAGCAACAGGTTTAATTATCAAATCAACCACTCCGAGTGGCAGAAATACAAATGTGCTGTTATTTGTGTGTGTGTGTTTTTTTTTATTTGGTTCAAAATGTCAATTTGAAGGGATTGTTTTTCAGCTCCTAAATATTAATTGCCTTGTTATGAGTAAGAACTAAAGAAAAAAAAAAGAAAATAACTCACTAGATTCTGCACATAGCTACACTGTTGAAATCTATTCGTATAACCCACTTTGTCATAGTCATCAAGAAAAAGGGAGTTGGTGTTTCAAAATACCCGCACTGAAATCTTTTCACTGTTGGCAACAGATGGGTGGAAAAAGTACTAAATAACTGCATTATTACAGCAGTACTCTACATTTGTTGCCTTTGGCATTTTGCAAGGATCAAAACAGAGAACAGTAGGAGCTCTCTTGTGATAGAAAATCACAAGGTTGGCATAAGAATCCATTAGCGATGTCTTTTAGTCACACTCATATGATCTGAAGTCGAAAAGGACAACAACAAAAATGATTTAGTGCTGGAAAAGTGTTGGGGCTAGTGAAGCAATGAAAACAATGTTCCTGTTTTTCCACTGTTTTGACCGCCGCTGCCAAGACTTTCCTGGAAAGCGAAGCTCCCATTGCTCTACTTTTAATTAGTATTTCACGCTTGACAATAGCGCAAACATTTTGCCCTCAACTCGGGTTATTTTGGGCTCCAAACTGGAAGGCCATCAGAGGAGAGGCGCTTTTTGAACGCAGTGTGTGGCCGTCTGCTTTTGTGCGCTGATTTTCGGTGGCTGCGTCTGCTGTGACCAAAAAAAAAGTGAGCCAAACACTTTGTCTTTTTCTTTCTTTTATCTTCTCAGGCGCAGCGCGTTTGGATTGAAAGGACGTTTCTGAAAAGAGAATGCATTCACATCTTTCCCACTAAGGACACCACCAGGTAATAGTGCTGTTTGAAATATCAATTTTGAAATTGAAAAATCTAGATTTTTGCATGGAACTTGGTAAAAGAAAGCTGGGCAAATTGCATTATATGATAGCTATGTTAACAATGTTTGCTTTGAATATTTCAATATATTTATATTGTTACATTTTTTAACTCGGGGATTAAAAACGGTTTTGCTTTAGGGTGTCGACTGAACTTCAGAATTTCAGAATATACCTTCATTTTCACCACGGGGGGTGAAAACTGCACTAGCCCTACTTGTACCTCAAAATGCAAAATGCAAAATACAGTACTTAAACATCGGTGTATAACTGGACAAGCCGAGAATACTCGTTAACTGTATGGTAAACATTGGAGTAGCTATGAATATACTCTTCCTGAATCATCCATACATCCATCCATCTATCTTCTTAGCTACTCATCCTCATGAGGGTCACGGGGAGTGCTGGAGCCTATCCCAGATGTCAACGGGCAGGAGGCGGGCTACACCCTGAACCGGTTGCCAGCCAATTGCAGGGCACATCGAGACAAACAACCGCACTCACAACCACACTGACGGGGCGATTTCGAGTGCCCGATTAATGTTGCATGTTTTTGGGATGTGGGAGGAAACCGGAGGCATGGGAGAACATGCAAACTACGCACAGGCGGGGTCGGGATTAAATCCGGGTCCTCAGAACCGTGAGGGCAACACTTTACCAGCTGAGTGATGGTGGAGCCAAAATCAGAACCATCTTTTGTCAAAAACATACAAGGAATTTCTCCACGGTAGTTGGAGCCACTCAAGTACAACAACAGACGGTCAATTGACAAAGGATACTTTTGAGACAAAAAAGTCACTCAGGAGTAAAAGTTTAGGGAGTAATATGGTAATGCCAGTAATTGTTATAATTATTATTATTTTTTTTTTTTGACAAATATGCAAAAAGATGCAGAGTCCTCTGGCAATTAAGGAAGTTTGAAATGATGAATGGAACAATAGCCCGATGCAATGAGCATTGTGCAATGGATGCCGAGACTTCAAGAAATGTATGCAGATTAAAGGGACTAGAAGTGCTATAATCTGGGACAATATCAATGGTGCAAATGGTGCAGATGCTACTCAGGAACGTGAGTGGCCAGTATTGGGTTTAAATGGGAAAAAACATGGATATGCTAACAATAACCAAGCTCATTCAACGTTTTAAATCAAGAGTGAAGCATAAGGCAAAGTAATCTGTTTGCACTCCATTTGCCACATGACTGAAAATGAGGCTCGTCTTGGATTCTGTTTAGATGTTCGTGCGGTCAGCTGACAACGCAACACGTGGCCATCCCACCCGGCGCCAACTCCCTGGAGGAGGCCCACCAGCTCGTGCAGATCGACACCCCCAAAGACAAATGGAGCGTGATCAAGCACACCAGAACCTACCCGACGGATTCCTTCGGCATGATCGAGTTCCAAGGTGGAGGTTTCATCAACAAGGCCATGGTGAGCAGAAGTGACTCCTCAGCAAAACGTATTTCAGCACTGCTGCCTGTGGGCATCGTGAATCTCATCTGCCTTCCCGCCTTTCCCACTCCAGTACATCCGGGTCTCCTACGACACCAAACCTGACAACTTGCTGCATCTGATGGTGAAAGACTGGCAACTGGAGCTGCCCACGTTACTCATCTCCGTGCACGGGGGCCTCCAAAACTTCGACTTGCAGCCAAAACTCAAGCAGGTTTTTGGCAAAGGCTTGATCAAAGCGGCCGTCACCACGGGCGCTTGGATCTTCACCGGCGGGGTCAACACAGGTCAGGACGCCGAACCGCGACAGCCCAGGATAATTCGTTTAACCTTCACCAAACAGATGACTATTAGTGACATTAGAAGATTAGCCCTGCACTCATCTATTATTACACAATGACTCTTCATGGTGGGGTGGGGGGCGGCTGACCCATTGTGACAGGTTTAAACACTATAATTAAGAGCTTTTTTTTTTGTTTTTGGGAGGGTAAGCTGGGTGATGTTTGATGCACTTATTACTGCATTTCCATTCCATCCATCTCCATACCACCTTTACAGAGATGCCCCCTGGGAAATAATCCTTTTTTTCATTTAATTTGTCCAAAAATTCTCATTGATTTACTCCAAATAAAGTGTTTACGTTTATCTCTTTATGGCAAGGATGTATAGTGACAGGCAGAACAGATGAATGCTTTTTTCACTAAATGTTAGATGGTGTCTCCTACAACGGAACAACAGCTTTGTATTCGGGTTTCACACAAAGTCAGTTTGTGAGTAAATTGAGACAAAATGCGGCTTCATTTGAGGCTACGATGTGTTTATCTCAGGTGTGATCCGTCATGTGGGAGATGCCTTAAAGGACCATTCCTCCAAGTCACGGGGCAAAGTGTGCGCAATTGGAATCGCCCCGTGGGGCATCCTGGAGAACAAAGAGGACCTCATTGGGAAAGATGTGAGCGTCCATGAGGAAAAAATGAGGTCCTTTAATGAAAAAACAAACAAAAAAAAAAAACAGATGATGAGAACTTCTCCTTTCAGGTGACCAGACCCTACCAGACGATGGCCAACCCGCTAAGCAAGCTGGCCGTGCTCAACAACAGCCATTCGCATTTCATCCTGACCGACAATGGCACCTGCGGCAAGTACGGCTCCGAGGTCAAACTGCGGCGCCTCCTGGAGAAGCACATCTCACTGCAGAAGATCAACACCCGTAAGTGACGTTGAGGGGAGACAACCGGGGTGTTACAACCTTTATGGTGCGTTGGATTCATGAAAGGAGAGTTTCCTATGTGACCCATGGGCTTCCCTTTGTCATCCTATGCCTGGAGCTCAGATAAGGCAGGGACAGCAAAGGGATGCTCAGCTGTCACCACGGACTTCGCTCACGCCGTCATTATGCACTCTAACATCCACATTCCACTCCCAGCCTCCTTGTGGTGTACTTAAAAATTCAGGTTGAAAAAAAAAAAAAGACGATATCTGGTGTGTTTTACAGGTTTGGGACAGGGCGTCCCACTCGTGTGTTTGATAGTGGAAGGAGGTCCGAACGTGATCTCCATCGCACTGGAGAGTCTCCGAGACGAGCCTCCGATTCCGGTGGTGGTGTGCGATGGCAGCGGCCGCGCCTCTGACATCATTTCTTTTGCGCACAAGTTCTCAGAGGACGGAGGGTGAGCAATTTGCCACGAGGGCATCGCACTTGTTTTTCATCGAAATGCACTTGTGATAGCACACAGGGTACAATTATGGTGACATCAGATCATTTATTTACAGCAACTTGCTCAAATCAGACCATCACTATAGATAAACATATGCTCAGCACTGGTTTGGCAAACCAGGGGGTTGTGAGTTCATATCTCACTGGGGGTCTCTACTCCGCAAGAGGGGTTGCGTCAGGAAGGGCATCCGGCGTAAAAACTGTGCAAAATAAAATACGAGCATTCATCTGAGATGTCACGCTGTGGTGACACCCAATAGGACACGCTGAAAGAAAACTTACTTACTTACTATACTCAGCAATTATATATTGTTTTATTTCTACTGTATTTATCTACATTTAAAAAAATGTAGGTGAGAAAGCAACAAAAATAATGATTTTTTTTTTTGGGGGGGGGAGTAGTGGGGTGGATTGACCAGTCTCCTCCTGTCTCCTCCTAAACTAGATCTGCCCATGCACTTAGCAGCAGCAGAATCCCATCTTAAATTTTATAAGCAAAATGAACAATATGAACTAAGATGACCTTGACGAGGAGAAGAAAGTGGAGAAAAGAATCACCACTTGCACTATTTGCTGCTGTAATTGATGACATTTAAATTGAAATTTATTTGCAGTTATGTGCAGCATTTTAGTTTGTCTTCTGTTTAAGGAATAAAGGATGTGCAAAATTAACAGTTTGCATATTGCGAATTATCCATCCATTTTCTTTTGCCGCTTAACCTCACGAAGGTCGTGGGGAGTGTTGTCGCCTATCCCAGCTGTCAACGGGCAGGAGGCGGGGTACACCCTGAGCTGGTTGCTACTCAATCGCAGGGCAAATGGAGACAAATAGCCGCACTCACAATCACACCTAGGGGCAATTTAGAGGGTCCAATTAATGTTGCATGGTTTTGGGATGTGGGAGGAAACCAGAGTGCCCGGAGAAAACCCACACAGGCACAGGGAGAACATGCAAACTCCACACAGGCGGGGCCAGGATCGAACCTGGGTCCTCAGAACTGTGAGCCCAACGCTTTATCTGCTCATCCGCTGTTCCACTCAACACATTGCGAATTATTGTGCAAAAAAACAACATTTGTCATTGCTATGGCTCCATCTGAAAAGTCAACAAGTACGTTCTGCACAGGAACCATAATAATTCCCCCATCAGATTATAAAATTTCCCCAACATTTTTACAGCTAGTTTTAGAGAGACGTCAAGAAACATTTGTGGCAAGCTTCTGCAAGCCACATAAAATGACATGCAGGGCCAAATCTTGACATATAAGTTATGAACTTTTATTAGATGGACCCGAACACACCTCAAACTTGAATCTCCTCCTCCAGGCTAGTCAGCGACGACGTGCGAGACCAACTGCTGGTGACCATTCAGAAGACGTTCAACTACAGCAAAAGCCAGTCGCAGCAAATCCTTCTGATGGTGATGGAGTGCATGAAGAAGAGGGAACTGGTGAGTAAGTGGAGGGGGGAGGGGGAAGGGGGGGGACAAGGGAGTGTCTTTTCTACACCATTTGAAAGTGCTTTGTGCCTCAATAAACATGTATGTCAACCATTTGGACTCCATGCTCATTCATCCATTCATGTTTTTTTTTTTTGCAATTAACATATTGAATCAATATAATCCCTGCCACCTGGTTGTCATTTCCCGTCCTCACCGTGCTCATGTGTGGAACGTGGAATAATCTGCAGTTTTATCATCATCCCCACGCGTCAAGCCAAAGGTTGCAAAGTGGCGAACCCTCAGCGTCGCCGCACTGTGAAGATGCTGCGCAAAGAGCTCAAAGGGAGCGTTTTAATCCCAAAAGTGTTTCTCCGAAGTGTCCGCTCGTTGATTCAATGAAAGCGCATCATTCAGAATAAAGTGATGTGATTAGTTTAATCCGCATCCTCCATACATTTGGGCAAGAAAGATCCGAGCACGGTACTTTGCACTGAATCTCGCCTCATCCAGTCACAGTAAGCGTGCACTACACGACACAGATGGAAGATCCGCCGCTATAATCCTCAGTCGGGTTCCTCTCAACCCAGAGTGCTATCACTGTGTATCACCGCAGAACTTGCATCCTTTAACCCTCGTGTATTAAACCGCCTAATGCCCTCACACACCCAGATAAGCAACTTAGACATTTTTTTTAACCCATACTGACCGCGATCACCACAACAAGCACATCCCCCCCCCCCCCCCACCCACCATAACATGTATTTGCAAACCAGACAATGTGAGACAACTTCAATGTTGAGCTTTTTATGCTCTTAGTTTAAAAGTGTCATGACCCACACGTGAATCACTGTCTGGTTCCGCAGCATAATCTCTCCATCCTAAATTCATCCAGAGTGAGCAGCTGGCAAAAAAAAAAAAAAAGACACTCAGAGAATGTTAAGTGATGTAACACACAGCAATGTTTAACCCCCATAAAAAATAAATAAAAATTTACCACAAGACAACAGTTACCTTCCAAAATTCGGAACATTTTCCACCTCCATAACTGACCTCAGGGATCTTGCTGCCATGTGTAGCCTCACCCCGTTAACCCCTGAACGCATGTACGATCGACAGTGTTTGTGAAATTTCATTTGACACCGTCAAGGCCGTTCCCAGGCAATTTGGTCAAAGGTCAAGCCCAGGTCACTAAGTGGTGACAAACAGCGCTCGCACCACACGTCCGTGGCCGCGTGTGCTTGTTTACACCTGTTCCATTTAGGGTTGCAAAATCCAATAAAAATTATGCCACATTTCAGTGTGCAAGTCTCAGACACAATTGGATTGATTGTTAGTGAAAATAACCCAGATAACGAGAATTCAACGCTCTCGCGCTCAGCCTGCGTCAACTGTTAAGTGAGAAACATTTCTTGAGTGTCACATTTCAGTTTGGTCCTCTGTACATTTTCACAGACTACTTCCTGTTTCACAGAGGATGTGAAAAAGAAGATCCGCCACTAAAATTCTTTGAACTGCCTTTCCTGGTATTTGACAAAATATGTGACAAAACCATTGCTGCGACAATGGTCATGAAAACAAAAAAGTGAGTTTGACAAAATCTTAATATAGTCAGGTAGTCCCAAAAGTGAAACTCATGAAAGAGATGTAGTACACACTCCGAGTGAAATATTTCGTGATATGTCTGAATATACTATATATACTATTACTATATATACTCTATGTATAATTTTGAGCGTTACAGCAAATGAAAACCAAATCCACCCTCTCGAGAAACTAGAACGTTACGTAATAGTCAAGAAACAATGGAAGGACTTTTAATGTCGAAATTTCAGAATTTTGCAATCTGAAAAGTACATTTTTTGTGTTTAATGTATCAATATAGTGGTCTCTCTGAGGGTGTAGTGGCACAGACGCCTGTCTTTGGTGCGGGCAGCGTGGGATCGATTCCCACTCGGTGCTGGTGTTGATATCATCCCTGCGACTGACTGGCGACCAGTTCAGGGTGTAGTCCGCCTTTGCCTTGAGCTAGCTGGGATAGGCTCCAGCTTTCCCGCAACCCTTGTGAGGATAAGCGGCTTGGATAATGACATGAATCAATACAATCTTTGAGTGCTGCAATGCACTTGTCCATATTCCCATTTATTGAGATGTACCTGTATCCATTCTATACACATTCGAAGTGGCAGGGCTGTGCATCAATGGTTCGTACATCTGCCTCACAGTCAAGAGGTCTTGGTTGCATCTTCACCTCTTGCATGCAAGGGTTTTGTCTACTTCATCACCAGAAGACTAAAATGCCACTTTGCAACGTCATTTCCATCCATTTCAACGCCATCACATCCAGCATTCCCCTCAATGTGCACGTTATTTTTATAATTTTCAAACTATCTTTGTTTCTTCCTCACAAATAGATCACCGTATTTCGAATGGGTTCTGAGGGTCAGCAAGATATAGAAATGGCCATTCTTACGGCCTTGTTAAAAGGTACGACGAAAAACGAAACCTCCGTGCATGGAGGCCAGCGGCCGCATGCCACTCGCTGCCTTGTCCTTTTCTCGCATGTGCACCCCTTTTTGTTTGCGTCTCATCAGGCACCAACGCTTCAGCGGCCGACCAGCTCAGTTTGGCTCTGGCCTGGAACCGAGTGGACATTGCGCGCAATCACATCTTTGTCTACGGACACAATTTACCAGTGAGTGACAAACGGATCACAATACCTTATGTGTGGCGTCAAGTCATCATTCCCGCATCAACGCATGACAACGTTATAGTGTCGACTCCAAATGTGGGAAAGTATTTGGGTGGAGAGGTTTTTGCGCAGCAGCAGAAAAGTGTCAACAATGAAAAAGACAATACATGAAATGTTTTATTCGACAATGAAAAGTAAATCTTTGAATATATTAAATTTAATGTGATATTAAGCAACTACCAATCATTTTTCCACTTTTTTTTCACTCTCCGAAATTATAACATTAATGCTCTTGCAGCAAAATTATTGTGAATTTAGTAACATAGCTTGGTGGAGGATAGACAACTAGGTTCTAATATCCATCAATCCATTTTCTTTGCCACTTATCCTCACGAGGGTCACGGGGAGTGCTGGAGCCTGTCGTAGTTGCCAATGAGCAAGAGGTGGGGTTCACCCTGAACTGGTTGCCAGCCAATCGTAGGGCACATAGAGACAAATAGCCGCACTCACAATCAAACCTAGGGGCAATTTAGAGTGTCCAATTAATGTCGCATGTTTTTGGGATGTAGGGGAAAACCAGAGTGCCCGGAGAAAACCCACACAGGCACAGGAAGAACATGCAAACTTCACACAGGAAGGGCCGGGATTGAACCCATGTATTCAGAACTGTGAGGCCAACGCTTTACCAACTGATCCACCGTGCCACCTAGGTTCTAATATTGGTGATATTATTTAGCTACATAAGAAGGGCTGGGGGTAAAATGGTGGTTAGCACATCTGCCTCACAGTTCTGCAGAACCGGGTTCTAATCTGGTCTTGCCTGTGTGGAGTTTGCATGTTCTCCCTGTGCCTGCATGGGTTTTTTCCGGGTACTCCAGTTTCCTTCCTTATCACAAAAATGTGCTCGATAAGGGATAATGGAAGACTCTAAATTGCTCATAGCTGTGAATGTGAGTGCGAACGGTTGTTTGTGTGCCCTGCGACTGGCTGGCAACCAGTTCCCGTTGTACCCAGTCTCTCGCCCCGAAGATAGCTGGGTTAAGCTCCAACACAACACGACACCAATGAGGATAAGCGGTACAAAAAATGAATAAATGAATGGATGGAAGAAGGGCTGGTCAGTGGGGGGGGGGCAGCAAATGTATAGAAAGGGGTGTGGCCAACCCCTAATTGCATCTTTGTTTTTCCCTCCTTCTTTCTACTCTTTTAATTTTTTCTTTGTGCGATGCAGTCCTGTCTTTTCCTTTCTGCAACGCAATGAGCTAGTCTGTGTCGACAAAGTACACAACAAACAGTGAAAGCATAATTGTGAACATTTTCCATTCCCTTGCAATCGATCTTACATATAAACTTAGAAGTAACTTACAATATTAAAATCAATGACGAAGTCATTTGACTTGAACATCTGTCTTGTCTTTCTTGCATCCTCAGCCTGCCGGTGCAATCGCCAATACGACGACGGCGCTGGTCCCGACCCAGGAGAAGCAGAAGAGTCCCGCCAGTGCCCCTCGCAACAAAAACAGAGGCAAGAAGGGGAAGGGCAAAGGAAAGGCTAAACCAGAACCTCCAGAGGAAACTGATCCCCGCAAGTTGGAGCTCATTCGTTGGGTAAAACTGAACTTTCAAAAAAAAAAAAAAAAAATGTACCTCAGGTTGTAAGATTTCTAACTAGTAATGAACAATATTACTATATTTTTTCGGCAGGTAAATTCTCTGGAACAGGCCATGATGGACGCTCTTGTGCTGGACAGAGTGGACTTTGTCAAGCTCCTTCTGGAAAATGGCGTCAATATTCATCACTTCCTCACCATTCCCAGACTGGAGGAGTTGTACAACACGGTGGGCCAGTAATGTTCTTTGCCCTCACTGGTAACAGGGGTTTTCAGGGGATCCTAAAAGCACTGTAGCGAAACACCGTCTTTAAAAGAATCACAATGAGTGTGTTCACTTAAAATGTGCAGAATTGCGCTCCAAGTTTGAAGAGGGATACAACTATTGGCTATTTTCGACTTGTTTTTTGTTTCTCCTCTTAGAAACTTGGGCCTGCAAATACTCTGCATGCTGTCGTTAGAGATGTTAAAAAGGTAAAATAATCATTTTGCTCAATGTTGATGATTCATTTTGAGCATGTTATTGTGTAAAGAGTGTTATTGCAGCCAATCTGAATGATTTCTTTGCAGGGAAACCTCCCCCCAGATTACCAGATCACCTTGATTGACATCGGCTTGGTGTTGGAGTACCTCATGGGCGGAGCTTACAGGAGCAATTACACCAGGAAGGCTTTCCGCAACCTCTACAATACTTTGTATGGACTTAAAAGGGTGCGCATGGGTGTAGTGGATTAAAAAAAAAATTGGTTAAGAGTCATGTATCGGTTTGATTCTAATGACCGTGTGCCCTGTTTTCTCAGCCCAAAGCTCTCAAGCTTCTCGGGATGGAGGTGAAGCATTTTTTCCTGCAGCCAAACATAAAATGGCAACATTGTGGAAGAACATCTCTTATTTTTCTGCTTTGCAGGATGACGAACCTCGACCAAAAGGCAAGAAAAAGGCGAAGAAGAAAAAGGAGGAAGAGGTGGAGATCGACGTGGACGACCCGGAGGTGTGTCGCTTCAAGTATCCTTTCCACGAGCTGATGCTGTGGGCCGTGCTGATGAAGCGCCAGAAGATGTCACTCTTCCTGTGGCAGCGTGGCGAAGAGGCCATGGCTAAGGCCCTGGTGGCCTGCAAACTGTTCAAGGCCATGGCCCACGAGTGCTCCGAGAGCGAGCTCGTGGACGACATCTCTCAAGACCTGGAGAACAACTCAAAGTGAGTGTCCTGATTGAATTTGTTTGTTTCTAAACTCTATATTTGTTATCCTTTATCCCCTATTCTAGCTGTTATTACTGCAGTTTACTGACTCACTGAGTCACATACTTATAACAATCGAATTCTCAGGTTAATCAAAGACTTTAAATTGTCCATAGGTGTGAGTGTCAATGTGAATGGTTTGTCAAGAGATGCCAAGGTTACTACACAAATATGGAAAGTATGGAAAAACATGGAATTTTATTTTTACATACTTATATACTGGAAAAGTATGGAAAATGGATCACTCAATCTCGATCTCTTTTTCCCTCCAACATATATTTAGCTAACGCTTCCATTGAAATAACCCATAGTCCATTTTTCTTTTCATCTACACCATGGTAAAATAGTACATTGAACATTGTGCGCTAGCTAGCATGTCTAGTCGAGGTATTATCCACGGACCCGCAGGGAGCAAGAACTGCCGCATCTACGTCGGCAACCTGCTACCCGACATCCGCTCCAAGGACGTCAAAGATCTGTTCTACAAGTACGGCTCCATCCGCGATATCGATCTAAAGAACCGACGAGGAGGACTGCCATCTGCTTTCGTGCAGTTCGAGGACCCAAGGGACGTGGAGAATGCCGTGTACAGCCGTGACGGCTACCGACTTCACGTGGAGTTCCCCAAAGCGGAAAATGCGGAGCGGATTACTGCATCCTCCTGCAGAACATTGCAGTACTGGAGATGAAAATGTATTGCTTAGAAGTGAATGTGGAGGTAAATGGACTGGGTGGGAAACAAACAACCTTGCCATTGACTCATAACAGTGGAGATTAGCAAGCTAACACGTAGCCATGGAGCACAGATAAGACGACCAACAAAGCAGACTTTGTGCATCACACTAAATCATCAAATGATAATCCTCCCTGGACCTGGTGCAAAACCTAAAAGTAAATCATGTCTTCTGGAAGTGGGAGGACATATCACAGGCCGGGCACAGCAAGCTGAACTATGTGAAAACTGATTGGCCTTCACTTCCTACAAGACAGAGGAACTCTTCTACTCCTGTGCGCGAGAGAAAACAGGACCGGACCACAGAGAATGGGAAGGTTAACAACAAACCTTCAAAACAACCAAGTGTAAAACTGCAGAACAGATTTGCTCCTCTATCAAAGGACTCTAGATCTCGATCAGATGACCAGTCATCCCGATGTAACAAGGCAAGGCCTGAAAACATTAAAAAAGTAAAAGGCCACAGGGAAAGTCATGAGACACTGATTGTGGGTGACTCCCCCGTAAATGAAGTACAAAGGGTGTGCAGTAAGAACACTAAAGTTCTCTGCTACCCTCAGGATTTGGTCAACGATCTGAAGGAGGGAATTCTTAAAATTGCAGATGACTACACCACTGTGACAAACGGTGTTCTGATACAGGGTCAAACGATGTGTCCAAGAAACAATTTGAGGTTCTAAAATGTGACTTTATTGGACTATTAAACCGAGTGAGGTCGCTGAGTGAAGCTGTTTTCATTAGTGGATCGGTACCACGCATCAGAGGAGGAGGGGAAAGATTCAGTATGTTGTTGGCACTAAATAAATGGCTTTTATCGGCATGTCCCGACCATTCAGTGTATTTTATTAATCGTTTTAACATTTTTTTTGGAACACTGGCATCTTTTTAAGGCAAATGGATTACATTTTAACGAGTCAGGGGTGAAACCGTTCACCTCCATCATATTTTATTTCCTACGTCACACATTTGTGCTCCGGGCCAAGGCAGAGATAAACAAGGAGTTATCTCACAGAGAGGACCAAACGAAGCTCAGCAAAAACCTTGAAGATGAACTCAATTCGACCCTCTTCATTAGAAGGTTTTAAAATTTCTGTACTTTGAAGTGACAGAAGGAGAAACGTAGCCCAGTCAAAACACAGAGAGCTGTACCCTAAAAGATCTTTAAATAAAGTAAATGCCCCTTGTGTGCCACAGACTGCTGCCAAAGACAAGGGGGCAAACGATACTACCTCGAAAAGACTTAAGTTGGCTTTATGAAATGTCAAGTCTTTAGCTGGGAAAACATTTCTAATTAATGTCTTTATCACTGAGCACACCCTAAATTTTATGTTTTGAGCCGAAACTTGGCTAGACCAAAATAACAGTCCAGCTGCTCTCATTGAGTCAACTCCACCTGGTTATAATTTTATCAGTCAGGCCAGAGTGAGCAGGAAAGGAGGCGGGGTCGCAGTCTTATTTCATAAATCATCTTGATGTCAGAAGTTATCTCCTGGAAGTTTTCAGTCTTTAGAATACGTGGCTGTAGTGTTGAAGGCCTCATCCTGTTTCTTAATGATTACTGGTCCCCTAAATACTGTGCAGACTTTTTTTTGATGATTTCAGTGAACTGCTGTTTGTGATCTTTGTTGATTTTGACTGTGTGATTATTGTTGGTGATTTTAACATCCATGTGGACAACCCCCACGATAAAGGGACTAAAGACCTGAGTAGTACTCTGGAGAACTTTAGGCTGACTCTTTATGGGACACTCAAGACTTACTGATCTCTAAGGGTTTGACCCTTTAAAAGGTTACTGTGTCCAATGTGGCTAAGTCCGATCACTCCAGTGTTTTCTTTGAGAGTACAATTTCAGGGTCCACAAACTTCTCAAAAGCCACGATCACAAAATGATCTTTGACTGAAAACAGCAGTGAAATCTTTAATCAGGTTTTCTCTTTGACATTTGTCCCGTCCAAGGGTTCAGTCAATGACCTCGTCAGTAACTCCAATACTGAAATGTTAAATGTTATAGACGCTATTGCTCCCATTAGGGTGAAGGTTATCTCTGGAAGGAAGAAGTTTCTGTGGCGAAATTCTACATCAGCGAAAAATGGAAAAAAGGAGGAAGCTGAATGCAGATGGAGGAAAACAAATCTCCAGGTTCTCTTATAATTGACAAGTGATTAAAGCAAAGAACTCTCCTTTGATATCATCATCAAAAACGGTCATAATGCTCGAGCTTGATTTGCTACAGTTGACAGGCTAACAAACCCTCCTGTGTCAGAGGAAATTGAACTTCATTCCACCGAGGCCTGCAATGACTTTACCAAATTTTTCACAAACAAAATCAAAAACATTTGTCAAGCATTTGGTACACCAGCAGCACATTCAGCATATGTACCATGTCCACCAAAAAACGGTTTGAACACCATGACAGTTTCAGCCCATCAACACCAAAGACCTGGAGGAGACTTTATGTCAGCTGAACTCCTCCCCTTACTGTTTAGACATCCTGACAACAGGTTTTTTTCAAAAAGGTCTCAAAGATTTTTGAGTCACACTTGTTCCTGATCGTAAACCTGTCCTTAACGTCAGGAAAGTTTCCAGAGCCATGAAAAGACCGCAGGATTTAGACCTCTGCTGAAAAGGGACAATCTTGTCAAGACACAAATGAATACCTACAGGCCAATCTTGAATCCCCCATTTTTAAGTAAGGTCAATGAAAAGGTGTTATTTTTTTACAGCCCAATTACTTTCTAACACCCCTCAGGTCATCTGGATCAGTTTTTTTTTTTTCTTTTATCATTTCCCAGAGTCAGAGCCAGACATGGAAAAGCTGCATTCAGCTTTTATGCTCCACAAGTCTGGAAACACACTCCCAGAAAGCTTCAGATCAGATGAAAGACTTAATGTATTTAAATCCAGGTTGAAGACACACCGGTTCTCAGTTGCATTTTAACAAAGATCCAAATCTGCAATGTTACTTTTGTACGTTTTGTAAAGTACTTTGAATGACCTTGTTATTGAATTGTGCTATCCAAATTTCCTCTTGATGACGAACCCTGTGGGAAATGAATAGATGAGTTTCTTCAGATTTTTATCATTTTGTTCTTCCGTTGTAGGGAGTTCGGCCAGCTGGCCTACGAGCTGCTGGACCAGTCGTACAAGCACGACGAGCAAGTGGCCATGAAGCTGCTGACCTACGAGCTGGTGAACTGGAGTAACTCCACCTGTCTGAAGTTAGCCGTGGCCGCCAAGCAACGAGACTTCATCGCCCACACCTGCAGCCAGATGTTGCTCACAGACATGTGGATGGGCTGCTTGAGGATCGGCAAGAACCCAGGCCTAAAGGTCCTCGTGTGGAGTATCTTACCCAAGAGAACATGCAGATGTTAACGGTAATCTCATGCCAGTTTTTTTCCTTTTTTAAAAATAGGTCATTTTGGGAATTATCTTTCCACCACTGATTCTTCTGCTGGACTTCCGTCTCGGGGATGATATGTCCTACATTGCGCCAGGAGCCAAAGAAGAGGCAAAAGAAAAAGATGATGACACGAAATCCAGCAAGGTCTTGCTCCATGTGTTCAAATTCTTCCTGCATTCTGAGATGCTGTGTTTCAAAATCAGAATCCTCTTTATTTGCTATTTCAAAAACACACACTGAATTTTTCTCCTGTAGTTGGAGCTCTTCCAGTCTGACAATGGACATACATTTTTAATATACTTAATATTTATGTATTAAAAAACACTGTTGACACAAGCTCTTGGAATGTCTGCTAGTTTTAGTTTACATTGATCAATAGTGGGCGGCATGGTGGATCAGATCGTAAAGCATTGGCCTCACAGTTCTGAGGTCCAGGGTTCAATCCCGGACCCGCCTGTGTGGAGTTTGCATGTTCTCCCCTTGCCTGCGTGGGTTTTCTCCGGGCACTCTGGTTTTCTCCCACATATGAAAAACATGAAACATTAATTGGACATTCTAAATTGTCCCCAGGTGTGATTGTGAGTATGACTGTTATCTGTCTCTATGAGCCCTGCGATTGGCTGGCAACCACTTCATGGTGTAACCTGCCCGTTGACAGCTGGGATAGGCTCCAGCACGCCCCGCGATGCTCGTGAGGATAAGCAGCGAAGAAAATGGATGGATGATTGATAGTGCCAAACCGAGGGAAGGAGATTGGAGAGTTGGTGAGCAGGATTTTGAGGGAACAAGCGAATGTCACATGCACTTGTCTTAGTTCTGGCAGCGTCAAAGTTCCCAAGGGTGGGTGGGAGATTACAGAATTTTTTTCTGGAAGTCCCGATTGTTCTTTGCAGTTGGGAGTTTGTTTTTGTTTTTTTTGTTTTTTCATGGCACCAAACTAGACTGTGATGGCTGAACATAGGACTGATTCAATGTTTGCTGTGTAGAACTTCCTCAACAGCTCCTGAGGCGTGGCGAGCTTCCTTAAAAGCCACAGGAAATATATCCTCTGCTGGGCCTTTTTTGAGGATGGAGTTGATGTGGGTCTCCAACTTCAGCTCCTCAGAGACTATAATTCCTAGGAACTTGAAGGTCTTGACGGTTGGCATGGGGGAATTGGACAGTATGAGGGGCAGCTTGGTGAACCATACACACACACACACAGACACAAAATGAAAAAGGACCCTTTTGGTAGGATCTGAATAAGGTTATGAAAATTGATTTTATTTTCACAGTTTGAGTTGTCAATATAACATCAAAGGAACAAACCACCCCCGGATTCTTAGTGGCACAGCGTCTGTCTTTTTTTTTTTTTTAATTTGAATTTCATTTTCATGTATTCATTTATTTGATTAATTCCTTCAGTTCTGAAGGACAGCACTTGCTCACAACTTCTGTGCTGTATCTTTGGTCAGAAGTGGCTATCTAGACCATAATAGAAAGGGACATTTTTAAGGTTTATAAGATCTTTTTTAAGTTCTTTTTCTCTATGTTGTAGGACCCTAACGACGCCACTTCCCGTAGAGGCGATGAAGAGGAAGGCAGCGCAAACGTCCGCAAAATCCCCGTCGGCAAAAGATTATTTGAATTTTATGATGCCCCATTTACCAAATTCTGGTTCAACACGGTAAATTTTCATCTGAAACATTTGCAAACGTTCTCTTAGTGTTAAATGTGTACTCTTGCTGCTTGACTGCTTGCTTGGTGGTGCTTGGTCCAAAGTTCATGGCAGCTGCAGGGAAACCTTTGTACTCAAGTGCTACCTTTGATTTTTAACACTTATGGATGGGCCAGCTCGTTTGTTGATGGAGTAAGGAAAAAATAAATCTTATTTTCTATGTGTGTTATTCCTCTTCTAGATCTGCTATCTGGGCTATCTTATGTTATACAACTACATCATCCTGGTGAAGATGGAGCGATGGCCATCTTTACAAGAGTGGACCGTCATTGCTTACATCCTTACCCTCGGCAGTGAAAAAGTCAGACAGGTGAACGCAATGAAGTTTTACTATCCCGGGTGATGTTTTTATTGATCTCTCAACTAAGATATTCGCGCCCTGGTTAATTACAATATTGTTTTTGTCATTTTGCAAGACAGTCATTTGAAGTTTTTATGGCAGCAATAAAATCTGGGTCATTTATATCTTGGTGATTTATATGGAAATGAGTACTTCTGAATACTTGTAGTGACAGAGTTTGAATCAAATTATGAGCATTTTTGCACCTGGATACACACTTTCTTTCGGCTCGTCGCATTAGGGGTCACCTCATATTTGTTTGGTACAGTTTTCACGCCAGATGCCCTTCCTGACGCAACCCCTCTTGGGGAGTGGAGGCCCAGTGAGAAACGAGCTCACGAGCCCTGGTTCACCAAACCAATGCTCTAACCACTGAGCTATTTGAGCTTGGATCATGTTGAATATACATATTGGATCATAGTGATTCCGCTTTTATCCACAAACTAGGTATCACCAAATTCAATTTTATAGGGTGGATCCTTGTTAGTGTCATCTAGGTCTTTTAGGGTGTGATCTAAATCCAAACAGCCGTCAAATCTCATCAATATTTTAGCAAAAAACACTGAATAACTTTCTCTTATCCTAATATCCATACACACTGGTAGTCATTCAAAATGACGACTTACTATGTTTTCTGAGTCTTCTATCAATCTCTGAATTTCCACTTTCTGACAAGATGAAGCCTGGTTTCATGGGTGGGGCCATCTTGGAAATGGAAGTTGGTCATGTGGACCTGATTAATGAGAAAAAGTTCTTAGTGCAACAAAGGACTGCCCCCTATGTGTCAAAATTGGGACTAAACCTTCATTTAGACCAGTATTCCTCATGAAATATATACATTTCTAATTTGTGCTTAACTTAAAATTGGCAAGAAAATGTCATCGGCCCACTGTAGTTCTTAGTGGCTCTATTTGTTTCCCATCTGGAGATCCTGATGTCAGAGCCCGGCAAGCTAAAACAGAAGATAAGCGTGTGGCTGGAGGAGTACTGGAACATCACCGACCTGGTGGCCATCTCCACCTTCCTCCTGGGCCTCATGCTCAGGCTACAGCGTGAGCCCTACATGGGCTACGGTAGAGTCATCTACTGCATAGACATCATCTTCTGGTACATCCGTGTACTGGACATCTTCGGCGTGAACAAATACCTGGGGCCCTATGTGATGATGATAGGGAAGATGGTAGGTCTCAAGAACACAACAAAACTCACAACCGGTTCGTTTGTGACAATCATCCGCGTGAATCATCCGCGTGTCTTTCAGATGATCGATATGATGTACTTTGTGGTCATCATGCTGGTGGTCCTCATGAGCTTCGGGGTGGCCCGCCAAGCCATCCTCCACCCCGACGAGGAGCCCACCTGGCGCCTGGCGAGAAATATTTTCTATATGCCCTACTGGATGATCTATGGGGAGGTTTTTGCTGACTCGATAGACCGTAAGACTAGAATTCATAGTAAGATTCTGTTTCCTGATTCTAGGCAGATGATCACATATTCACATATTCTGTGATGCTTTACTTCCCTTTATCGGAATATGCACACGCACTGGCCACAGTACACGTGTGCGATCAAATGGCGATTTTGTCAAGAGGATTTGACCTTGACAAAGTGAATACCAGTAATTTTCAGTTTTGATCAACAATGGAAAGTGTTTATATTTTGAGCCTGCAAAAAATTGCTCAGTGAGGCTCTTTGATCCCAATGTAATATTTTCTTATTGCGTTTCATTTTTGAAACAGGAGTTAAGAACATTTAGAGAGAGAATCTCCCATCCCTTTGAAAATAATTTAGTTGAAAAAAAACATAATCTCTTCTTGTGTTTATTATCCATAGTCTTATTAGAATGATGTGAGCCTATATAAAATACTGGTTCAGCTCAATAAATTTGAATATCATAGAAAAGTACATTTATTTCATTGGTTCTATTCAAAAACTGAAGCTTATACAGCATATGATTTAGATACATTAAACAGGAAAATGCTTTTTAGGGGGCCAATTCCCACCATTTCTATACTAAGCATCATTTCAATTGTTTCTGTTATATTCATTTTTTTTTGACGGGGTAGATTCTGAATATCCATTAGCTGGAAGCAATAATCATCAAAATGACAACAAATACAATCATGAACGATTTCACTCTGTCTAGTCAATCTCCATAGTTTCACTTTTTAAATTGAAAATGTTTCTGTAATATTCACATTTTGGAGATGCGCTTGCATTTTTTAAAAACAATAATTAAACACATAAGGTGGGCGTCATCTCGCAAACACGATCATCTGCCTCAAGTTAATTTTTTTTGTCAATGCCTCTTCTGTCAGGGTGAAGACAGTCAATGTTAAGATTGCGTTTTAAAGCATCCTTTTATTATCTTGCGCTCGTGGTGTACTGCCAAATTGGAGACCAGTCCACTCTTGCTTGGACACAGACTTGATCATGACAGAAGGATGATGTGCAAATCTTATTGATCTTTTATAACGCCTTCTCTCGTGTCGCTGTGTTTTCCTCCTTAGTCTACGCGATGGAAATCAACCGTGAGTATCCCTTCAAACAAATTCAAATCGATCCTACTAAGAACGCTAGTAATGACTACAACGTCTTTTTCGCCCTCACAGCTCCCTGTGGCGAACATTTGTATGACGAAGACGGGAAGAAGTTGCCGCCGTGCATTCCCGGCGCCTGGCTCACACCTGCCATTATGGCCTGTTACCTTCTCGTGGCCAATATTCTACTGGTCAACCTGCTCATTGCTGTCTTCAAGTAAACGCAGACTTCCGTATTAGCAATAAAGTGAAGCCCCCTTTACACCATGTTATCATCCAATAAGCTGTAAACGTACTCGTGTGCGGACATTCCGCAGCAACACCTTCTTCGAGGTCAAGTCCATCTCCAACCAGGTGTGGAAGTTCCAGCGCTACCAGCTGATCATGACGTTCCACGACCGGCCCATCCTGCCCCCGCCGCTCATCATCTTCAGCCACCTCTACATCCTCTTCAGCAGGCTCTTTCGACGCTGCTTCAGGAAGAAGCAAGACGGAGAACTTGACGAGAAGGACCGCGGCCTCAGTTAAGACCCACACGAAATCTTGTCTGTCGCATTCGGCACTGGCTCGCAATAAGGGGAGGGACAATTGTGTTAAGTTAGTAGAAGACAAAGTGATTGGCTTGTTTGTGTTTACCAAACATAATACCAGCACTATTGTTGGTTGTGAAACAGGTTGAAAAAATATGATCACTACCGCTTCAGTCACATCAGCATCCCTCAGTCTGATTGAAGTAGTTAACATTTGGAAGAACATTACGTTGTATTGTTTCATATGGTTCTTGTGCTGTATCTTGTTGTATTGTTTAGGTGTGCCAACGTGTGCTTTGACATGACTTCAGTGATCCGCTGCTGTTATTTGTTTTCTCAAAGAGCTAAGACTGAATCCCGAGGAACTGAAGAATCTGTACGAGTTTGAAGAACAGTGCGTGGAGGAATATTTTCGAGAAAAGGAAGACGAGCAGCAGTCCTCGAGTGACGAACGAATCAAGGTGACCTCAGAAAGGTGAGCCCTCTTTCACAAGTACGCTGGTAACTTGACTTAGAAGTACAGGTGGCTCACAATCGCTCTGGTGTTCTTTAAAGAGTTGAGAACATGTCCATGCGCCTGGAGGAGGTCAACGAGAGGGAGAACACCATGAAGGCTTCCCTGCAAACGGTGGATCTCCGTCTGGCCCAACTGGAGGAGATCCACGGTCGAATGGCGCTCGCCTTGGAAAAGCTGGCGGGGGTGGACAGACTGGAGCTGACCAGGACTCATTCGCGCAATTCCTCAGTGTGTGATCCCTCTTCTCTAGTTCGCCAGGGCAGCATCAATAGCGCTGATGGTTACAGCCTCTACCGCTTCCACATGGACATGGAGGAGTTTGCAACCAAGCACAGGGATGCAGAGGACCAGGTGAAAAGTTGCCCGGAAAGAGAGAAAAGTCAAGCTGCCAGCACATGCGCTCTGAACGTGAAGGACAGTGCTCAGACCATAGAAGTCGGCAGCCTGTGCCGAACGAGGCCCAGCTCTTGTGTGGACATCCTTATCTCGCCATGTGAACCCAAGCAAGTGAGTGCAGGATCAAGCTACGACACCTTAGCCAACAAGGATATACTCGGAAGCTCGCAGGTCCTTGATCGAATCGCAGACAAGAACAAACTCAAGCCATCCTCCCCACCAAAACGAACAAAATCACTGAGACATTATCCGGCTGAAGTGCCAGCCACCAGTCCTTTGACTAAGAGGAGGAGCATGAGCACCATCATCATCAGCCCTCCCGATGAACCCGAGGAGCCCACTGAAGACACCAAAAAAGCCCAACTGCTTCCTGAAAACCTCTCCTGCCCAAAAAGGACCAAATCCTTGAGGGATGTCCCCATCGAGAGCCCGAGCCAAACATCCCCCCTTACAAAGAGGAGGGCGATGAGCAGTATTATTTACAGCCCAGCTGAGGCGCTTGATGACGAGCTCAACGCCCAAGACTACACGTCCTTCGTGGAGCAAGCGGCCAAAACTCCCAAACAATGGCCTGCAGACCTTGAGTATACAGTGCACCCTAGCACTGTTGGTCACATTCCAAAAGTGTCAACAGTCAGAAGGACCATCCAGCAGTTTCAGACCACCACACCTGTGGTAGAGTCTCAAGCCAATGATGGGATCGCTCCAGTTCCGGCAAAAAGTGAAGAAACTACAACCGAGCTCACAGAAGAACAGATAACGACGAGGGTGAAGAGAAACATGTCGGACGGCGCTCGGTATCTGACCGTCGCTGAAGATAAGTACCTGTCCTCGCACAGGTCTCTCAGTTGGGACGCGAATGATCACAAAGCAAGAGGCAAGAGAGCGTCTAGCAGTGAGAGGCACGTCGTGGACGGCTGTGAAGGGCCGGCACATCAGACAGATGATGACGCTCGTGAAATGAAATGACATCTAAAATTCCGTGGTCGTAAACAACCTCCAAGTTTCGCACCCAAGCATTCGTGGGTGCAGGCTTATTCGTCCAAAGCTGTCAAGTCGTTCTGTTCATGTCGGTGATACGAAGGATTATTGGGGCCAGACTGAAAGCGTGTTAAATACAAAAAAGTTGTAAAGTTAGAGTAATAGATGGGAGGGGGAAAGTGGCAATGTTGAAAGAATATCATTTTAATGCTATTAGGAAAGAAATCAAGTTTTCAAAATTTCATAATACTGCCTAACCCCAATTTTTTTTTAAATTGTAACGTTCTGAGAATGAAGTTGTGAGATTATGAGGGGGGAAAATGAGACTAAAGTTAAAATGTGATGAGTCAAAGTTAGTGTATACTATGACAACAAAAGGGGCAATGTTATTTTAAAAATAGTCATATTAAAGGTCCCATGTGTTCCATAGTGACTCTAATATGGATTTAGTATGAAAGTGTTGATTTCATGAAAAAAAAAAAAGACATCTTGGTTTTGTCACACATTGGTCTACAAAAGCCCCCTTTGAGCATTACTTGTTTTGACAGTTTTATATCCGCTTTGTTCATATGTGGCTAGGACTGCCCCCACTTTGTCTGAAAACTGAACAATTCACTCATTGACATCACACCTTTCCTGAATTTTTTTTCTTTTAATGTGAAGAAAGCCTTCTCGGTGTCGACACATATTTCACTGACATGAACTTTTCACGTGTACTTGAACAATCACGTTCATATTCCGACTATGAGCATTCCTTTCTTTTGTGTACAATGTGCTTAATATTCCAACCGCACTCATGCAAATAAATACTGACAACGGCACTACAACATGGATTCACTGCTCCCAATGGAGGAACTCTTCTATTTTGTCAGTAATAAGTTATTTTAAAAAGGGGGAAAAAATACAACACATTAACTTTATACATTTATACATCAATTCCTAATGCCTTCAAGTCATGAACTTACACACACAAATACAATCATTGCTGGGACTTGATATGCACGTCACACAGCATCCTCGTGGTCAATACGGCACAAGGTAGAAAACAAGTGCTACAAAGTGAATAAACGTGAGGCATTTGTTATTGTAAATATATAAGAATACTATGGTTTGCTAAGTTGAACAACCGAGGTAATGTCGAAACAGAGAGCAAAACTCCTGGGAGGCGTCAGCTACAAATAAACCGCAACTGACCGTCACAGTTTCAGACCTCAGTTCCCCATCGAGCGTCTTCATGTCGGACGAGCTCTTGTGTGGGAACCCGTGGGCTTGAGCCGGGGGCTGAGGTGCCCCCTCCACAGTTAGACTGAGGAGCAAAGAGCGCGCCTCCCCCAAAATAGCAAAGTCACGCAAGAGCGTTCAGCAGGTGGTCTAGATGAGCGTGCACTTGAGGAATTTGATCCTCTTGGACTTTTTCTCCGTGATCTTGACTGCTTTTCCAGATCCCCCTGCAGTGTTTTCAGTCTTATAATGAAAACATAAATCATATTACTGTCAAAAAAAGTCAAAGGTAACGAGTGAACTGTAAGTACTTACTGTCTTTGAGCTCAGATTGTGGAGAATATCTCTTCCCATGGTATAAAATGCCTAATTCAAATCAAAACAAGATGTTAAATACCGAATACGCTACAGAGATGGGCAGGGATTTTCGCTAGTGACCTCGATAAGCTTGAAAAATTCGAATGACCTGATTCCAGGCCTCTCGGCAGAAAAACATCTCCAACTTGGGAATGCGTGGACGTTTGTAATTCATATTGCATGTTTACTGAGACACAGTAGGCACCAATATTAAATCCCAAATACTAGACAACTTTAGGTTTGGCAAAATACAGACCTTTACCGTATTCCTGAGCATTGACTATGACACATTTGAACAGTTCAAGAGGCAAAACGTGCTCGCATCAAGCTATAAATTAACTCAATGAAACACCAAAACATTCCAGCAAGTCATAAAATTTTGTCTAATTAAAATACCCTAGCTGAATGCCAAAATATAACGTGAAACGTCATAGGCTGGCATATTAGCATAGATGTAGAAGTTGACGTTGAAGTCATTTTAAACCTTCAAACTGCTATAAGGAGCAACAGTACATACAGTATAAACGGAGCATACAGTAAACTGTGCATCTAAACTGACAGGCATGTCTCTCTACTCTGTGGGAACAACGATTAAAATGGAAAATTTAAATTTGGATTAGCCTGTATACGCTTAAAAACCAATCAAAATTGTTGCTTAAGAATCTGCACTATAGCAATGTTAAATACTGTCATCCAAAGACAAATGTCAAGTGAAAACTGTTGATGTACCTCCTCTACATTCAGACTTGTCTTTGCGCTGGTTTCCAGGAATTTTACGCCGTAATCAATCGCCAGCTAAAAGCGGAGGAAAAACAACGTGGTGGTGATTTATGACCATGAATATTTCATGTGCGCTAGTTTGTCTTAATGAGATGTTTCAATGAATCGCAGTTGGTGGACGGGGACTCACTTTTTCGCCTCTGTCTTTGGACACTTGCCGCCTGTCAGTCATGTCACATTTGTTACCCAGGACCATCTTCTCAACGTCCGAGGAGGCGTGCTGGGAGTTTTGTACATGTTCATTTACTCATTTACATTTTAAAACAAGGTACACGTCATTTAAACTAATGATTTTTGGTACAGTGGTGTTCAAACTAAATATTTGAAGAAATCTGTCAATTTAACAAAATCAAATGTGGCTTTTGAACACAAAGGCCTGAGAGATTCACCCTTCCTATCAAAATATCATTCGATAAATAACAACTGAGCTATTATTTTGATTACATTTTCCCTCGTTGTACGTTTAGGAAAGTTAGCCGCGTGCTAAACCCCAATAAGAAGACAGTAAAAATGTTAAGTTGTCATTTCACATCCATCTGACGCTCACCTCTTCGATATTCCTGATCCAGTTTTTAATGTTTTCAAATGACTTCTCGTTGGAGATGTCATAGACGAGCATGATTCCCTGAGAAGAGGACAAAGAAGAATCATTGTTTCTTCATCCATCCTAACATCATTCCAGCATAGTGAGTGAGTGAGTGAGTGAGTGAGTGAGTGAGTGAGTGAGTGAGTGAGTGAGTGAGTGAGTGAGTGAGAGTGAGTGAGTGAGTGAGTGAGTGAGTGAGTGAGTGAGTGAGTGAGTGAGTGAGTGAGTGAGTGAGTGAGTGAGTGAGTGAGTGAGGACTTGCCATGGCTCCTCTGTAATAAGCTGTCGTGATGGTGCGAAAGCGCTCCTGGCCTGCGGTATCCCTGAGTTCAAATTAAACAAACTCAAAACAAATTGTCAATGTCCAGTTATCGAAAAAATGAAAATGTAATTACACTCACCAAATTTGAAGTTTGACTCTCTTTCCGTCCAACTCTATTGTTCTGATTTTGAAGTCTATGCCTGCGTTAAAGTGAACAAAGTCCAAATCACAAGACTTTCGTTATTGTCTCATGGAACCATATTGTTTCTAATGTATGAAACCATGACAAATATTATACCGTATTATCATATTAATAAAGGAACCATTCACTCGATCTGTGGTTTATGGGTTAGGGTTAGTACATATTTAATACTGTGAAAATCTCACATCATGTTACCAAACGAAATTACCAATATATCAATGAGGGATATATTGGCCGATATGTCTGATTTTAGCTGTTTTTAGACTACAATATTGGTATTGGGGATGGGGTGCCCTGTAGCTCAGTGGTTAGAGCACTGGTTTGGTAAACCACGGGTTGTGGGTTCGTATCCCACTGGGGCCTCCACTCCCTGAGAAGGGTTGCTTCAGGAAGGGCATCCGGCGTAAAAATTGTGCCAAACATATATGTGGGTTCATTGGGAGATGACACGCTGTGGCGACCCTGAAAGGGACAAGCCGAAAGAAACTTACTATTGGTATTGGGGTGGCACGGTGGATCAGCTGGTAAAGCGTTGGCCTCACAGTTCTGACCCCGCCTGTGTGGAGTTTGCATGTTCTCCCCGTGCCTGCGTGGGTTTTCTCCGGGCACGCCGGTTTCCTCCCACATCCCGCACAATTACATTACTGCATTAATTGGACACTCTAAATTGCCCCTAGGTGTGATTGTGAGTGCGGCTGCCTCCTGCCGGTTGACAGCTGGAATAGGCTACAGCACTCCTCGCGACCCTCGTGAGGATAAGCGGCAAAGAAAATGGATGGATGGATATTGGTATTGCCCCCAAATAGCGTATTGGTCAGGCTCTTACATAACTGTCCCCAAAAGTATGCATACTGAAAGAATAATGATCCGGTATACATTAAATTAGGTACTCACACAATCGGTGTAAAATATGGGGATGCTTATCTGAACGCAAAGCTATTATTTTGTTATATGAATGACAACAGGTGGGGACACAGATTCATTCGCATTTGTATCATTTCATGGAAGAGCGTTTAATTGTTTTGGCATGTGTTGCTGGCATGGATTGATGGGCACAGATAATCACAATAGTAACATAGTAATAATAAACTGTTGTAATTGAATAAATATAGATAGATAGATAGATAGATAGATAGATAGATAGATAGATAGATAGATAGATAGATAGATAGATAGATAGATAGATAGATAGATAGATAGATAGATAGATAGATAGAAGATAGATAGATAGATAGATAGATAGATAGATAGATAGATAGATAGATAGATGGATGGATTTTGGGTAGGTAGGTAGGTAGGTAGGTAGGTAGGTAGGTAGTAGGTAGGTAGGTAGATAGATAGATAGATAGATAGATAGATAGATAGGATAGATAGATAGATAGATAGATAGATAGATAGATAGATAGATAGATAGATAGATAGATAGATAGATAGATAGATAGATAGATAGATAGATAGATAGATAGATAGATAGATAGATAGATAGATAGATAGATAGATAGATAGATAGATAGATAGAGATATCTAACGGGCTGATTAGAATGTACCTCACACCCATTTTCTCCTTCGCATACAATCAATCTCTGCCCTTGTCAATGCAATTGTTTCGGGTATTAGACTCATGCAGATAGAGAGCGGCCACGTAGTTACTCCAGATGTGCGTTGCATTATTAGTGACAGGCGAATTGCGCTTTGCTCACCTATGGTGGATATGAAGGTGGTATTGAAGGAGTCTTCGCTGAATCGAAACAGCAGGCACGTCTTCCCCACGCCGCTGTCACCGATGAGCAACAGTTTAAAGAGGTAATCGTACGTCTTTGCCATTGCGCGCGGCAAAACAAGCCGAGATTTAGGTCAAGAAAAGGGCGTACTGGGCCGGGATCCCCCGTCTTTCCGTCCTTCGGGTCCTCAGCTGTCTGTCTCAGGCGGTCTGGCAGCCTGCCAGTGCGGAGAAGACTGACGTAAGGCAGCGCGTTGCATTCTGGTCCATGTAGTTTTACCTACACCAAAATCTACTAAATACATAACGTCGTTTGTTATGCCTTTTATCACTTTTATTCAGACTCTGAAATATATATATATAGTAACATCACTGTACGGTTGGCTTTTATACCTCTTTAAATTATTTGTACTTATTACACAAATCTAATCATGCGATAACGTGTAATCAAAATTAATAATTAAACGACTTTAAATAATCATTTACTTTCAGTATTTATTTCCTGGTATGATCATAAGCACTTTAGATATCGTGATAACAGATCGATGATCATCCCAGTTCCTCCCAGTTGTCATCCACCACCACCACCACCACGAAGAAGAAACCCACGTCGACAACGCTAAGAGCCAACACGGCGAGATGCCTGTAAGTTAACAACTTTAAACATGTTCTAGCTACTGTTTTATTTTTATTTTTTTTTCTCCACGTGCAACGCTCGCGTACGCGTGTGTAATAAAGCAGTTCTCACACAGCGTGAAAATCGTGTGTGTCGTTTAAATAGAATCGAGATGTACGTAGTCAGAGCGAGCACATGGTGTACTGTGTACAAGTGTTTATTGCTAGGCTTGCTTTAGCCTGGCGACGTCTAGTTGCTGGAACGCCTGCAGCACACAGTGTATTAACCGTATTTTTCAGAAATTAGTCACCGCCGGGTTTCTCTCTTCACGGGACCATTACTTAACTCCACCGATAGCTTTGAGCGTCCACAAGCGTTAAATTTATTATCTATTTGTAATTAATATCGATTGAACCGTCGCTCCTATCTTGTTTGAAGCTCCAAACGCACTCACCGTGTTTACAATAGCCAGCGTTGCATAGACCTCGTTTTTTGTTTTTTTTTAATTCTCTTTTCGTTACTGTTTACAAAGGCCGGCCTAAAGCACTCAGGACCTGCACGAGGCGTGTTAAAGAGGAACATTTTAGATGTTTGGATTAGAGTTTTATTTTTGGAGAAATGTCATTAATCCATTAGAGCAGATCCCACCTCCCCCCAGATTTTTTTTTTGTAGGAAAATTTACTATACATCTATGAGCACTCCATATTGTATTTTGTAAGAAGTTCAACACTGATACGATCATCAGGATTTAGTATTATACACTCACGCAAATGAAAGAAATTAGACAACTACTAAACGATGCATTAAATCACATTTATTTTTCACAAATGTATTTTTTGGGCTACATGTGGGTCCACTGTTCCATGTTCAAAGAACCGATGATTAAAGCAGTGATTTCCAACATTTATAGAGCCAAAGCACATATTTTACAATTGAAAAATCCCACGGCACACCAACAAAGTAAATGCCACCGAAAATGGATCGATTAATTACTGTATGTACTTCCTGCCATCTAACAGAATAGGATTTTTTTTTGTTCTGTCCGTCATTGTGCCTCACTGGCATAAATAGATGAATAAAGATACATTATTTCTTGGCATAAATGTTTTCTTTAGCAATTACATAAAAATAGATAACCTCCCACAGCACACCTGAAGAGCGCTCACGGCACACTAATGTACCCTGGCACTGTTTGGGAATCACTGGATGAAAGGATTCTAAAGATGCTGTCAATTTTTACTATTGATAATATATATATATACACACACACACACACACACAAAAAATGGTATTTTGTTCCACCATTTGCCACTGTTGCCTAGTTTTACCCCAATTCTTCAGGAAATCTTCCCGAAACATCTTTATTTAATTTTGTTCAAGTGATATTAGCAGCACTAAAGGAACGACACTGCTGCATCTTTAAAAAAAAAAATGCTTATTCCATGTTTTGGTTTAACCTGATTGCATTCAGGCCTTGAGAAAACCAAGAGCCCCAAAATAGATTGCCCCCCCTCTCCTATGTAATTACATTTCAATAAAGGTTTTAATGGCGATGTGCTGTCTTTTCTCTGCACACATAGCATTGCATATTTAGTTTACATACTGGTACTCTTTCTACGTACTGCTTTAACATATTTCTATACCGTGCTGATATGTCAGGTATGTTTTAACTTCCTGGTCTGCATTTTAGTTGGCTAAAGACCTTCTTCATCCCACTATTGAACATGAGCGAAGACAACACAAAAAGAAAAGACTCGTTCAGAGTCCAAACTCCTATTTCATGGATGTGAAGTGTCCAGGTAGGCATAGAAGAAGTGACCCATAATTGCAAACGAAAGAAATGTATGAAAGTTTCATTTTGCAGGTTGCTACAAGATCACTACTGTGTTCAGTCATGCGCAGACTGTGGTTCTGTGTGTGGGATGTTCCACAGTTTTGTGTCAGCCTAAAGGAGGAAAGGCCAGACTCACAGAAGGTGGGAGTTCATCTTGTAATTGATTAGTACATTATAATAAAGTAACATCTGTATCTTGGGGCTTAACTTTTACTTTCTCTGCCTTTCCAGGTTGTTCTTTCAGGAGGAAGCAACACTAAAAGGGAATATCGCTGATAAGAGGTGTATTGCCAAATCCCTTGTTGAGATGTCACTATGCAGAGGATTCAAATCATGTTGGTGATTTTTTTTTTTTTTAAACTTGCTATCAAATTTGCCTTTAATACAATGAATGAATTTAAGTCAATAAAAAGCTGGGAACAACTTAAGCACACTGGGAATTTTATTGATAAAACGTTTTTTTTGTTGCTATGACTGAAATCGACCTTCACAGAAAGCATACAAGAAGTCTTCTAAAATTCTAGATGTGTCCAGGAAATTGTTACATATAGAAAATACCAGAAACAAGTACGTATGACAGAAACAAACTTGCATAACCATATCTGAAAAAAATGTTAAAAGCGCCAAGCAGTACAGCTCAGGATATATTCATTTCTGGCCAACAGCCACCTTTCAAAATCCTTTGACTCCAATCTCCAGTTGTAGAATAATCGTGGGTGCAATGCCACATAATTAAAGCTTGAGTGAAATATGATGGAATTTTTTTTTTTTTTTTTTTTTTTTTTTTTTTTTTTACATCCACCGCACACCAAGTGATGTGACCAAATGCAACTGAACAATTACAAATTACAGTTGTCAAAAAGATGAAACAAAAACTGCCACCTTTGCACGGTTGTGAAGGGAAAAGTGAATGACTATCTGCAGTAACCAATTCGTGGGCAGCGTCCCATTTTTGGGACATCATGATTTTCACACATTATATCCTTCAGTGTATCAAAATATTTAAGTGTTTTAATCTGAAACCAAAATTTGGTATCAGGAGAGGATAACTTATCGGTCAAAGTGAGCACGGAGTTATTTCCCTTTCCTTCCTGACCCAACATGGCTGCCTCAAGTACACATGGAGCAATTTCCAAAAGAAAGGGAGAAAGGTCAGTATGCAACCAAGTTTGTCTTCAAAATGCTAATCCGTCAGTATTATTAATGCGTGTCATTCTAGAATAAGAATTAATAAACATATCTCTAGTATGTACCACTTCACGGAACTGATAATATACCTGTCCCAGTTTTGGGACGCTGCCCGCGAGAGGGTACATCTTTTTTGCCCTTTGTCTTACGAGTTAAACGAAAAAGTATTTCCTTGATTGTGGCCTCTTAGGAGACTTTTATCCAAATAAGGCAAAAAATTGCCACCCTGCCCATGAATGGGTTAACAATACGAAGCGGAAACTTAAGGCAAACGTGTGGAGATTTCACAGGCTGTTGGCAATGATTGTCCTATCGGTTGACAACTTGGGCATTTCAGTGACATTCTCCAGGCTTTACTTTTTAGTCACAAGTACATCTGAAATCATAAAGTATAGTCAAACATTTTGGATGCTTCGGTACTGAATTTTTTTGTGAACCAAATCATGACACACTGAAGATTTTGACTGGCTGTTACATTACAACACCATTCACTAGCAGTGCAGCTTTAGAATTACAACTGTTTGAAAATTGTCGGCGTTTTATGAAAAGGGATTGAAGAACCCCACGGACGTTGCACAACTGGTCTGTTGCATTTAGTTGCTCTTCTCGGTGTGCGGCGGGCCTCGGGCCCTTATGCCCGAGATGGGATTCAATGTCATTTCTGTCTGCACCCCATGTGGAATGAATTGGTGAAGCAAAAAAAGCCAGATCAGCCTTTTCTGAACTGAACTATACCACTTGGCTGTCAAGTCATCCGTTTCCATTTTAATAGCTCCTGGAACAATCTTTAAACTAGGGCTGGGTGCTATGGTGACAAAACCACTGGAGCCCAGGTTATGCAATTTGTCCGCAGTGTGGCAGATTACTGTGTCTGGCACTGCACCCCACCTCTGGGACCCTCCTCATCTTCATCGTAAGCTTCGCCGTAATTCCGCTGGCGTGTCCGCTCATCTACCTCGCAGAGCTCCACCTCCTCCATGTCGTCAGCGATCAAAACGTCCTCCCTGGGGGGCAGCAGCCTTTCGAGCTGGAACATGAGATGTTCTGGAAGCCAGTGTTTTTCTGGAAACTCCACCTGAACAGTCATATTATATCATTAATACTCAAAAGTTTACAAATAGATGTTTAGTGGTACCTTTATCAAGTGCCCCAACTTCTATGTTTGATATGAACTTTTTCCATTTTCTCCCAATGGGAGTCAAAATTTGAGTTATGAGAGAGCGTACTGCAGTGAGAAAATTCATTGGGACTGCCACCTGGGGGCAGTATAATAAATTATGAAAGCCATCTACTGTCAGTAACTCGGTAAACTGCATTTTTTGTAGAGAAAACAAAATGCCAGTGTTATTTCTAGCTAAAATGTGCTCCTTTAAGGTTTAATAACACAGTAACTACCACACCCCATGAAAAGACAAATCAAATACTACTGAGACTTTGGTCTCTATTAACTTCCTAAAACCATTTTTTTTGTGCTTTTTTTTTTTTTTTTTTAATTAACTGAATTGTGTTTTGTTTTGAGGTGCGGTGCTGAAGGAGTTGTGGCATTTTTATTCTTTTTAATGGGGAAAATTGATTTGAATCAATTTTGTTTAGCTACCAATCCAAATTAAACTCGTAAATCATGTTAACCATATACCATAATTTCCGGCCTATAAACCACGACACGTTGCCATGTTAAGCTAAGCTATTAAAACTTTGAAAACTGTGTACCATCTTTCTTTGTAAATCTCATGTTTTAATGTGGGCACTTGCGGCTTATGTATGTACCAAATGGTATTTCCGTTACGAATGTACTGGGTGAGGTTTATAATCCAGTGCGCCTTGTAGGCCGGAAATTACGCTACTTGAATTCTTACCTGGAACTGTACGAAGAGTTGTCCCTTTTCGTAAGGACTACGGTAAACTGGCATGCCTTCGTTCTGTATCACCTTTGTGTCATTGTTCTTTATAACTTCACCTGCAATCAGCCGGACGAAAGATTTTAACGGCAGCGAAAGAAGGCAACCGTCACTTTTGCAGTGCGGGTGTGGTGCACTGACCTGGGAGTGAGCTCATGAGGAGTGTTCTGTCGTCGAGAGTGTTGATGGCCTTCTTGAAGCCGCACAAGGCCTCCACGAGTTTGATGCTCATCGTCATCGTGAGGTTATCGTCACTTCGTTTGAAAAGGCTGTGATCCTTCTGGTCCAACACGATGATGACATCACCAGGCTCCAAGTCAGGCTCCTGGTCACCTTCCCCATGAAATGTAATTTTCTGACCGTCTCTCATACCTAGAGTCAAAAATGATCCAGTGAGTGTCTTAGTGGATACACACAACCATTTTTTTCTTGATAGGTTTGTGTGACAAGTTAGGGTTGTTGGGCTTTCACATGAAATTTCACAATTAACCTGAAGTGCACTCGAGTCTATTACCTTTGTCAATATGGACCTCAAGAATTTTCTTCTTTCGTTCCACTTTGTGCCCGTTGCAATTCTTGCAGCGGTCCTTTGAGCTGAACGACTCGCCCTGCCCGTGACAATCTCCACACATGCTCTGAATCTGCTGAATCATGCCTGGCCCTATCTGCTGCACCTTGATCTGCACTCCTCTTCCTTTACAGCTCAAGCATTTCTCCAATGCACCTTTCTTACCACCGTAACCTGAGCACAAACAAAGTACGGTTGCGCGTGATTTAAAATGGACAAAAACAGAATTACATATGCCAAACATACTGCATACCTTCACACTTTTCACATATGACATTCTTCTGAAGTGCCAGCTTCCTTGTGGAGCCATTGTACATGTCCTCCAGCGTAACACTCAACTGATGGACAATGTTCTTCCCTAAAAAAAAGGAATCTGTTTCAGTTTATACTTGAGAGATAATTTTCTTAATTTATCTGAGTGTCCTTGTAGAAGCTCTCACCTCTCCTCTCTCTTTGCATCCTCCCTCCGCCTCCAAAAAACATATTAAAGATGTCCATGGGGGATGAACCTCCAGTCATGCCACCTTCTTTAATCGCTTGCTCCCCACCTTGGTCGTACAGATCCCTCTTTTTTGGATCCGAAAGCACATCATATGCTTGGGATATAAGCTTGAACTGTGGATAGATGTTAAAAAAAAAAAAAAAAATGAAAAAAAAAAGACTTAAAAAAACTTTACCAGGTCAGAGTCAATTTCATTGCCGTCTATATCCTCTCTAGAACATCTAAATGTTATTACTAAGCATCTAATGTAAGGTTGGTTATCGAGAATCTGTTGGAACTAGGACTCGGGACGAACGTTCGAGTTGTCCCAGAATCGGACAATTTTAAACATTTCCGTTCCCACCTTCAATGTCTACAGTCGGACAACCCCAAAGAACGACACGCACAAATAAATATTTGTGCCCCAGCGGCAGTGGCACGCTATTTATTTTCATGAATTTTGATTTGAATAAGCTCTCTTCTGCAATAGGAATCATTGAGTCACATAATAAAACGGCTAACATGTTTGTATTTGGTAGTTTTATCTGTTGTGGAGCAGCAACATACACATCACCCTTCTGGTGCAACTTTTCTATAATCAAATAATCTGCAGTCTGTTTATTTTAAAGGGTAATGTTGAAAAATGAATTTGAACTGATATTAGTGGTATGGGATCATAGTTTGCGGTGTATTCATTCACATATATATTTAAACGTAATATTTCAACAAGTGAATTTCAAAATGTGGCGCTAGTACTGTATCACTAATGGCGCCTACTAGTGGTACATTAAAGAATCACTGAATTAAATGTTCACACTGCTTAAAGATTGAATATTTTGGCTATTCAGACCTCTGTAGAGTGACTAACATGGTCTTAGTATAAGTGTCAATTTCATTAAATAAAAAAGAAAAAAAAAAACTTGGGCCCTCTGACTGCTACTTAAATTTTAACGCATTTTGTACAAGCACTGTCCATATTTGGCTAAGACGACCCTCTTTTAGTACTGGTTGCCTTTGTGTGGAAGAGTACCATAGAGTCAAAACAACACCCAAATACTACAAAAAAAATTTTAGTCAGGTAAAATATGGAAGCTTTAATTACAGAACCTTACTTTTTAAGACAGTAAAGTACATTTGAGTACAGCTCAGCTGTTTTTACTCAAGTACATTATTTTTGCATCTAATCATTTAGAAATGTTTTGAAACATTTACATATTTTATTAAACTGTGTGCAATATTGTAATTAAACTAATCAAGGTTGAAACTGTTAAAACTGTCCCTGTGACTCGACAGTTAAAATGTTTTGTGTGGGGGAGGGGTGGATTTAAAAATAAAAAACCTCTATAGGCCCATCCAATGCCTCCACTTTCATTTATTAATTTTCCATATCCCTCATCCTCACGAGGGCCAATCACAGGGCACATAAAAACCAATACTCATTCCTGCTCACATTCACAACTGCAAGCAATCTTGGTTATTTTTCCAATTAACCGACCATGCATTTTTTGGGAATGTGGGAGGAAACCGGAGTGAGTATCCAGACAAAATGCAGGATGGGGGTAACGCGAAAACTCCACACAGGCAAGACTGCATTTGAATCTGGGTCCCTACAACTGTGAGGTAGATGAGTTAATCATCTACCCCATCGACCAATTTCCATCCATCCATCTTCCACCGCTTAGCAGAGGTCGGTTCACGGGGGCACTAGTTTTACAAGCGACGCCCAGACTTTTCTCGCCCCAGCGACTTCATCCGGCTCTTTCAGGGGATGCCCAAGGCATTCCCAGGCCAGCCAAGAGACCGTCTCTCCAGCGTGTCCCGGGATGTCACCAGAATACCCCACCAGGGAAGCATTTGAATCACATGCCCCAGCCACCTTGATTTGGACGAGCCGCCTAATTTCATTTTTTAGAATGATTTTACTTAGCACAGTGTGACAAGAAGACACAATCAGATCCACCATGCTGCCTAATTAGATTTTCACAACTATTTTACTTAGGACAGTGTGACAGGAAGAAATAATCAGACTGTAGGAGTAGTAGCCATGACAGAATAGATCATTTATAAACACACTCATCATCACTATTTACATCGACACTTGCTGTCTGCATAACCAGCACCCTGCCGCAGACAATTTGCCCAGACTGTATTGGAGTGAGGCGACATTTATATCTGATAGCAATTTAAAACCCGCGTAAGAGTGGCTTGAAGAAAAAACATTTTTAAAGAAGAACACCCATTCCCTCTTTTTTTTTTTTTTTTTTTTAAATGAACACTGCTGTACTTTAATGTGGGTCCTTGAGGAAATACTTGTAGAGTGAAGTATTCGTGGGCTGGGTTAATTTGTGGAAAATGTTTGAGAACTACTAGTTAAAATTACTGATGTGGGCTAGTAAAAATTTTAAAGGGATTGTTTTATCTGCAAATTTTTACCATCGTCGGGCCTCGGTTACCCCCACCGGTCGTGCCCGAGGGACAAATGTACAGGCCGAAAGGACTTGTTTGACTTGCATAAAACCTTCTGTCATCATAACATGTGGTATTCAAGACTGTATCATAAAGCTAACAAGTCTATAACTGTACCCAGAAAGAGGTGCTACCAGATCATTCCATAGGCTGTAAAATTAAAAAGGGGTCATTCCCAACAGACCATAGTCTGGATACAGAGAAAGGCAAAAAGTCTATATTTAGCCTCTCAGCTCACCTTCTCTCCCTCATTGGGGTTTTTGTCCGGGTGGTATTTCAATGCCAATTTTCTGTAGGCTTTCTTTATTTCATCTGCAGACGCTTTGGGTCCGACACCAAGAAGGTCGTAGTAACCAGTTTCGCGAACCATGATGACAGCCTAAAAAAAAAAATGAAAATTTGTGGGGGAAGTCAGTAACAGTATGATCTCTCTTGAGAACAGTACTGGTTGTTGAGTAGTCGCCATGCTAACATGAGTCAACACCGTTTACGCGAGCAACCGACCGGCTTCGAAACACAACGCGATAAAGAAAAAACATAAATTAATAACAGAACGCATAATTTTAAATAAAGAAACTGCGTTCGACATGCTCAGTTAACCTTAAATAATTTGGTCTTTTATCGGTTATCACGTGGTTGTTAGCCCGACTCGCGTAAAACAGCGCTAACCTCAAATATGTGATTGTAAAATTAAATGGAAAAAGCTTTGAAAAGTTTCACTTCGCTCAGTCCACTTACTTGTGGTCTAACTGTCCTGTCACGTCGGTATGAAGTAAAGCCGGGGTGCAGGAAGATGGCTGGTCCTTATAGCTGCTCTTCAGCGTGGAACTTTCTGGAGAGATCGAGCAGGATGGGCCGGATGGACTACGGAAGCCTCGGAGGGACTAAACGATTAGCGCCGATTAGACAATAAGGACAAACAAGTATGTGTGTTTTTTTTTTTTTTTTACATGGGATTGATGTGGATGGATAGAATGGAAATACAGTATCAGTGGTGGGTTGTAACAAATACACATCGTGACTGTCATCTTCCGTTATCTGAAGGTCTACTTGAGTAATATTCAGTTTTTAATATTTCACGTATTTGTTTAAAATTATGGTGACTTTACTTTTACCTCCAACACTTGTAAACAGATTTCTATATAGTACTCTCGACTTCCAACTTTGTCAAAAATGGACAAAACCAAGTAAAGTTGACGCAAATAGAAAGAGACGAGATCTTGAATACTGTAATGGATGGGTTGATAGATTGGTTTATATCTTTGGGATTCAACAGGCGATTTAAAAGAAAAAATGGTATTGCGGAAAGATGCTTGATGAATAAATCAAAAATAATAAAACAACATAAGGCTGAATATGATTAAAGTTGGGAAGACAAGTCACACTTTCTAATAATGTCAGCCCAAAGCAAAGCAAAGCAAAGCAAAGCAAATTCATTTATATAGCGCATTTCATACGCAAGGTAAATGTGTGCTTTTACATCATTAAAAGGATTTGAATACAAAGTGATAAAACGTTTAAAAATAGGTGGGGGGGGCACAAAAAATGATTTAAAAAAAAAAGGACCTGAACTGCAGCATTCCGAATGAGCTGTAGCTGTTTCATGCTCTTTTTGGGCAGTCCAGTCAGAAGACCATTACAGAAGTCCAAACTACTTAAAATAAAAGCATGATTTTCCTGGTCTCCTTGACACGCACAAACCCTCACTCTAGATATGGTCTTTGGATTTTTAAAGGCAGGTTTTGTAATTGATTTCATATGACCGTTGAAAGTCAGGTCGGAATCTATCCGAACACCGTTTCAGACTTGGTCTTTGGATTTTAAACAAAGTGAGCCCAGCTATTTACGAACAGCATTTTTCTTTTATTTATTGCCAAAAATAATTGTCTTGAGTTTTATTGTGGTTTATTTGAAGAAATTTTGGGCTCATCCTGTCATCTGCTTTAGATAGTGGCACAACACCTAAACTCAACTGTAGTCATCTGAAGACACTGCTAAATATAACTGACCTCTGCATAGTTATGATAGGCAAAATTAAAGTTTTGAATGATTTTACCCAAGGGTAGCATATACAGGTTGAACAGGAGGGGTCCAAGAACTGACCCTTGAGGGCCCCCATCGGTCATTGCCATTTGTTGAGATCGAGCACTTCCAATGGTTACAAAGTAACTCATTTCCTCCAGGTAGGAACTAAACCAAAGTAGGTAAAATTTGATTAATCCCCTCAGCAAATTAGAACATATGATCTCTTATTTGGGGGGGGGGGGCAATGTAAAAAAATATGTTTCAAGGGATGCTATGTTGAAAATGTACAAATGTTGTACAAAAGTAATTTCTGACTGAAAACGTACCGGTATGTTTGTTTCACCATCAAAATCAAAATCATTAAATGTGATCAATTTCTGTATAGCTGAAATCAACAAAATAAAGAGTACCAGTATGTGAGATAACTTCCAATTGCTCTTTGACATTGCTGACCGAAAATATCATCTGAGCTTGAGTTAGTTGCTTTTTTAGGAAAGTGGAAAGAGTACATGGAAAAATGTTTGTGACTTCGTAATGACACTGGGATTGGCACGGATAAACTGCTCCTCCCAGCTGATGTCTCTATTTTAATCATTGACTCATCCACATCAGTACCTCTGAAGCCATGACAATGGCTTGTTTATTCTTGTGGACACAGAATTGATTTACGATGTAGACAAACAACCAGTGACAAATCACCTTAGTTTGGCAGATGAAGAGGCATAAGACACAAGCACTTTCTCTTGACCCACACAATAAAACGTCAGACAATTCTCATGTCATGTTAGCATTATGATGTAATATAGTACATTCATATCTGACACAAAGCTGTATGAAAAGCATTAAAGCACCTCTCAATATTTCCCGTCCAAATAGACTTCAATTTGATAAATAATCTAAAGGTATTTTCACAATAGTAATAACTTGACTTTAATTCAAGTGTAGTTCCACAGTAGAGCATAACTACAGTATAGTAGTTATCAACACACACCAGTCTCATGATAATGATAATAATTACTGTAATAGTCTCCTTGATACCCTCCTTAAGCAGAACAAAATGCATACTGATTACAAAGTAACTGTAGCTTTGAAGAGACAGATGCAAATAACAAAAAGATATTCAGGATGGCAAATCCTGAGACAGTTTTATTATGCATTAAAATACGTATAATTTTTTTCATGTGTTTTGGTTTGGAACATAGTGATGCAAACATTAGACAATTACTATTAAAGATCTCGTACTCGTTGACAAATTGCTTCTGTGAATTCAGAGCACTTTGACTTTCCTCCGAGATCTCCGGTGAGCACCTGGAACAAAGACAACCAAAGTCCGTTACATCTGGACATGACGTCAAACATGCACGAGCAGACGACGGGTACCTTTTTGTCTCGAATGGTGTCGAAACAGGCAGTCTCGATCCTCTTTGCGTGGTCATGCAGGCCCATGTGGCGCAGCATCATGACTGCACTGAGCAGCAAGGCTGTGGGGTTGGCCATGTCCTTTCCTGCTATATCTGGGGCAGTTCCATGAACCTAAAATATGTATTCAAAATTTATAATCATTGAAACCCCCCATTCAAAAAAGCAGATTTTGTATAGAGAACGTGAGTGGAAACATACAGACTCAAAGATGGCAACACCATTGGTGCCGATGTTTCCACTGGGGGTCACTCCAAGTCCACCGATGAGTCCAGCACAGAGGTCACTGAGGATAAACAATAGCTACATAAGTACATATTTGTAATAAAGGTGTCCACAAAGGCTCTTTAATTACAAAAAAAAATGAAAGGCTGTAATATCAATTGATGAGACGTATTAATTCGATTCATACGTCAAAGTTTTTAATCACACTGTAGCTGGGATAGGCTCCAGCATGCCCGTGACCCTAGTGAGGATAAGCGGCACAGAAAAGGGATAGATGGATACATTCGCGTACTTCAAGTTACCTGTTCATGAAATAGGTACTTTAAATAAATCCCTAAAAATGGCTGTGCCTCAAGAAAAGGGACGAAATGTCTAGATGTTTATCCATCCATCTTCTTAGCCGTTTATCCTCAGGAGCGTCGTGGGAGTGCTGGAGCCAATCCCAGCTGTCAACGGCCAGGAGGCAGGGTACACCCTGAACTGGTTGCCAACCAATCGCTGGGCACATTGGTTTAGCCAAACAAAATTGGGTTTGGTGAAACGACAGATTTACATACAAGTCCTTCATTCCGCTATAGGCGGAAAATCGTGATCAATACGGAACACAACATAGATTCTTTTGTATGCTTACTCACGTACCTCACAAAGATTGATGAAATAATTGTTGAAGCCAAACTTGGTAGTATTTCTTAAAACTTGAAAGTTTTCTTTGTGGCTAGTGTCAATGCAAAAGCTTAAATAAGTGCACATCATTTATGTATATAAATACAATATCATGCAGGTAAACGAACAATGTCGAAACAGTCATTTGTCATCTTTGTGTTTAATAATAGATATTGAAGATGTTTAAAAGTGCCTACAGGTGCTTTGAAACTTCCTCATTTTCCCAAACGAGGCGGAAGTGCTTTTATCCGTTTATTGGGACGGAGGCAAACGAGCGGACGACCACATTACAAAACAAAGATCAAACAAACATTAAAAGTTCAAAATCTAAAATCTGGTTTTGTAATCATTTCCATAGAATGTCATACTATATATTTGATTTTGGGTAAGATGAACGTGATCCCACTTGGCTTTTGATGAGAGGCGGGTTACACCTTGAACTGTTAAATCAAAATTAGACTGTGGTCAACACGGCTGCGCATACCACAGCAAAACAAACCTTATTATTCCATTCCAGCAAGAGGCACAAAGGCAAAGATTTAGCAATGATGCTAAGGAATCATGGCTGCATGCTCCAGTTAACCCGGCCGGGATTCAAATGAGGACAAGCACTATAGAAAATGGATGTCATAGCATTGTATCAAAGCACTTACCAGCGTGCAGTCGGACAGCTGTAATGTCGTCCGTATTATACTGCTTATGGCCATCAGAGGGTACATTTGTATGGTATCAAGGCTTTGGTGATAAGATGTGACCACTAACCAGTTAGTTTAATTTTATTTATTATTAATTTATAGCGACACAACTGAAAATTGTGCATCTTCTTACCTCAGGATGTCTCCATACAAATTTGGCATCACCAGAATGTCAAACTGTGTAGGATCCTGGACCATCTTGAAATTGGGAAAAGGTTAAAAATGGTGTTGGTTGTGTACAAAAACAAATAAATATATGTAGATATAAACAAAGACAGTAATTCAAAAAAGGGAGGACCTACATTGAGGCACACAGTATCCAAGTACATCTCAGTAAACTTAATATCTTTATTCCTTTCAGCAGCCTCTCTACATTTTCGAAGGAAGAGCCCATCTGACATGCGCCTGATAATAAAAATAAAAGGACAACCAGCTGATCAGAACTTACAGCGAGGTGTGTACGTTACATATTGAGTCACTTGTATCATCTGCAACTTACATTATGTTAGCCTTGTGAACAGCAGTAACACTGGCCCGCTTATTGTTTCTTGCATATTCAAATGCATATTCTGCAATGCGTTGGCTGGCTTGCTCAGTAATGAGTTTTATACTCTGCACAACTCCATCAACAATCTGCAAATAAACACTCAGCAATTACCACAGTAAGATATTGAAATTTAACTACCTAATTGACTAACGGACTAACACTGATGTGTGTTAAAAAAAAAAGATTAACCTATTTCTTTTGAATTCAATATAGGTCACAATTTTTAAAAGACAATTATCTTCCAAAAAAAAAAAAAACCTGGCAAGATAAAAGATGTTTTTTTAATGTTTATGAAATCATGAAAAACAATACTCGTCCTTATTATTTGCTTTAAAACCAGTATTGTTGTTATGGTAATTTCTTTTCTATTAGCCCCCTGGGTCTGAAATAAAGAATAAAGCTGCAAGACTGGACCCGTTTACACAAAGCCTTCTATTCTGATGATAGTGTATTCACTTTCACAGGCATGCTTCATGTCAATGTAAATGCGCAGTCACATTGTTGTTTATGCATGACATAAACTCGGCAGCTTCCGACAGCTTGTATGAGACGCAGATCTTGACTGTAACTACTTATAAGTTATGTTTTTTTTTCTTAAATGTGTAAAAACAATCCCAACTACTGTGCTGAATAGATGACGGTCCTCCATCTTGATAAATGATGTGATGTTCATAACGACGTGGGCATGTCACACGACTGGTCTGATCAATGTAGTGCACATCATGTATACACCCTATCGGAAGAGCTCACATCACATCCAAATGGTTGACCAGAGTTCTTCAGTGGAAATGATTTCAGTCAAAATGACAAAAAAAAAAAAAAAAGTTTCTATGTAAACCCCGCTAATGTGTGGTTGGCCCACCAAAAACGAGACTTCCATCTGTCAATAAATAAACGCTGCCGTGTACTGTAGTCAACTACTGGTTGAATGCTTAATATACAGTTAACATTCCAGTGTTTATGTTAATTAGGGACAAAGACATGCGACAATGCGGAGCAAAGCTTTTGTGTTTTGCCATGGTGGAGTGAGCTATTTAGCTCAACTTGCTAGTTCTTTAGCTTGAAAGCTAGCTAGTGACAACAAAGTTACTGTTATTTCTTGAGTATAATGCGCCTTGAAGTATAATGCGCAGTCCCCAAAGTTGACCTAAAAAAAAAAAAATTAAATCTGGAAAACCCCTCTACCAATGTACAATGCGCACCACCAATTTGCCGCTACCCATATGCTCAGAATACAAGGAATGAGCTGTTTTTATATTTTGTTAGGTTTGTACTTGTATAGTTTTTTAAAAAAAAACTGTCCCTACAACAATCATTAATAATAATGTGCATGTGCTGATGTAGCGGTAATATACAACTCGGGATAGGCCACAGGACTCGCTTGTCCTGGTCCCTGTAATTCTCAGAACATAATCCCTCAACCAACTAAAATAAATGCTCAATGATGGCACAACATTTTATTAATACTGTTAACACATATTTCAGTCTTAAAAATATAAACTCCTTAACATTGTTTATTAAACATTGCATTATATATTGGTCCATAAAACGTTTGTGCATAGTGCAGTTTATACCCTGCATTACACACCCTTGGCCAAGCCTTCAAAAGAAGCATTATGACCCATCTCCAATCCGAAAAAGTTCCATAGTATCTTTATTTGGTGCATCGCTGTGGAACTCATCATTGATGACTTGAAACTTTTTTTTTAATACCAAGAGTTTGGGTTTGGGCGGAACCTCTCCCCCTCCGTCCGGCTCCAATTTGTAGCATCTTTCACTATGGCGTCAGGTGACTATCAAAACAACGCAAGATCAAACTGTGCAGAAACGAGGGTAATGGGGGCATTTTTATAAGAGCGACCATTTCAATTGTGTGCGCGCCCTCGTTTTTTTTGATGTGCCTACGATGTCTGTATTACGTAGTTTTTTTGATACTCGTCTGAAGCCATTGAGGTGAGCTGTTGTTGTTTTGGACTGCGGTTGCAATTTCAGGGTTGGCGGGATCATCAGAAGGAGCGATGACATTTCTTTTAAAAGCAGCTGCACAACTAGCCATTGTAGTCGACATTTTTTTGTCTTAGTTTAAGTTTAAAAAACTCATGGGCAGTCATTTCTGATCTTTGGTGCAGTGTCAACAAGCACGCTATGCTAAAAATCATAAAATGCAAGCTTCCGGAGGAGCTCTGAGAGCTCAGGTTGGGGTCCCACATTACCGTAATGTATATAAATGTGTAACATAAGACATCCAATATCATATCGAAATGTATATGTTTTTTACCACGCTATGTCCCTGTATACGACTATACAATCCGATTGTATGTTTTATTTTTCATCCATACCTAAATATAATGTGCTCTATTAACTTTTTGAAAATATTTTGGGAAAAATGTGTGCATTATTTGAGAAATTACAGTAACCTTCCTTTGAGTGCCTCCATCCACCTATTTTCTGTACTGCTCTGTTGTGTGAATCTATGCGGTTCATTTGTAGCAAGACTGTGGAGTATCGGACGGAGCCAAAACCAGCAAGAGTATACTGGTCCATGAGCCCACTAGCGGATAAAGAAGCAGCCGTCCATTGCTGTCAGCTAACTATGTGAGCTGTTGGTTCGCTTACAACAACAATAATGTCATATCCATTTTATTCACTGAACAATAGGTCGATATAGTAATTATCGTGACAGGGCTACATGTAGGAATAAATGAAATGCCAGAGGAAGAAAATCCAACTCTTCAAGGTACATACCACATGTTCAATCCCACTGTATTCCCCCTCGGTGTTCTCTCTGATGGTGACGAGGTTCACGTCCGTGTAGGGGGTCTTGTAGCCGTCGATGGAAACACAGGGGCGCACGTTGGAGTAAAGGTCAAAGGTTTTCCTCAGGAGAAGGTTCATGGAGGGATGACCTGCAGCAATTGGTGTCTTCAAAGGACCTGGAGACAAGCAAGTCGTTCAAAGTTTTTTGACCCTTGGTCATCCACTTTTGGAAGTAGGATCATAGCTCGTGTGTCTAATTTTAATATGCCGGTAGCTTTGGGAAATGATCATATTTGAATGACTGGCCACGTTCTGGTTTCTGTTTTACTTCGACCTGAGATTTAGAGTAATAGGGTGTGCTTTTTTTGTGCGTTTGAGGAGATGCAAGTGCATATACAGTATGTCACTCTATTTTGATAAGTTTGCATTGGTAGAATATATCTGATACGTGGGTTTAACATTGCAATTTCAGCTAGAAGTTACATTTTTATTCACATTTACAAGAGGGCAGATGCCACTTTGAAGCCATCTAATTTTCTGATTCCATGCATTTCTGTTCGATTTAGGCTATTTTAGCAAATTTTAATTGTACCAACTGAGAACCAAAAAAAAGGTGTTACTTGAACCATGCAGTGTAAATTAAGCCTAATTGGATTTCACCATCTTACACAGTTGACCCGAATGCTGTGGCCAGCAAGTGTAACGTAATCACAATGTTATCTTACCTTTCAGACCCATTTTGTTCCTGTCCATTGATTCTTTGGCATCTGGAGGAATCACCCACTTTCCGCCAGGACCTTTAATGGCAGTAACATTTCTCTCCTCCCACTGAATCGGTGCCTATAACCAAGTACATAATGTATAGGCTTAATTGTAGGAGTTATAAAAACGTTCAATGTAGTGCTTCAGTACTAACTTGAGCTGCTTCAAATATCTTCATGACAGCAGTGGAGATCTCTGGTCCAATTCCATCACCGGGTATCAAAGTAACAGTATGCATCTGAAAGGCAGGGCAAAAAGAAAGTGTCATATAATGAATGAATGAATCTATAAATTCCAACATACAAGTCCCGTCATCCTGTAGGAGTGTCACATACCCCATGAGAGAATGTCCTGTTCTGTTTTCTCAAGGCCCCTGCCACATGCTGCACCTGTCAAGTAAAAGATTACTGTTTGGTGAAGTATATAAATGCTCAAATGCCACGACGTGTCAAACACAATACATAAATTTACAGCAAGTAAAGATACGCTGCGCATTATAGAAAAAAAAATAATGGACACAATGACAAAAGTCATTGCTATAAATGTATTGCAAACAAAACAAATGGAGATTATTGCCCGACAAATGGTTTAAGACTACACCTGTGACAAAAAGGTTTGTCAAAAAGAATGAAAAAGGTTTGTCAAAATGAACGATTTAAATAAATAATGATTTCACACAAACTACCGTCGGTAGTTTTGAATCAGTAGAATATGGCCCAACAAACTACACAACCAGTCGTAGACATTACTAGCTAGATTTCTCCTTCAAACAAGTAATACACTGTTTTAATACATAACTAAGATTAACTTACTTCCTTTGCCTTGTTTTTATCTTGGCCACTGAGCTTTAAACTCCATTTTCTGAGTAGGTTAACAATCTGTAGGTGAGGAACATTACATGGACAGTTGGAGCCTCGAAGCGGAAGTAAATCGGACAATTAGCTGTCACGTTCATCTTTGGCTGTGTGGCATTAAAAACTGCTCACATTAAGATTACGCCAGTGTCAACTGTGATTTTCAACATTTGAACACGATTCAAGTTGCTATAGCAACCTACTGCAAGGGCGTGCCTGACAAAGTGGCCAGAGAGCTAAGTCTTTCCCGAAGAATTTGACAGCCTGACTATAAAATACCCGACACTGATGTATAATTGGGGTTTTAAGATTGCGCATATTGGAGAATATTGTGAAACAACAAGGGGTTTCCCGTACATACCGCTGACCTCCATGCATTCCCCGCCATTCTTAGCTCGTAGCTAGCCACAAGGTCGATGGGGCAGTCCAGCAGCAGCTGCAAATAGTCAAAGCCGGTGGTGACACGGAGGATATCCGTTGAGATGGAGTTTTCAAAATAAAGCTGTAGTATAAATTACGCAGTTTGTTGAAGCACACGGAACCACACGAGTTGAAATCAAAATTGAATGTTATTTGTGGCATTCATAGGTACATTTGCCATTTGCTGAAAACAACTACACCTCTGTTTCCCAAGATTTTCCAATATTGCCCTGACACAACAGGGAAGTGAAAATGGCTGACTTTTTGGGCACAACCATAAAACGTTAATAAAAGCGCCTCTCTCCCGCAATTGTTTTCAGATAAACATTCTAACGTTTTTTGGTATGAGCTGGCATTTGGTTGTACAGTACTGTATGCAGTTCTCCATTGTTATTAAAAAAAAAAAAAAACCTGTAAAATACCCCTTATTAACGTTACTTCATCATCTAGGAATTTGTGACCCTGCTCATTATGGAGCGCCAGTTATGTCAAGCAATTCAAATGTAACGTATTAAAAACTGTTGGCCATCAAATTGAATTTCTTGTTTTTGGGGTGGTGGATGTTTTGCTGGCCTATTAAAAATGATTTAAAATGAACATTAACGGCTGGATGACAAGAGGGACAAAATATTGTTTTCGTTTTCTTAAAATGTGATTTCTCGTGTTTTTATAAAATTAAGTCAGTGTAGAATCAGTGGAGTTATTGAGGGTGTTGTTGTACACACGCCTGGCTTTGCTGCGGGGGAGCATGGGATCAATTCCCGTTCAGTGATGGTGTCGACCCTGTGACTGCTTGGGTGACCAGTTCTGGGTGAAGTTCACCTTTTGCCAGACGTTAGCTGGGATAGGCTCCAGCACTCTTACGACCCTTGTGAGGATAAGCGGCTTGGGAAATGGATGGTAGTCAGTGAGTCATGTGTTGAAGCAAAACTTGTTTTTGTATGAAAAGGTTAACATTACATATCTCGACAGAAAGGAAAACATGCAAAATGACTGATTGTCAGTAAGAGTTCAGTTCAGTTTTTAATAAAGGCCCAGTGTGAATTTGAGTTCTGCTTCATGCTACCGAGCTTGCACGTTAAGCATGGTTGAGCTGTTTTAGCAAGAACAATCCAAGAAAAAGAAAAAAACAAAGACCATCATACTGTGGTCTTTTGTAACAGTATTATAAATCTCAGCACACTTTTATACGAGTCGTTTTTATAGTCAACATTTTTTTCATGGTATAAAACAAGTATAAACAGATGAACATTCAATCACAATTTGCTACCTATCAAAAAGCATTACAGTCATGGGAAGCTCCCAAAATGTTGCAGCAAAATGGAAAAGCTCTTAATTACTTTGAATATTTCGACATCTTAGCAGCATATGTAGGAAAACGGCACAGAATGCACAGTGTGCCAGTCGAGACGGTTCAAACGGAGTCAGCAAACAATACGACATATCCTCCGAAAGTCAATGCATAGGGTGCATTCAAATATTGACAAAAGCCACAAATCAGCATGTACGTCTGACAAAGTCCGCCTTGCGCTTAAGTTGGCCATACTACTGCACATACATCACTGTCATTTTGAAATAAATACAGACAACACACAAATGGGCCCGGTTCAGATGGCGTACTGCTTGGGCTGCTTCTTCAGGCTCATTGATCTCTCAGTCTGGGATATTGCGTGACTTGCTCTGTTGTTTAGGAGTCTGCATTCATGAAGAATATCTGGAGGAGGAGCGATGAAGCACTTCAAATGTCACAATCTGTGCATTTTATTTAAGATGTATATGCCAAATATGCATTGTTACTGCGAGGGTTGGCAGTCAGAGTTAAGTGTGTGGGTTTTTTTTTAACTATTTATAATCACCTGTTGGGAAGTCTAGTTAGTTATCTGAACCATAATTCTAAACAGGTATTAGTAAATCTACTTTTCACCCATCCTGTATTACGGAAACTTGACTTTTTGTTTAGGGGTTTTCAAGAAACAAGCCATCATACTACACTCGTACTTGAGATACAAGTACATTACGGTGGCAGCGAGCTCAAATCAACTTGAAAATGTGCAGTTTCTTAACAAAAAATAGGCTCCAAGCTGCTTAATGCCAAACTAAACATAAAACAAAGAGAATTCCACATTGTGCATTTTCAAAAAAAACGAACAAATTTACACCTGCTATCTTAATGCTAATGCCTTTGTCGTGCTACTGATTAGCATTGATAGTTGCGATGTTATAACACTATACGATAGCTATTTGAAAGACTGAATGTAGAGAGTAGTAACGATTACTTATTGGGGTCTGTATGGCTATATTATACTGCCCCCAAAGGCCAAAACAGGTACACAAGTTGGAGCAGCACAAATTAATTGAAGCATTAAATCACAATGCATAAACTGTTTCATTCTATGTTTTTAAAAATTACAATACTATATCCATTCACCCATTATCCAAGCCACTTATCCTAACAAGGGTCAAGGGAAACCTGGAGCCTATCCGAGCTCGCTTCAGGCGAAAGCTGGACTACACCCTGTGAACTGGTCGCCAGTCAGTCGCAGGGCAGATATCGACATCATCACTGAGTGGGAATCGACCCCACGCTGCCCGCACCAAAGGCAGGCGCGTGTACCACTACACCATGAGTGACTTCTTACAATATTATATTTGATTGTTTTTTTCCTTTAAAAACATTTTTTGGCTGGGGGTGGTGGAAAGGATTCATTGCTTTTCAATTTATTTCAATAGGGAAAGATGATTTGAGATACAATATTTATGTTACTAGTATGATGCCTGGAACGAATTAAACCCATAATTCAAGGTACCGTGGTATAATACTGCATGCCTCCTTTAAGTATATTCAATTTTCCATGTAATTTTTTTCTTTCAGACACTCTTACCGTTAAACTGTTTGTAGGCTTCTTCAATTATGGCATTGTTGGACCGTTTTATTTCCCAGTAAGTATCCTCCACCCATGGCTTGCAATCCTGATGTTCAACAAGTTGTCCATTCTTGTATAGACCGGCTTAACATTCCAAATAGAAAGAAAAAGAAGAGATTTACATGTAATTAATCTTAAAATTATATTTGACGTGAAATAAAACTCCTTCATCGAACAACTTCATCCGTTAAATAGGTGCAAATGTAATTTTCTACTGGATAACAGTCATACCTTTAATTGTGTCATCAATGTCTTTGCATAGCTGGTACAAGTCGCTCCCACGTCCGACGACTCTCTCGCCTACAATTTAAAAAAAGCACAAACGTCTTGGACTTGTACTCCTGATGCGATACATTATATAGAAATACCAAAGAAAGAGCTTACCATCTAATACTTTGACATTGGGGAACAGCTCGAGAACTACGGTTCTATATGAGACGTTTCTGCACACTAGGATAAGAGCTTGTATGAGTTTCCTCTTTTTGTAATATCATCTCTTATTTAATAAAGTTATTGAAATTCACCTGGATTTGAATAATTGTAAGTGTTGTCATTGAGACGAATACTTTCTAGCTTTCTCAAAGACTGAAGGCAGAGAAGGTTTTCGATACTGTCGAAGAACAAAACAATAAAGTGATTTTACATGAGCTTGAAAAAAACAAAGCCATATACTCTAGAAGAGGCGGTGTGACAATTAGACAATATAGGCAATCGCTAGAGGTGCCCAAAAAAATCATAGGGAAAAAAATTATCTTTCAATATAATTGTATTAAAACTAATTACCATTAACTTAAAAAAAGAAACATTAACATAGATTCAAATGTAAACCAATGCCGAACAAATCTTACTGCAAATGATAATACTAAATAAACAACAATAAATAACAAATACAGTTTTTCCAAAACAGCGAATGACTGATTAAATTATCATACCTGGAGATGATATTACCAGCGAGGTTTAAGTTTTGTAGATTGTCACAAGTGTGCAGGGGTTCTGGGAAAATAAGACAGATGAGTACAGTGGAACCCCCGAGGTGAAACATAATTCGTAATTATACAATTTTCCCATGAGAAATAAATGTAACGCAATTCGTTCGTTCTTGTCTCAAACTCCCAGCATAAAAAAACTATATTAAAAATATAAACAATATTTCCAATCACTAATAATATTTCAACACATTCAAAAACATGTAACTTTGACGGCAAATTCTGTGAAGACATAACAGATGTCCTTTTAATTACCACAATAAAATGAGATTTGCTGGAATCTTGTGTGATAAATTGACTCCTCACTTGATGTCGGCACATTTTTGTACAACTTTTAAGTCATTTTTTCAAACACCTTCGTGCCACTGAAATTTTGGGGTGCCTAGTACGCAAATTTGTTGATATATAGTATTGGAAATTAAAAAAATAATTACTCCTGAATACTTACCTAAATTGGAAATCCTATTAGCAGACAAATTGAGAACCGACAGCAGCCGGAGAGACGACAGTGGAGCTAAATTGACAATATTATTCCCAGACAGGTCCAGTCTCTCCAAATTCATACACTCCCCTATACACCCAAGATCGTGTATTCCTGTCAAGACATTAAACAACTAATCAACTGAAAGTAAATACGTGATTTATGTGTATGCAAATATTACAGTCTGGCCTTACCGAGACCCCTAAATTTGAGAAACAGTATGGACTCCAAATCAAACTCTCCCGAGTGGGACTTGAGCAGCACGGCGGTTATCTTCTCTACGTCTCCATCTAAGAGAAACAAACGGGAGACTGCAGCCTAGCAAGAGCACTTCATGGAACAAACGCATCCACGTGCACATCTTTTGTGAGTCAGCACTGCAGGAAGGCAGCAAGAGAACGCTTCAAGCACTGAGTGTCCACTCAATTTGAGGGCACCAGTAGGATGACTCATGCCATTCTCTCGAAATAGCATATTTCTACCAATTTAGCCGGTATAGGAATATGTCGTCTGGCAGCACGTTGTTTTAGTTTAGATTTTGTACTTACAATGTTGTTACTGTAGGTTTAGTGACGGATGAATGAAGATAACGTCTGGATTAAACTCCTTTTTAGGCAGAATTCTCTCAAACCCTTTCTCCTAATGCCTTTTTTATGACCCTTGGAGCCTTTTATGACTCACTCTTTTAAGCAAAAGAATCAGCAGATTAAATGATCATAGAAGCGCATGTGAGATATTAGATTTTCAATTACTTCAGTAATTATAGGTTAAAATATGCAATTGTAATAAATCAATTTGGGCGGGCGGGAGGTAGGTGGGGGTGACAAACGCGCCTTTTAAATCCATACATAAAACATGTTTAGGTATCGTTGGGTTTTTAATTCTTCATAGTTTTTAGCCGGATATTTAGCATTTAGCCTCATAATGACTAGCTGTCATTAATAGCTACCATATTTAAGCAGGAACCAGCTGTCCGCCTCGGAGAGTCTGATTCACCCGGATCCGAAGTGGGAGGGTTATTAAATCAAAAATGGTAATTGCTGTTCTGACGAGAACACGCACACAAATGTTATGCAACCAGACGGAAGATAGCGTCTACTCGCCACGCACACGCGAGCGGCTAGCATAGCAACAAGCTACGTTACGACTTACCTTGCTCTTTATTATCGCGCTTTGAGTCCATCCCGGCTAATTTAAGCGCCTAAAAATCTACTCGTGCTGATGGAAAACGAGCGAGTTAAACTGGGCAGAGGGGGGGGGGGGCGTGAAGAAATTGTCATGTGTCCTGCTGTGGATTTGGGATTAGTGTTGTCTGCAATGGCCGCAGATGAACGTGACGGAGCCTGCGGACCTTTGGTCTCGTTGCTGCCCGGCGTGAGAGCAACTCACTCGGGCTCCGGGTCACTGCCGGGAGGACGAGGACGCACGTGGACGTGTGTGCTCCCCAAATGTTGCTTGTGTGCAACAGGCTCTATCATAAATACTCAAACTGGGTCGGATAACAACGGCTGGAGCTAACAGGGGAGGCTCGTTTTGCAGTGGATTTACGTTCTTAATACGACAAAGGAATATAATACGGCGACGTATTACATGAACCTAATCCGGTGCAGTACAGTAATTTCCCAACCATCGTTGTTAAAATTCCACTTTCTAGGAAGGACACGCCTATCCATAAATATCACTCGCTTCAGGACACGCCCTGCTGCGCTCTGATTTGCTGTTGTATCCGAGTAAAACACGCCTACTGCATATGAGAAAAAAAATGTGATAAAGTGAGGCGGTGTTACTGTTTACAATTTACCCAAACCCAACCTAAACGTGACCCATCCTGAAGCGCTATAAGCATCAATCATAGCTCCGAACAGAACTATAACAAGCATTTTTCTTTTAATTTTGTACAAATATGAAACATGTTTGGGATGGCCACTTCCCGCGAGGCAGGATCCAATCATATTGCAGCGACGCGAGTCCTGCCTGGAAATCCTTCTAACTCTACCGTGCGAGTATCACGAATGTCTGGGAAATTATTCAATTCCCAAAATTATTATTAATTACTGTATAAATATATATTTACCAATCTGTATTCGTGGTCAATAAACAGACCAAGATTTCATTTTTAGCCCATTTATGATTACATTGAGACGAGATCACAAGTAGTCATACTTTTTGTGACATCTTTGGTTGTGTGCAGGGAGATTTTTCAAATGTAAAATGGATGCCTTGACACAACAATATCATAGAGACCTACTACTGACAAATAAAGCACAATCATCCTCCATCCATCCATCCATCCATCCATTTCCTTAGCCTCTTATCCTCATGAGGGTCGCAGAGAGTCCTCGAGCCTACCCCAGCTGTCAACGGGCAGGAGGCGGGGTACACCCTGAACTGGTTGCAAGCCAATCACAGGGCACGTCAAGACAAGCAGCCGCACTCACAATCACACCGGGCAATTTAGAGTGTCCAATTATGTTTTGGGGATGTGGGAGGAAACCGGAGTGCCCAGAGAAACCCCACACAGGCACGGGGAGAACAAGAAAATTCCACACAGGCGGGGCCGGGATCGAACCCGCATCCTCAGAACTGTGAAGCCAATGCTTTAGCAGGTGACACACCGTGCCGCCAAGCACAATCATACGATGTTGAATTACAATCTTTACATAAATGCTTCCCTTTCTTGTGTTTGTTCTGTTTTTCCATTTCAAGTTGATTTATGGGCATTTTATGCTGAGCAGCCAGGACAGAGACGATCATTATGTAGCTGACATTCAACTTTATTGCTTGTTTGCATAAAAGACTAAGCCAATTCAGTGCTGTTTCCCCATGGAATGCGAAAATGTCCAATATTTCTAAATCAAGAATTGGAAAAACACAAATAATGAGCCTAAATAAACACGTTTTTTTCCCCCCTGTATGCACGGTTACAGATGAATACATCAATCGAAGACAAAGTAAATCTCCCTTCCCAGCAGTGAGTAATCGCTTCAGGAAAACCAGCAGTATCATAAATACACATTGTAGCTCGGTAATTAAGACAGCTCTCACCGGCATATCATAAGTCACGTGATTTTCTTTCTCTTTTTTTTTAATCTGACATCCTATTGGCTCGATTGGCTTCCCGTGGGCAGCAGAGCCGACGCAGGAGCAGTCTGCAGACCTTGTTATCCACACTGTCTTGACAGGCTACGCACTTTTTTTTTTTTTTTTTTTACGTATTTATCTCTTATTCTCTTTTTTCCCCCCCATTTCAATGCCGCCTCTCCCTTTTTCAGCCACGGGTCTCATCGTCGCCACGGACACTGATGACACTTCCTAAAAGAGAGAAAGAGAGAGAGAGACACTGCAGCACCGCGGACGCACTCTGCGACGGAGACGGTCACTCCACGGCCCCTAAATGTATTGCACCGTGCAAAGGCTGTGGAGCCTCGGTCTTGTGAATGCATACAAGCAGCAAATGACTTGATAAACATGGGAAATAAGCAGACTATTTTTACAGACGAACAACTTGATGCCTACCAGGTGAGTGACCATGAAGTTCACGTTCCCTTCATGACCATGCAGTGAAAAGTCAGGGCATAATAAGACTATATTGCGCTGATGTTGTAGTGCCTCGAAAATGATGTACTGTATGTACTGTTCTACATCCTCATTCCTCGTGGACCCAAATGAGAATCTTTTGATTGATTTGGAAAAAAATAGCAATTCTTAGTCTCATTATTGTTTAAAAACGTATATAATGCTCACGGTTTACTGCGTGAATGGTTTGAACGTTATCTCAGTCGAAGGTTTTGATTGCATGGCTCCGCTATGTGTGAAGGTGTCGCCCATTGAAGACCAGATGAGACCAAGAAGACTAAGAAACATCCTCAATAATCTAACATGAGTCGTTTAATAATTGATGCCAAGCCAGCGGGATATGCTGTGAAACTCTACTCTCTGGAGACAGTTTAGTCCTCAAGAGCTTCTCTGGTTACTCATGCTACATTTTCAAGGCCCTCAATAGCATACGGTCAAGTACAATTCTTGTATATGATTCAATTTTGTTATAATTAGATTAGTGAATGTTAATGAGGAAGTTCTAAACTAATGGGCCAGAGGACAGAGATTCATTTATTTTTTTTAAATATTCACAGATTAAAATACGACATTGTAGTAAATATATGCTTACTATTTGTAATACTGACTATATTGTTTATTACACTTTTAGAATTTTTTTTAGTTTTTTAGTTGTATTGTTTTTTTTTGTTTGTTTGTTTTAAACACGCTGCCCACAGAACTGTTCTGCTGACACTCCCAGTTTAGACAGACAGAACCCATTCAAGGGAAAATTGAGGTGGCCGCCAATATGGCTGTTACACCATACTACACAATCACGCCCACCACGTAGACTGCTCCAGAAAACGCCGGCTCGTGTTCCCTCGTCCTCATTGTTCCAGGTGTGACAACATAAACTGCAAAGTCATTCATGAGAAATGTGACGCCTTGATTCAAGGGAGCCAAGTGTTACTTGCTTTCTGTTTTTTCTTTCTATTTTTAAAAAGTGATACGTATTTGCACTACCCACCATGTCTATATAACATTTTGTCGCCATGTTTCTTTTACATTGCAGGATTGTACTTTTTTCACACGCAAAGAAATCTTGCGGTAAGTAGAGTTATTTCTCGCCCTCCCCCAACCCACCCCAAATACTCTACACCTCTCAAATGTGAATTGTAGACTATGGCAATGAAGATCTAGAACGTTCTGTCCCAATGGATATCAGGGATTCAGCTCACTGTTTAACTGCAGTGAAATTTCCACTTGTCTATGATTCATTGGTAAGAGGGATTTTCCCTTCCTGTTGACGACAGCCATAAATGAGAAAAACGTATCTAGTAATAAATGTACTGGAATGGACTGAGTATACTCATGAGTCAGCATGTGACATCAGTGGTAGTTGGAGTTCATTTATAAATCATTTATAAAGCAAGTACATCAACATGTTCAAAATGGGAGTCAAACTAATATGATGAAACAATGGGAAGGTTTTCCCTAGTCATCTCTTTTAATAACAATCGTACGGTAGCCTACTGATTAGCTCCCCTGGTGTACAGTCAAAGGGTTCTGGGTTTGAATCTCTCCCCGACTTACATGCGTGGAGTTTGAGTGTTTCCCCCACGCTTGTGTGAAATTTCTCCAGGTACACCGCCATCCTTCCACTTTACAGAAACATGCGTGTTCGGTTCACAGAAGACTTTAAATTGTCCGTCGGTGTGAATGTGACCCAGATCTGGTGACCCGGAGTCCAGGGTTTAACCAACCTGAATGGATGGATGGCTGGACATCTTTCTGTCAGGATGAATAACAGGATAGAAAGATGAATTGCAAGCATTTCTATCTATCTGTCTTCTCAAGGTCTTCATGAGAGTCACAAGTGAATTTTAGCTGACTTTGGACGAGAGGCGGGTTACACCCTGGACCGGTTGCCTGTCAATTGCAGGGCATACATCATCAAATAATCATTTACATTTATACCAATGGACAATTTCAAGTTTTCAATTCATTTACAGTGCATGTCTTTGAAATCTGGGAGGAAGTTGGAGTACTTGGACAAAACGCAGCATAGGGCCAACATGTAACCATGCAGACAATTGAACTTAACGCAGAACCTTTTGACTTTGAGGTAGACATGCTAACAACTAGTCCAGCGTGCTGACAGATTTGCAGGCATTTAATTCTTAAAAGGACCTCAATTGGTGGAATGACATCATCTTCCGCTCCTCTGTGAAATTAAATCGACGTGATTTCGTCATCCTCAATGTTATTGAATTGACTTTCATTCCTAGGCCAGCATTAGGCTGGGGACAATCAGCCGAGGGCGTAACGGGGTCCTGCACTTTATGACTTTCATAAAACACACCTCCTTTCTGCCCAGAGTTGCAATGGTTACAGTACAGCCATATTAAACTGACAAAACGGGATATCACCCATCGTTACAAGGTCGCCGCTTTCAGTCCTTTGGCCGTATGCTATAACCTCCACACGGCGTAGTTCACGGCCATGTTTCATTTTCATCAAACGCTGGTTAAATCGAGAGAAGGAAGTGGAGGTTTATTGGTCGTCAATCCGGTGTTGGTAATACAGCGCAAGTTAGAAGGTTGACCGCAATCAGTTCCGGGTTGCTGGTCAACACTCCAATTTGTTCTTTTGTCCCATGGGAAAGGATGGAAAGAAAAATGAACACCCGCAGAGCAAAAATTGTCCATCATAAAACCTGCAGCACCTGTACAGGTGCCATTTGAAGTAAGATTTCAACATTATGAATTGACATACAAATGTGAAAAGAAGTTAACCGTTATCAGTAAAAAGACTTCAGCGAAAAAGAAAGAAGAATTTAAAAACAAAACAAGTACTTGTTCACCCAAGCCAATGATGAACATCTAAGAAGGAGTACAGACGCAATATGTACGCAAGTTGCATCTTCTCGATGTAGCTTGCTTTGAGGTATGCACACAGTTCCTTTGTCATTATTATAATCTCGTACTTGCTAATGTTGCTGTTATACTGAGCACTCTGAACAGAGAGACATGCCACTTTTCTCGCTATGCTACAGGTGTCTTGCAATTTCTGGTAAAATCCTGTAATATTTTGTTTTTCTTCTAGGTTGCATGGTAGATACCATGAATTGGCTCCTCATCTTGTGCCAATGGACTACACGAAAGACCCTGATTGTAAATTACCTCTAGCGTTGATAGTCAACATGCCCGAGTTAAAGGTAATATGTATTCTTTTAAAAATAATACTAGAGCTGTCTTAGTCCTGTATTGTAACTGGACAAATTTCACCCCTCTGAAAATGTGTATTATAATGATATTGCTCAAAATGGATAGGAACACTGAGCCAAATGTGTCACCGGCTGCTCACGTATCCCGACGACTGATCGATACTTGTGCTTTTCAGAGAGCAGAATTGATTTTTAATCATCACTCTCACACATCTGAGTGTACGGATAACCACATTGTGTGAAGTCATGGAAGTTAATGTGCCATGAAATTCTCCATTCCAGCAGCGATTCCTCTTTTTTTGTTTGACATGCCGGCCATTTGGAAAGAACACTAATGGCGTTATTACATAATATCATAGTCACACAGACATGAGGCCCAAATAGCGATATATCCTCAAAGAATGTTCCATAGATGCGTTGTTCCTCTGGCTGTGATTGTTCTAAATGGGCTGAACTGCAGGCATCTATTTGCTTGTCATTGCATTCATGCTTATAAATGTTGTTATTACCTTCCTCTGAAGGAAAATCCATTCCGTAACAGGATTGTTGAGTCTTTCTCAGAGGACGGGATGGGGAATCTCAGCTTCAATGAATTTGTGGATATGTTCTCAGTCCTCAGTGAAATGGCTCCGCGGGAACTGAAGGCCATTTACGCCTTCAAAATATACGGTACAGACTAATTTCCCAAATGTTTGTTGAATCAGTCTCATGGTATGATTGAAAATGACACCTTATCTGTTGCTTGCAGATTTTAATGTGGATAATTACCTTTGTAAAGAGGACCTGGAAAAAACTCTGAACAAGCTCACAAAGGAGGAGTTGACGGCAGAGGAGGTGCAGCTCGTGTGTGAGAAGGCCATCGAAGAGGCTGATTTGGATGGAGACAATAAACTCTCCTTTGCTGATTTTGAAAATATGATATCAAGGGCTCCTGATTTCTTAAGGTACGGCCAATACAACACTTTGTGTTCGTGAATTCTGAAAAGTGATGCTAATAAGTCACGATAAACTGTGTCATTTGTGAAATATTGATGCAGCTAGTTTACATAAAGTGCCTTTCACACAGAATCGCACTGATTTGTTTTGACCGATTTTTCCACTGGATGTTCCACATTCACAGTGCCGCGCTATGACTGACAAGTGAAATGTAGCGCTGCTTGTTTCCAAGGTGCTGACTCCATAACTGATGTAGAATTTATGGGGTCTTACATACCCTTTGCAGTTTGCACTTTTTTAGATTTGGGCTTGAGCAAACATCCACAAGCTCTGTCATGGTAAGGAAAGCTGCACGGACCATTGCGTATGTATGGAGCAGAGGAAGCAGTGGCTCATTAGCAGGCGTAGCAGTGATTAGGACAGGGGCCAAAATAGTTTAATTTATGAAGGGCTAATCATGTGTGTGCTCCCATAAATGGCAAGCATGTACTTTTTCAGTGACGGTCTCCCATTTTGTGCCTTCCGCAGTACTTTCCACATACGAATCTGAGAGGGCTCCACGGAGAAGCTGAGCACAGTGCCTGTCTGCTACTCTAAATCATCCCGTCTGTCCCCTCCAGCTTCTGCTGCCCTCGCCTCTGCGACGTGTGCCCAGATAGAGTGCAAAACACTGGATGGTGTGGAATTCTCAGGATGTTGGATGTTTTACCAGACGAACCCATTTGATCACACTTGTTAAATCTGCACCAATGAAAGGGCTCGGCCTGGGTTGCTCTGAATGAATGAATGAATGAATGAATGGACTCCTTGAAGAGGAAATGAAGCGAGACTTGCAAGAATCTGACTTTGGATTTCGTGGATTTCGGGCTTTATGGCACATCTAATAATGCATAAAAAGTCAATCTACCTATATTGCACACGTCATAAACCCCCTCCCAGTCTTCCCAGATATTCTGTATCTATTGAATGACTGTATAGCATATCATTAAGGGCATAAATGAGTTATATGCACTATTTGTAAATGCATGGTAAACTTCTGGCTCCTTTGCAGTGTATTGCTGTTTTGATGGTATGGTTTTGCTTGTGGAACTATCACATAATGACAATCACGTTTTAATTTTCTCCAGCTGATTGAAGGGCTAGCTTCCATTTTCTGCCTTGGCCATTACCATGAGGTGTTCCTTAAAGCCCTTTTTGAATAGACATTTTTCAAATTTTACATGGATTGCATTATTTTGAATAAATGTCTTCTCTGTGTGAGTTCTTACTGCATTGTTTTGGTGTCAATGCCTTTTGGAGCATTGTACACATACTACAGGTTAATCTTTCCAGTATCCGTCACCATGGTAATATTTTCACTAATAATGCTGCCTCCAAATGTGTTGAAGGAGGAGTGTGCACAATAAAGACCAAGCGGGTATGAAAACTGTGCATTCTTTATCATATCAACTGTAAGGACATTATGGTGGTCAAACAAAGCAGCAGCACTCACATGCATGAGTGCATTCTGTGCTCATCTCAGCAGGCACACTTCCACTAGTGAATTAACTAGAGGTGCTGGTATGCACAAATTTGCACTGAGCACATTTGAACATGCTATCCGTGGTCCGTGGACTCTGTAGAATGTTTTTGCCCTGTATCAGCTACTAAAATTATGTCACCCTTAGAGGGAGTGCAGAGATGGCAAAATAAAAGGTGACCTGGATAAGTGGTGCTGACTCTGAGAGAGAGGTCAGTTACAGCGCGGAAACTGAGATGCTTATAGTAGTGTAAAATGTATATTGTTCAAAAGATATAGATAAATATGGGTTTAGAGATCCTCAGTTTTACAAGGGCCAAATGTGTGTGTGACAACTATTTTTCTGGAACACAACATTAAACAAGGTAGTGAGAGCTACCGTATCAGAAGTTCAGTTTCTCACTAAAATAGCGGAAACAGCTGTGCTGTAGTGCACTAGACTGAAAACTACACCTGGTAAATGAATACTTCCTGAAGTGTTGTTCGAAGCGATCCGTTCTTGTCTTTGTAAAAGCAGAATGAACCCTGCTATTGGATAACATGACATCATCAAGGCATAATTTTGCCTTTAACCCATTGAGATACTGTTGGTAAAAGGTTTTCTGTCATAAATATTATTTGTTTGATCATATTTTATTTCACAGCTTATGGCCATGCAACCCTGAGGACGCCCGATCTCGTCAGATATCGGACGCTGGGCGGGTTTGGTCCTGGTTAGTACTTGAATGGGAGACCGCCTCCGAATACCAGGTGCTGTAAGCTTCTGTCCCCGGCTAAATGCAGAGGGGTTGCGTCAGGAAGGGCATCCGACGTAAAAACAGTTTAAAACAAATATGTGTTCATTTAAGATGACATGGTGGGGCGACCCCTAACGTGACAAGCCGAAAGGAAAAGAAGAAGAAGAAGATCATATTTTATTTCACAGCTTTGGCATATTAGACAGTAAGTTAAACAAATGTAAAAAAGACAAGTAAAGCAAAGATCTAATAAGAAAAGGTGAACAGCGTGTGTTTTGGCCGTTATTGCCATGATCAGAAAATGTTGATCATCAACCATTTCATTAATAACTGAACAGTGCAGATGTTACCATTTACACTATTTCATATTGGACCGCATAAAAGCACATGATTGATATCCTCCACTCATTCATAAGTGTGGAAATAGGTTTGTGTGTTCAATGCTAGGGATGATCTCGTAGATGTCGTCATCAGGAAGAGAGTCTCTGAACGCTTCAGTGTGTATCTTCGCACTATGATAATGCGGTGTGTATGATGTGGTGTCTATGCATGCACTGTGTGGGCTCCCAGGCTTGCCAGCCAGGAAATAGATGGTCTCGTCATTCAGGTCGTCAGAGCTGTATCTGTTTTGGACTCTTCTGCATGGAACTATCTTGTCTGGTCCAGGTTCCTTTGTGGTTTTTGGAGAGAAGCCTGGTCCAGAAGTGAGAGCCACCGAGTCGAACAGAGAGTACTCCGGTGCAGACAGAGGACGGCACTTTGCGGCGGTCTGATCTGGTGTGTCGCATCCTGCAACACTACTTGTGGCAGGTCCGGGTGAACAGTCCTTAAGTATGTGTTGTTGGCTTGAACGAAGGTTCTTGGTCGGTTTCTTTCTCAGCTGAGCATACAGCATCCTGTTTGGGTCACCGGGTAGACCTGTTTCATGGTGTCTGCCTCTTCTTGCCAAGGGTGGCGCCTCCTGTTTTGGACAATATCTTGTTAAAGCTTATTGTGGAAACTGAATTTTATCCACCCTGTTTTTGATTAAGATGGAGTCTAGCTCAGCTGGCTTTGAGCCAGAAGCACTGTGCAGCCTGGACAAGTGACAGGGCACACATAGACAAACAACTGGCGCAGGTTTATAAACTACACCTATTAGGGAGAGAGAGAGAGAGAGAGAGAGAGAGAGGGAGAAAGAGAGAACCTTTTTGGTTACTATGCTGTACAACTAAGTATATAATGTGAATGCTATATCCAATGTGTTTTGTAGTTTTCGGGATGATATGGTTTTGTTGACTATCGCAGTACATATGTGAATATCATTCTGATTCATCATGTATGGGTCAGATTTTAAAATGTGAAAACTTAGCATTTCTATGTGGAGTTCACTGAAACATTTTATGAATATGATTGTGTGTGACTTAAAGGGAACCTAACAATAGACAAGACGGTGAGACTGCTGTATGATATGAGGTGTGGATAGGCCAAATTTCACAGTTACCTCTCACACACAACAACAAAATCATTACTCTCACCCCCCCCCCCCAAAAAAAAACTCTCACACCGGTGTGAGGCCGTTATTGCCATTATCAAAAAAATGTTCATCATCAAACATTTAATTAATCTAAATCAAAATAACATGTATCGCTCACACAGACAAAAAAACTCACACTCACCCCTCCAAAAAAAACACTATAGACCACACCTACAAAAACTCACATTTACCAAAAAACTCTCACATTTATCAAACATAAATTTCCAAAGCTCTCAGGCACACCAAAAAAAAAAGAAAATCTCTGAAACACATCCAACAAAACCTTTCACACTCACCAGAAAAAAAAAACAAAACTGACCAAAAATCCTCTCACCCAACACAAACATTTTCACAAACTAAAAAAAACAACATTGTGGCTAAAAAAAAAATGTATGCAGGAATAGACAACCACGGTGGGACCTGCATGAGTTAAAACTGGGAAGAAGTTGCAGCTCATAGTAAAAAAAATGTAACAGATACAAACTCATATTCAAGCTTTATGTACAATTTAGTGTTCAGTCCACCTAATATGTATGTTTTGAGGGTTTTGAGTACCCAGAGATAACTTTCCAATGCATGTGGTGAACATGTGAACTCATCACAGAAAGGTCACAGTCAAAATTTCTTTACAGAACATTTTTTGTGACGGTGACCACATTTACCTCAAGCATTGTTTTGCTCTTGAGCGACGGTAGCTGTTCAGAGTTTCTGTCCACTGTCGTCCTGGTTTCAGCAGGCGACATATGCTGGATCACATCATATGTCCTGTCAGCAGGCGCCTGCAGATTCCAGATCAAATTGGACTTTAGTTTTGAGCTAAAGCAACTTATTGTGAAGTTCAATTGCGTCTCACTTCGAAGCACGGGGATGTGAGATACTCCTCATATGGCATGATGAGGTTTGTTCTGTAGTGCTGGATTAGATTGGAGACTGTATCATGTCCCTTGGTGGCTCCACAGACGACAAAGTGTCCCGTGTCGCTTTGGTTTATCAGAAAGTGTCGACATCGATCGCGGCCTCTGTGACAAAACTGTGTGAGTGTGGCTTTATCCACCACAATCAAGCATGGTAACTTCTAGATGTCAAAATGTCTGTTTTTCCAACATACTCACGTATAAGAGAGTATGTATCCAGTGGCTTTATCACTCAGACGGATGAGGAAACAACCCAATTCCTTTTCTTTGAGAATTTCTTCTGCATCCCTGTAGCCGGACCAGGTAAAAATTGATGCTACAGTCCAGTAATTAAATACAGTTCTCATCCTAGTTCTGAAACCATGTCTGACGTAACTTTCATATTAGTCTTTTCATGCTTAAATGATGGTAAAACGTATGACTTCTGTTTTAGGGTCAAAGAGTTGCAATTTGTCACAGAAATAGGAAGAAGACGCACATTTGTCGCGTCTGTGGACTCACTCTCTTGAGAGGACACCCGCGAACCAAGTGGGAAAGCTGCCATCTTGAACAACGTGCGACACTTGAGTCTCGAGGAACCATTTTGAAGGCAGTTCAATGAGTTTCCGATGGCAGAGTGATTGCGATGCACGTTCGCTGTTCTGCGAAGTCACACGGACAAGCAACATAGGAGTGATGGAGGAACACAAAGTACCTTAATATGTAGCTTAATAAAATGCGTTGCCATGATATATTTCATCCCTTGTTATGGTAATAATTGTTATTTAACAACTGCTAAATTCATATACACTTGGATGAAGACTAAGGATTTCGTCCTCCTGTGCTGTAAATTCTTTTTACATTGAAAGAGACCTTTGGAGATGGTTCTAACCTTGTAGCCAAACCTCCAGCAGGTTGTCAGGGACTTCAACCATGAAAAACGGCAGCAACTGCTTGCACTGGATCTCTTTCCTCCATTTCCTAGAACACACAATAAATGAAAAAAATCTACAATTAGGGTTTAGTTACAAAACTATTCAAGGTCCTGTTGTAGTACTGTACATACCTTTCCCTGATATTAGATGTGAGTGTTTTGAATCCGATGTCATCTCAACAAGACTCTCTCATGTTCAGTGCAATACAGCCTGTAAAACTTCAAATGATGTGATGGTGCACCGATGGGAGGGTGACTTTTGCACTAATACATTTTTTCCACCCGTGCGCAGACGATGTTGCAGAACATCCCTCATTTGCATCACAGACAGACAAAGTCAAAGTGTCAAACCTGGTGAGAAACGGAAAGTACGTGAACTAGAGTGTGTGTGGTTTTTGCACATGGGCTGGTTGATTTGTAAGGGGAGAGGTTATAACCTCAAGGCAGCAGGGTTTTGGGGCAACGGTAGAAAACGTGCGTCATTACTTGAACTTTTACATGTGAATTAATGGAAAATTACAGTGAAAACAAAAGAATTTCTTCAACTGTAGGTGAACGCCAACACATTGCAGCAATAGTGACTGTCAGTTGATATATTCGGTAAAAAAAAAAAAAAAGTCTGACTCACAGTGAGCGGAAACATGATGAACTTCTCCATCTTCAATTTTGGTAACTCGTTAAGTGATCACAATCTTGGAATATATGATCAGTGTTCGTTTATTTGTAAGGTGTGAAGTCATCATTTATGGTAGATATAGAATGTATTCAGTGCAAGACTAAGTATAGAACTCGATCTTCGCATCTTCTGACTGTCATGTGTTCTCGATGTGACTCACTCACTGCTTCTCAGACAATGATTTACTTCTTTTCATGAGAGAGAGAGAGATAATTGGGTTTTAGTCAATATGATGGCTCGCTTACCACGCTGCCAGTCCTCATCCGCGGGAAAAACAAAGTAAGATTATGTTCCCTTGTGTTTTTGTCACATGCCATCATGTTTGGGGACATCTGTGGAAACAAAGGAAAATAAGTTATGTCATTTTGGCAACAACAACAAAAAAGTCATTTGTGATCATCCATCCCGCCATTGATTTTCTGAGCAGCAGTACTGGGGCTATTCCCAGCTATCTTCGGGCAGGAGGTGTGGTACATTGCCACCCAATTTCAGGGTGCATAGAAACAAACAAGCATTCACACTCAAAATCACAGCTATGCGCAATTTAAGAGTCCTCAATCAATGGACGTCTTTTGGGATGTGGGAGGAAACCGGAGTACCTGGAGAAATGGAATGGAATACTTTGGCACTCTTACTCAAGTAATTATCTCAATTTTTGGCCACCCAGAATCAATGTCATGAAACATGTCACGTTGTCAACAGGCCTTTTGCTCAATTGCTTAAAAAAATATATCACTCAATTCCCTTCTTCCGTCATGTTTTGGGAGCGCAGCATTTCCAAATTTTACCTTTAGGAATTGAAGTTCATTAATAATATCCAAAATGGTTGAATACATTGACACTTTTGACTTTTTTAGCTAAGGTAACTGTGGCAAACAGCACCACTCAGCGGCTGGCTCCGCTCTTTCGCATTCCAAAAATAAACTACAACTCCCAAGATGCCTTGTCCCGGAGGTGGACAGTCATGCGGGTGGGACTGGAGAGGGTATCCGCTAAGCTGCACGAAGAAGAAAGTTTGAGGAAAGATGCACGAAGAGGAGGATAGCAGCGAGCCGAATTCCGGCCCAGGTCCTCGGCTTGAAGCCTCCACCAGAGCGGCCGGCGACGGAGTCGACGGGGAGGTGCCGAAGGAGCCGACGTCCAGGTTGTGTGGCTTCTTGGACAAACTGTCTGGCAAGGGGCCCCTGAGGGGGTACAAGCCTCGCTGGTTCGTCTACGATCCCAGGAAATGTTATCTCTATTACTTCAAGAGTCCCCAGGACGCTTTGCCTCTGGGCCACATTGAGATTGGCGACGCGTGCTTCAGCTACGACGTGGAGGCAGAAGAGGGACATTTTGAGATCAATACGGCCGGGAAGGAGTTTCTGCTCAAGGTAAACTAACTGTCAACTTTTCAATCACTTCTTCCCCGCCCAGCTGAGGTGCCGCAGTCACGTCCAGCCCACTCTTTATTTTTACTTTTGCTCAGCTGACACACTCATTCACACTCAGCATTTTTGTCAAAGTTTTATTGGATCTATGAGAAAATGCTTTCAGTAAAAACGCTCGCGCACACAGATGGAGATGACAGAAGTACTGTCACTAGCACGGATGCTTAGGTAAGGAAAGATGGGTAAAAGTTGAAGTCCTGATTTAAATCCTTTAAGGAAAAGTAAAATAAGTACAGATGCAATCTATCTAAGCACTGCATAAAATAAATTAAAAAAAAAATCCCGGAGCATTTAATCAATCGCAGTTGGACTTTTCTGTCTGAGAAGACGTTTCGCTCCTAATCCGAGCTGGTGTCAAGCTGTTTATTGCTACCCCCAGTTCTTGTTTACCGCTAATGTAACCGCCAAGTCTAATTTATCTGTCAGACAGATCAATTCTCGGAACTATGCAGTGTTGTAAACCTTTAAGAAAAGGAAGCAACACGTAGACAGGCAATATAATGTTATCCAGTCGTATATTCTTTATCCTCTGCCAGGAATGACAAATTTTTAATGCCGTACTGATGATCTGAGAGAGGAGTTAGGTTGCCTGGTTCACAATCTTTCATGTTGATGCTGTCCCTTCCTATAATCCCCCCAATATCTCAATCAGTCAAGATATCAACCTCTACTCACTTTAGATCACTGTGATTTTTTTTTTTTTTTTTAAACATGATAACCCAATTTTAACCAAGTAGTAGAAATTGTTTTCAAATGTATTGAGTAAATGGAGAAGTTCATCAAAAGAATAGATACTTGAGTAAAGTACAAATGCCTGAAAAAAAGTTTCAGTGCAGTATTAGATACTATTACTGATCTGAAACTACTCTTGTGCTTTGCAGGGGATTACAGATTGTATGTGACGGTTAGATTTGCTTCACACCTCCCCGTGTCATATGTTGACAGTCTACTTGCACCACTGCCTCTTTCTTAACTTAACTGCATCATCGCTTTCAAACAGATGGTGGGAATGATAAATACCAAATATGGTTACACTACATGTCTCCAGGCAGGGACTGGAGGTTCTGTGCTCATTCCCATGAACGCAAACTGTAATTAAAAGTAGGATTTAGGACTAGAATCAGTGGAAAGCTGTAATTTGTGTTTATTTTATTTTATTTTATTTTAATTAAACCTTTTTTTTTGTATTCAGGACAAGTTTAAAATAAATGTGCCTTAACCAATGTTTCCCAAACGGTAGTTTTCAGGGTGTTGAAAATTTGGATTTGGCTATTTTTTAAAATACGTATAGTTAAATATTGTGTATTTAGTGTAACGTTTTCGGGGTGTGCAGGGAGTAGAAGATTTGGAATTGGTGTCATAACTTTGAAATTATGTGGAAAATACAATCCCAATTCCAATGAAGTGAGGACATTGTATTAAACAAAACTAAAATGCATTGATTTGCAAATCATGTTCAACAGATAATTAATTGATAGACAAAATATTTAACATTCAAATTGATGAACTTTATTGTATTTTGCAAATAATCCTTATCTTTGAATTTTCTGACTGTAACACATTCCAAATAAAGGGGGGACAGGTTCATGTTTACCTCTGTGTTACATCACCTTTTTTTTTTTTTAACAATATTCAATAAATATTTGGGAGTTGAGGACACAAAATTATTGAAGCTTTGCACATGGAATTGTTTCCCATTCTTGGTTGATGTACAGCTTCAGCTGTTCAACAGTCCAGGGTCTACGTTGTCATATGCTTCATAATGCATCGCACATTTTCAATCAGGGACAGGTCTGGACTGCAGACAGGCCTGTCTAGTACCCACACTCTTTTACTACAAAGCCATGCTTTTGTAACACATGCAGAATGTGGTTTGGGATTGTCTTGCTGAATAAGCAGAGCTGTCCATGAAAAACACATTGCTTGGATGGCAGCATATGTTTCTCCAAAACCTGTATGTACCTTTCAGTAGTAATGGTGTCTTCACAGATGTGTGTGTTAGCCATATCATTGGCACTATTACAGCCCCAAAACATCACAGATGCTAGTTTTTGAACTTTGCATCCATAACAGTCATGAACACAATTTGAAATGTGGACTTGTTGGATCACAGAGCAGTTTTCCACTTTGCATCAGTCCGTTTTTTCGATGAGCTCGAGCCGAGGGACAAATGCAGCATTTGTGGTTGTTGTTGATGAATAGCTTTTGCTTTGCATAGTCGTTTTAAGCTGCAGAGATGTAACATCAAACTGTATTTACTGACGTGTTCCTGAGCCCATGTGGTGATATCCTTTACAGTATGATGTTGGTTTTTGACGCAGTGACGCCGAAGGGATTGACGGTCACGGGCATTCAATATTGGTTTTCGGCCTTGCCGCTTAAATGCAGTGATTTCTCCAGATATTGATATTATGGACCGTAGATGAAGTCCCGAAATTCCTTGCAATTGTACGTTCAGGAACATTGTCCCTAAACTGTTCAACTATTTTCTCACGCACTTGTTCGCAAAGAGGTGAACCTCGCCCCATCTTTGCTTGTGAATGACTGAGCAAGCCAGGGACTATCCTTTTATACCCAATCATAGCACCCACCTGTTCCTACTTGAGCTGTTCTCCTGTGTGATGTTCCAAACAAGTGTTTGCTGAGCATTCCTGTCCCACCTTTTTGGGAACTCGTTGCAGCCATAAAATTACAAGTTAATGATAATTTTCTCAAAACACAGGTTATCAGTTGGAAGATTAAATATCTCTTCTTTGTGGTGTATTCAATTAAATATTGGTTGAACATGATTTGCAAATCATTGTATTCTGTTTATATTTAACACAATGTCCCAACTTCATTGGAATTGGGGTTGTATTATGATTAAGATGTTTGCACCCTTTGTATAGCCTGATCCACTAGATTTTTTCTAATCATTTTGTTGTTTATACAGTGAATATATGAGATGGATTAATTGCCCTAAAAATCTTCAATTTTGAAAATCATCTATTCATTTTAGTATTTACAGTTTCACTTATAGTGGCAGCACGGTGGATCAGGTGGTAAAGCGTTGGCCTCACAGTTCTGAGGTCCCGGGTTCAATCCTGGACCCGCCTGTGTGGAGTTTGCGTGTTCTCCCCGTGCCTGCGTGGGTTTCCTCCGGGCACTCCAGTTTCCTCCCACATCCCAAACAGATGCAACATTAATTGGACACTCGAAATTGACCCTAGGTGTGATTGTGAGTGGGGCTGTTTGTCTCAACGTGCCCTGCGATTTGCTGGCAACCAGTTCAGGGTGTACCCTGCCTCCTGCACGTTGACAGCTGGGATAGGCTACAGCACACCTCGCGACCCTCGTGGGGATAAGCGGCTAAGAAAATGGATGGATGGATGGATGGACTTATAATGGTTCGACTTCTGTCGTTCAATATTTTCATTTCAAACAGAATTATTGGTTTATGTGTAAAACATCTGCTTCACAATTTTGTGGTTTGGCGTTTGAATCTTGACCTTCCTTTGCGGATTTTGCATGGTCTCCTGTGCTTGCGTGGGTTTTCTCCGGGTGCTCAGGCTATCTCCCGCATTCCATAAACCTGCATATTAATAACCTAAATTGTTCTTGTGAGTGTAAACAATTTTGTCTGGTTTCCTTTGAAGCCATTACATTACATTTTCTTGTAGGTCCTCATTTGTATGGGGAACTTCGGATTGAGTCAGCAAAAAGAAACATGTGCAATGTTAACTGTTTTCCAATGTCCAGAATGTTATAAAAAAGATATAGTAATGCTTACTTTTGATTTCTATTTCTTTTAACAATATGTCTATTTTTCTATATAAAGTACTGGATGGCATTTAGTGTATTATAGTTAACTAAGGTAACTAAACTGTGAGTAGCAACTTTCAATATGATGCAGTCATGGAAATAGTGCATCTGAGCATCCATCTTGTGTTTGTGTTTGTGGGTGTGTTTGTGTGGTCTGTGGTTACATCTCAGGCCCCCAGCAAACAGGTGATGCACTTCTGGCTGCAGCAGCTCCAACAGAAGCGCTGGGAGTTCAGTAATACACGGGGACAGAGGAACAGCTGGAGCTCTCCCACATTAGCCAACCCTATCAGTGGACTTGTTGCCAAAGACAACGGTATGGCGATACACACAGAGTTACACACGTGCATGGCATCTGTACAGAACCGAAAGCAAACATAACAGTCTGATGGGTTGATATTTCAATGTCATTATTTATTCATTTAGCAATTCTTTGTTGCCAGACTGTCAGAGCCATGCAGAAACTGCATAAAAGGACATAATACTGTGAATTCAAAAGCTGTGTGGGTAAAAACAACATTGTAATGGAACTAATTACAAAAGTAAATTTAAAAAAAAAAAAAGGGATTCCTTGACTACTTCAAAGTGTCCCTAAAAATAAGCTACAAACATGATTTAAAAGAAAAATTAATACAGCGGCTGAAATAATTAGTGTAAGGACCGTAAAGTTTACCAGAACCATTCACTGAAAAGGTGGTCCTTGGCTCTTGGACAACTCTTCTGATTATTCTTTGCACTCTTCTGTCAGAAATCTTGCGAGGAGCACCTGATCAGGTAAAATTTATAGTGCTATGGCTGGCTTTCCATTTATGAATTTTGACACCAACCGTGCTCACTGGAACGTACAGAAATGTAGAAAAGCACCTGTAATCAATGCCATCGTTATGTTTTGCGACAATTAGTTTGTTATGGTCCTGAAACAGCTCTCTGCTCTTACCCATCATGAGATGTGTCTTGACTGTAGGCCATCAAAAGGACCGAACCAGCTGATATTCATTTCCATTGATTTTCATTATTGATAGATTATAGATGTTATCTTCTGTCCTATCTTTCCATGCCTTTTTGCACCTCATCTTCATTTATTCAATACTTTTTACTTGTCATTTTACAGTTTTACACAGAACTTCATTTCTGAGTTTATATTATTTGTTCCTTCCACTTTCTTTGTATTTATGTGTAATTCAATGACAACATACAATAGCTTCGTACTGCCCTGCATTATCACTGAGTCATTATTATTTTGATGTTGTACAGTCATAAGCAGCAGATCCTTGTGGTCAACATTGCTATGGTTGCCATCAGGGGGCCCGTGTTAACGGTGAAACCACTAAAATGTATACGTAATTGCTAACGGTGTCACGGTACGCCATTAATCACTGTTTGTTAGATACCCCGGTTATAAGATCAAAATTTTGTTCACATTGTGTACAGTGAGTAACCATGTTTTTGGCAACAACAAAAAAAAAGATTTAATGACATTTAAGATAAAATATCAACAGTCTAAATATTTAATCTCAGGGGAGTGCAACATTAATAGGTTGTCATACTTCCCAGAAATGCAGGATGCAAACAACTGCTACAGAGCATTTTGAACAATCTCTTATTATGCTAATCAAAAAAGATTGCCATTTGTTATTGTTTTTTCATTATCTGAATGGCCTGGAAAATGCGATTTAAGTTACGATGTTGCTTTTGTACATTATCAGGTTTTCCTCACGCTGCACTGATATCCACCTTGCTGTGATGCCATTTCAAAATCATGGCACTTGCCATGACGTTCACGAGCCGGAAGCTTAGCTGCGCTGTGTTTGTATACAGTGTAGCAATTACATTTCTTCTCCTTTTCCTCTAAAGTTTTGGCTGGGAACCCGAATCCTTTCCCCATCACTTCCATAAAATGACTTGAAGTGCTTGATCTTGCCCACGGGCCTTGGGTTTGTGTTTTAAAGGCTTTAATGTTTTCAAGCTTAAAACCTTTCAACCTTGATGTCTTTTTTTCCTTTTCCTCCAGTGTACTGTGATGATATGCGGGGGTAGCAGATAAGACCCACGAGGTCAGTCAGACCCTCAATGACCCTGCCCCCTCCTGCTTTAAAATGTGAAACATGTAAGGTTGTTGGAAGATTGGCATGACTAACTAAGCTTTTTATGCAACTCTAAATACTTCATATTTATGACACAATTAATCAAAGCACGCAAATTATTTGGCCTTTTAGACGTTTTTTTCATTTGGGTTTATTAATGAAGTGGTGACTGCTTGTATCACACAAGTTGCATACAATAATTTGACTAGATTGGACAAATTAGCAGCATATATTTCTGATGCATTTGAACTTTTTACATATGCAGTTGGTGTGTCCGTTGTGTTTATTGATACTGTTACTAGTTTGATTAGAATAGCAACATTTTGTGTGTGTTAATGTGTGTGTTTGTGTGTTTTACACTCTAAAAAGTAGACAAATAACAACGCATTTCTTTGGAATCTACCCAAGGTCATCACAATGTAATCTTTTTAAAAGGATTGAACAATAAAATTGGTGCACATGGTCCATTTAATGGTCTCTCAAAATGTAAAAAATGCAGTATTTACAAAAAATATTTTGTTACAATGGACAGTTGAGAGCGGTTTTGCTATACTGTAATATTATTATGGCTATTTATTATATTAAAGTGTCCTTAAAATGATTCACTGAAAACTGTCAATAACAATCAAAAGTACCATTTATTTTTTCTTTATTTACTGCATGGCACCATTTTTTTTTTTTTTTTTTTTTGCAGTTTCTGGTGAGTGTAGTTTGAAGACGAAAGGAGTGCTCTTATTCATTTAGTCTTAGTGCATTTTATTATTACTGTGAGTTCCAGATGCTTTCCTCTTTGAGAAGCTCAGCGACAGCATGGAGAAGGTCCGAAGTGACTTTGCCATGGAGTCTGAGACAGAAGCCGGTGGTACAGTTCGGATCCAATCACCCAGAGGCACTGCTACTTCCACTAATACCCTTAATTTCTCGCTCAAGAACTTTGGTACCGAGCTCAGGTTGGTCCCCATTTTACCGACTGCAGCGCGGAATTTGTTCTGTGGAAAGAAATCATCAGTTATTGCAGGGAGTTGAGGTTAATATCAATATTTATAGGTATCGCTTTTTCACAGATTTTGTTTATTTTTTTTCCAATGCAATTATAATGCCCGTCAATTATCCACGGCTGTTCACTATTAGCGGTCTAAACTGGTCCCTAACCTGGACAAACAATTATGAATCCAATCTAGTTCAGGGGTCGGGAACCTTTTCGACTGAGAGAGGCGTGAATGTCAAATATTTTAAAATGTAATTTCAAAAGAGCCGTACAATATTTTAAAAACTGAATACAGGTGTATTTACGCATTTATGTAAGGAGAATACTTTTAGAGTACATTAAGTCTCTGAATTCTTTATAATAACATTGTTACTCTGTTGCTAACCAATGATGACAATAGCACTTCTGACAACTAATGCGCCTTCTGGTGCGTCCCAGTTCTCCTGCCGTTAGAGTAAGCTTCATGCAGGTGTTGAGACTTCCATTCGTGAATGTGATTCATTTTAATTTGCCAACATGCTGGTACGATAGTGAACAGTTCTTGCTCACAAGGGTGTGTCTTTTATTCGTTTGATTATCTTATCTTTATGTGAAGTTGGCAAAATGTTTATTGGCAACATCGAGTACGAATGCTCTGGCATACACCACATCTGTGAATTTATACACTCAGCAGAAACGTTTCTCTTCACAAGCGCTTTCCATTCTTGTTAAAACCTTCAGTACTCCTCATATTTTTTTCTTTGAGCGACCTTTGTCAAATAAAAAGCGTTTCCATAATTGGTTGCCCCAACAGATTGGCATTCAACCTTTTTGCATCTACGCGCGTCGACTTCCACGGCAAACTACGGCAAGCCCTCTCGGACAAACTGTCGATGCGTCATTTGCGTTCCAAGCATGACAGAAATCACATGTACAGTATGTCGTTATGAGGGCTCTGCGAGCCAGATGGAAGCCTCAACAGAGCCAGGTATGGCTCACGAGACATAGGTTCCCAACCCCTGCTCTAGTTACTGGTCAATCATAGGTCACATAAAGAAGGACAACCCTTCACACTCATATCCAAAGTTTCACTGAGTGGAAAATTGAACCCATGCTGCCTGCACTGAAATCAGGCAAATGAACCATATGCCATCAGCGACTTCATACATTTTATGGTTCCAATTTTTCAGTGTTTAAATACGTTTTACAATGTGTTTAAAGTGTGTGGTAGAAGTAAAATTATAGATTTTTTTTGGGAAAGTCTCCATTGCTGTTGTGTCTAGAATATATCCCCTGCAATGAACAAGCTTTCACTGTATTATTTTATTAGTTGTATTATAGAGGGGTTGCGTCAGGAAGTGCATCCAGCATAAAACAGTGCCAAACAAATATGCGTGTCATCTGAGATGACACGCTGTGGCGACCCCTAACGGGACAAGCCCAAAGAAAAAGAAAAATTATTATAAATCCGCTTCAGATACTGTAGATATGCTTAATCTGGTAAATCCTTGCTAAACATGATAATGTTTGGTGTGATGAGGAAAAGCAATGTCCCTTTACTTTTTTCTAAGGTGGATTGCGGTAGAGGAAATTGTTACACACATTTGCTGCTGTCGGGCATAGACGTGTTTAGTTCCACTTCTGTGGGAGGTAAAATGATTCAGCACTAAAATGGCAGCAATGTGACAGGTGGAGTCCAAATTTGTGGCGTCGCAGTTCTTGTTGCACAAAGTAGCAATACCAGTCCCTAACCGCGGTATTTTGATGTAAAAAAACAGCACAGGATCAGTTTTTGTTTTTTTTTATAATAACTGAGCCAATACACTGAAAGAGTCAGCCTATTACTGCCTGTCTTCCGCCAAATTAGAATTGCCGTTAAATTGTGGAAGGAGTCATCTGTGTGTGTGTGTGTGTGTGTGTGTGTGTGTGTGTCCACGCGGTGTGGAAGGATGTGCAATTAACAAAATATTGGTTTGTTCTGCTATTTGCTTGATTTAAATAGACACACTGCACTATGTTGTGAGCAGATCGGTGATCGGCTATCATTTTTTTTAAACTCGCTGATTGGTGATTGGACCCAAAAATCCTGATCGTGTAAAGCGCAACAAAAAGCGTCCTTCAATATGCAACTTGTCAGCGTCACAGAATGTTCAAACCTTTATTTAATCAGCTGAGCTCACAGTGATTTCTTTGTTGGGAGTGAGTTGAGCAAAGCTCTCTGCTGACTAGTTTCTGTCCCATTAGGAATTCCATGTCCTATCTGCGACCAGGTAAGGGAGCAGAGAGCAAACGCAGTGTGTTTTATACTGGCAGCAACAGTACCGCAGAAGAGTGGGAGCTGGTAGAGGCTCCACCGAAAGACTTCCACGAACATAAACATCCTCCAGACGCTCACAGACGTACGTCCACCGCCTCATACTGTATCTTACGAAGTTACTTCTCTTTGCTTATGTTGCGCATTTTGAAGAATTTTTTTAACAAAGTAGTAATGACATCTTGTTTTTCAGATTCCTTTGGATCAGGATTTGATTTTGTTCGCAACTCGTCCAAGCCCAAGAGGCCTCTTCTCCGCGACATGATTGGCTCCGGGAGGTTTGGCCGCAGCGCCGAGAGCTCCCCGGTGGAGTTTAACGGCAAATCTTTGGAAATGCAACTTCGCCTCCAAAGCCAGCAGGAAGACGTGTGTCGCATGCAACAGGAACAAGCCAAACTCAAGGAGGAGCTTGCCAGTCAGAAGGTAGAATGTTGGTTTCCTAACCTTGATTCACTAACACAGCTCCTCGATAGGTGGACAAACACTTTGGGCGGGTTGGGGAGGTTGGGTTGGGTGGGGGGGGGTATTTATCTATCAATTCATTTTCTACACTGCTTAGCTTTTTCAGGGTTGTGTGGAGCCGAAGCCTATCTAAGTTGACTTTGGGCAAACGGCAGACTGCACCCTGGAATAGTCACCAGCTAGTCATATAGCACATATACAAGACAACTACCGTATTTTCTGCACTATAAGGCGCACCATATTATAAGGCGCACCTCCAATGAATGGACTATTTAAAAAAAAAAATTCATATATAAGGTGCACCGCATTATAAGGTACATAGAATAGACGCTGCACTAGAGGCTGGGGTTACGTTATGCATCCATTAGATGGAGCTGCACCAAAGGCTCAATATTGATCCATATATAAGGCGCACCAGATTATAAGGCTTTTAAGTGCACCTTATAGTGCGTAAAATATGGTATTCACTCTTTTTTTCACATGTTCACTTAATGGAAACTGAACCTAGACTTCCATTCACATAATTTAGACAAATGTACCACTCCACCATCAGTGACTTCATTTTGGGAATCTAAGCTAACCTTATTTTAGCCTGTGCAGCTTTTATCTGTGGTGTAGCAGTGTATGCATCATAACTGTCATATGTCGATGACAGTGAAGGTGCTTTCACACTAAACTACACTAAACCAGCCAACCACTGGCTTGGGCGCAGGGACAATGACTCCAAGGGGCAAGCCTGCCCATATTTGATGCGTACAGTAAAGCTACGCTACTGAAGAGGAAGTAGCCTGGTGTTTTTTCTGACTGATTTGGATTTAAGGTAGGGCACAATCTGGAAATATTGTTCACCGTTTCATTGGACATCCCTGGCTTTGCTCATATCAGTCAAGGTGTTCATCCAGAAAAAATGCCTCTCAAAAACTTACTGTGAAGAAAATAAGTATTTGAGCACCCTGCTATATTGCAAGTTCTCCCACTTAGAAATCATGGAGGGGTCTGAAATTTGATCGTAGGAGCATGTACATATGTAGGTTTCTAAGCGGGAGAACTTGCAATATAGCAGGGTGTTCAAATACTTATTTTTAAAATATCAAAATACACCATACTGGGGCCTTAAGACAGCCCCAGGCTACCAAACTGGAGTCCCCGGTACAGCAGTGAGTCAAGTACATGCACTTATGGGGAGTAACGAGCCAAGAGGCAGGACCACGACTAGTGCTGAGGATTCCTTCTAAGGAAACACCAGAAACATTAAAATATAAAATACAATAAAATGATGAGCCACAACATGATTTGTTCAACATATTTTCTTGAATGTTGTTAATTAAATGAAAAATGTATTCACTCAATCAGGAGCTTGTGAGACTTTTGCATCAGACCTTGAGAACATCCCAGTGCGATCGCCAGCCAGCCCACCGCCCAGTTCCAGGTCCAGATCAGTCATCTACAGAGTCTGATCAGACTCACCATCCGGCGGCCAGTCCGGAGGAGGTTGCACGTTTAGAGGCCCAGGTTCAGGAAAAAGATGGACAGATCCAGTCCCTGTCTGGCCACATGGAGCGTCTGGCCTTGGAGAAGGAAAGCCTGCAGCAAGAATTAAGGGGTCTGAAAATCAAGGTTGGGGAGATAAATGACCAGCTGGGCATGCTGATGGAGACCATCCAGGCCAAAGATGAAGCCATCATGAAGCTGTCGCAGCAGAGCTCCGAGCAGAGCGGGACTCCAAATGATGGCTCACCGCCTCCCGGGAAAGAGCAGCAGGAACTGGACGTCCTCAAGGTACCGCAGACTACATTCTATAGCTTAGCTGAGCCGAAAGGTTTTTTGCACCATTGAAAGCAACATTCTTCTAAGCTAAAGTGGGTGCCTTGTCGCAATAAATGTTGGGAAACACTCATCCAAACACGTGGGATGTCCTATAAATATTTTATATATATATATAGTCCATATTACTATATACTTAAATCCATGCTACATATTTAATTCTAGTTTCTCTTCTCTTTTGCATACGTTATTATTACTTTATTGATATATTTCTGAGTATATTATGTGTTTGACTTTCAGGACAGTCTTCAAGGCTATAAAACTCAAAACAAATTCCTGAACAAAGAGATCCTGGAGCTGACAGTTTTACGCCGAAACGCTGAAAGTCGTGAGAAAGTATTGGAAGCAAAGGTACAGTACTTTGGGTGTGTTAGAATGGAAAGAAACAGGAAGTCTGAATCATTCTTTGGGGAAATCCAGTATGACTTAATCTTTTTTTTTTTTTTTTTTTTTTTTTTTTTTAAATGGGCAGTACACAGCGTTAGAGGCCAGACTGTGTCAGGTGGAGAGTAAATATCTGGTGCTCCTACAAGAGATGAATAACCCAGTGTGCTCGTCTTCAGAGCAGAGTCCTGCCCGGGAAGTCATCTCCAGATTGTTGGAGGATGCTCTCCAGCTGGAGAGCCCCGAACAGGAAGGGCAGACTGTCTTGAGACCAAATACTGTCAGGTATCAACCACGCAAGCTTTTAAAGACTCCCACACAGATGGAAATAGTTAGGACAGAGTATTTGTTATATACAGGTGCATCGCAATACATTTAAACATTATCCACCCATTGATTTTCTGAGGCGCTTATCCTCACAAGGGTCGTGGAGTGCTGGGGCCTATCCCAGCTATCTTCAGGCAGGAGGCAGGGTACACCCTGAACTGGTTGCCAGGCAATCGCAGGGCACATGGAGACAGAGAACAGTTGTACTCACAATCACACCTAGGGTCAACTTAGTGTGTCTAATAATGTTGCATGTTTTGGGGATGTGAGAGGAAACCGGAGTGCCTGGAGAAAACCCACGCAGGCACGGGGAGAACATGCAAACTCCACACAGGCGGGGCTGGGATTTGAACCCCGATCCTCAGAAATGTGAGGCCAACGCTCTAACTCAGAGGTGTCAAACTCATTTTTCTCGCAAGAAACATTGTAGTTCTGGATTCCCTCAGAGGGATGTTATATCTGTGAAACAAAAATATTGAATTGTCTCATCATATTTACATCATCAATTTATGAACTTGTTTAGGAATTAGAAATCAAGGGTAATGTTTTTTTTTTTTTTTTTTCAACTATTCATGTTTGGGAACTCAAAAATGCTTCTAATATCTGAACTTTACCATTTATGATACATGACAATTTTATATTTTGGTCCCGATTTTTACAAGAATCATGGAAATTGACACTGTAGATTTGGTTTCACGGGCCACATAAACGCATGTGACGGGCTTGATCTGGCCCCCAGGCCTTGAGTTTGACACCTGTGCTCTAACTAGTTGCTCTACCGTGCAGACAATTTAAGTATTATGGAAAGCTTTAGAATCATATGGATTCACTACACTTGGCAAAATATTTCATGATTTTATTTGCATTTTTCATCAATTTAATTATAGCTTGCAGATCAGAAAAAACCCAAATTCACCATCTCATCTCTGTGGGAGGCGTTGGATTGGGAAGGTAGGGCGGGGCGGGCTGTTAGTCATTAGTGCCTGGCGCTCCGCCTTTGGTGCCTCGGCGTGGGACGCATCCCGTCCACTGGGTGGCTCTCGGATCCTGCCCTTGATTGAATGGGTCGGGTCCTCAGCCTCCGCGGGGTAGGCGCAGCATTCACAGGACGTTACTGTCAGTCTTTGTTGTCAACGTCGTATCAAAGGATGGGGCAATGTGTGTATTTAAATGACGTTGCTTTACTATATATACGAGTACTTGTGTATTGCATCCTGAGTATCTTCCAAAGTATTCTGTAGTCCAGTGAGTCTAAGCCTGCTACGTGGCCAATCCCCACCCTTTTGATAATACCACCTCGCCTCTCCAATGTCATTGACAGCGAGTACGACGTGTACGGCTTCAAGACGTTGCCTGAGGAGGAGGAAGAAGAGGAGCGCCTGGTCGCCAAAGTCAGAGCCCTGGAGCTCAAGTCCCTCTCCATGACGGAGCAGGAGGTGTCCGTCGGCGTCAAGTGGGAGAACTATCTGGCCGGCACCATGAACCGGAACTTGGTGCGTTCCCCCGAGCTCAAGGCGCTGATTCGCTGCGGTATTCCCCACGAACATCGCTCCCAGTTGTGGCGCTGGTGCGTCTCGGTCCATGTCAAGAAGTTCCGGGATCACCTGGTGGCCGACTACTATGAGACTTTATTAAACGTGGCACGTGACAAGCCCAACCCTGCTTCGAAGCAGATTGAGCTGGATTTGCTGCGGACTTTGCCCAACAACAAGCACTACTCCTCTCCCAGTGCCACCGGCATCCAGAATCTCAGGAATGTTCTGGTGGCTTTCTCCTGGAGGAATCCCGACATCGGATACTGTCAGGGACTAAACAGGTACTCGAAACTCTTTTGTCACTTCTCAGATATTTTGCTCTACTTTTCTGACTATTTGTCTGATATTGAATTCCAGACATTACGGACAAATACAGAATATCCAGGTTGTTCAATAAAAATTGACGTCATTTAAAATATGAATTTCTGAGTAACTGCATGTAGATAAAGCTACTGATTCCCAACCATGACCTGTGAAAATGATGTATTTTCACTTAATTAGTCCTAAAATAATGTATTTACTCTGAATAATGTAGCTTGTGTCATCGATCTGTGGCATATTTATGCCAATGATACATAATGACAGGCAGAACAATAACATGCCGAACCTGTGTATGCCCCTGTTGCCATTCATTCAACACGATATTAGTTTTGTGTTTAAACGGGTGAGAGGATGATTTTTATGCAATCTGCCACTATATCCTTTTTGTTGGTGTCCTGTTAGATTTCTAAAAAAAAAAAAAAAAAAAAAAAAAAAGTATGCACCTCGCCTCAGTAATGGTTGGGAAACGCTTTCCTCAGGAAACAGAATTATTGTGAAAAGATTTCTTGTTGAGAAGTATAATTATTTATTCATCACAGTTCCAGTGACATATTTTATGAAGTAAATTAGTGCCACCAGGATTAGAATTTGAAATGCCACAGAAAACAGAATTTGAATTTGAAACGTAAAGTGATCACATTTTCAATAGTTGCTACAATTCGCAATTGAAAACTCGCCGTCTGTGCCACCCAGGCAGGGTTACTTCAGGTCAGAACTGAACAGCCAGCCAATCGCAGTTACGCTTTTTTAGTCACGTGATGTCACATACTAAGAAAGTGTAACTGGATTGGCTGACTGTTTGTTTCTGACCTGAAGTAACCCTGCCTGGTGGCACAGACGGTGAATTTTAGACAGCGAATTGTAGAAACTATCGAATATGTGATGACTTTAAATTTCAAATTCAAATCCCGGTCGCACTATAGTTAAACTGATGTAGGTTTTATAACTGATTTCAGAAAACCATTGTCATTAATGTTCAATATGTCATGGAAATATTAACTTGTAAATATTAACCATTTCATCTGATGATAAATTCTCTTTTAAACATAGTTTTTGCGAGAGGAACACCAAAGAAAAGATTGATGGATGTGGTGAGGGAGGACATGAGGATAGTGGGTGTTAGAGAGGAAGATGCACTCAAACTCATTTTTGTCACGGGCCACATTCCTTCAATGGCCCGTTATGGCTGTGAAACGATAAAAATCTTTAACCGCCACATCATATTTACACATGAAATTTATGAACTACTTTTGGAATCGGAAATCAAGGGTAATGGGTTTTTTCCCAACTATTGTTGTTTGGTAACACAAAAATGCTTGTAATTGCTCAATGTTATCATTCATGATGTGACAATTGGAAATTTTGGGACAGATTTGAACAAAAAAATCATGGAAGTTGATACGCATGATTTGCCTCCGCGGGCCACATAAAATCATGCGGCGGGCCAGATCTGACCCCCGGGCCTCGAGTTTGACACCAGCACCCTATGGAATACAGCCTATTGGCACTAGTCGTCGTCTTTATTGCTCCCTAAAGAGCCAAAGGGGCAGTCTGAATATGACATGTCACACAATATTTACAGTGTGTATGTTTCCAAATGCTACATAAATGTCTCGTCACGTAAATGTAACTTGTATACACGTAATGTGTTGTGTTTTTCTCAGGCTGGCAGCTATTGCGTTGCTGTATCTGGACCAAGAAGATGCCTTTTGGAGCCTCATAGCCATTGTGGAGGTGTTCATGCCAAGAGATTATTACAGCAAGACTCTGCTCGGCTCGCAGGTAACCAAACGGGATAGCTCGGCTGCGATGTTATCGTACATCGTCGAGAGCAGTGTTGACGCTGGTGTTGGTGCAGGTGGACCAACGCGTGTTCAAGGACTTGATGAGCGAGAAGCTGCCGCGGCTCCACGCCCACTTTGAGCAGCACAAGGTCGACTTCTCCCTCATCACCTTCAACTGGTTCCTGGTGGTGTTTGTGGACAGCGTGGTCAGCGACATCCTCTTCAAGATCTGGGACGCCTTCCTTTACGAAGGGCCCAAGGTCAGAGAGGCCACCAAATTATGGACAGGCCATTTGTAGAGAATTGGAATACTGTATCATTTATGCATTTCTGTTTCAAAATATATTTTTAGGCATCAGAATGATTACTCCCAGCTGTCTTGTTTGATTTGCCAATTTCTCTCTTCAGATCATGTTTCGCTACGCTCTCGCCCTCTTCAAATACAAAGAAGAGGAGTTCTTAAAGTTGCAGGATTCCACCACCATCTTCAAATATCTCCGATATTTCACGCGCACAATCCTCGACTCTCGGTAAGGGGAAAGTTGTACTTTGCTGCGTCCGCACTTGCAACGTGTCATTCTTGTATTTCCTTTTGGCTTTCCTTCCAGGAAACTAATGAACATAGCTTTTGTGGACATGAACCCGTTCCCGATGAGGCAAATCCAGAACCGGCGGGCCTTCCACCTGGAGAAGGTCCGCTTGGAGCTGACTGAGCTGGAGGCCATCAGGCAGACCTTCCTGCGGGAGAGGGAGACGTCCCAGGACCGCCGCAGCTTCGTCAGTGATGACGACGAGGAGAACTGAAATCCCGCTGGTCAGACTTTGGACGCAACAAGAATGTTCTTGTCTTCCTTCGTACTCAGTTTGCTTTGTATCGTAGTTGGACCAATCAACTTGTGGACCAAAATATCACAGCCTATCAGTATTCCTGCCTTTTTCTTGTGTGTTTCTCGCTTGTGTGTTTTTACAATACAACTCCTCTGAAGCATGCTGTCCAAATCAGTATTTTTTTTTTTTTTTTTTTTCAATTGTGACTGTGACATTTTATATGTACAGGTGAATTTCAGTTAATAAAAATATTGTGGAAAGTTTTTATTTTAGTAGTCCGATTAAAAAAGTGAAACTGCCGTTTATACAGATTAACTGTATGGTGAAATGTTTATTTGTAATCCTTTCATCTGTTAAAAAGCTCGCAAATCATCATTTCAAGAAACTAGAAATAAAAAAATATGTACCTAAAATCATTTTAATATCAAAATTATCCATCTTAATCTGCAAATAATTTTGTTTTAGATGTATATTTTATTCATTTTGGGGGCCATCAATGAGTTTCACATTTTCAATTCAACTACTGAAATAAATGAACCTTGATGATATTCACATTTTTATGGATGGACCTGTATGCTGCAAGTGTTTTTATGCCTTTTTATTTACATTTAAACACCATTCAATTGCTTATTTGAAAGCAAACAACTGTTTTGAAATTGCTTGGGCCTTTCATTGGATTCTGCTGCATACATTATTTAGTCAAATCTAAACTTTGTTATTGTTTTAGATTAGATTGACACCTCTGAAAATTGCACTTTTTCCTGTTTTGTGGCGATTTTATGTGATTGGATGTGTGGAACATTTTGGACCCCTCAAAATAATACCTACAAAAAGTGCTTTTTTTTTTGTTGCTATTTTGGGGTCAGTCTAGAGCACCTGATGCGTGTCAATGGTTTCCTGGTGTTTGTTTGTATTCATCAGTTTGACGAATTTGTTCATGTGACATAAAATGTCTTAATTTCACGACAAACGGTTTGTCTTATCTCCATTTCTAGCTGGACAGCAGGAGGAGCTGCTGGGGTTGTTTGAGCTGCTGCTGCTGCTTATGTAGTTTGAGTGCATGTCCTCAAGGTGGCACTGCAGTGCATACTGTATTCAATCTTGTTGAATTTTGAATGAAGTTGTTAACTGTCCTCCAGCTTCATATGAAAATTGTTGTTCTGTTATGGAAGTCTTTGAGTGGCACTTTCTTTCTTTTGCAATGGTTCCATCCCACTCTCGGGATCACGTTAAAGTCACATTTCACACCCCCGGCAATTATCTTTGGAAGAAACAAATGTGGTTTTGGTCCCTTTTTAGGATGTACCAACACATTTTCCCCCCAATTGACTGCTTTTGTTTGTGTGTATATGTATATATATATTTTTTTTTTTTTTTTTTTTTGGGGGGGGGGCATGTTTTTCTTATTTCTGTGCGGTACAGTAGTCCAATCAGCCACCTTTTTGTGACATCTTTGTTTTGGTTTGGATTTTTTTTTTAATGCATGAGAGCAGGTCTCCCTTCACCATTGGCAAGGAAGATGTCACATTGTGAGATTTACTCAAAAAATGTAATCCCCAATTTGGCCCATCTGCATGTTGTTTTTGTTTTCACACACCGGCCACTTTATTCTTCAACTACAATAAGCTACACTCAAAATGACTTCATTGTTTAGTCGTGTTGCCATTTTTATTTGTTCCTTCACTTGAGTGTAACCTTTTCCTGTCGTTGCTGTCTGTGTGAAAGGTACGTCATAGTTTGTCATTCCGTTCTGAACGACAAATTCATCAATTGAAAAAAATAAATTAAAATATGTTTTGAAGCGTAAAGAAAAAAAAGTGCCCCTTTTGTGGTTATTGCTGGCGTGCCTCCTTTTTCATAAGAGGAGGTCCAGAGTGGGAGGGACTTGAGGTGGTACTAAAGTGGGATGTTGCTGTCATGCCGCGACACTTTTTTTTTTTTTGGTTTTGTTTCATTGAGGACACCGGAGCAGCCTCTGCATCTCATCGAGGCAGGGCAGGTACTTTTAGAACCTTATCAGCTCTCTAACACCCACAATGCGCTTTCGCCCTATATTTACAAAGCAAATATTGTCCCAACAGGGGCAGAACTTTGCCTAACTTGCCCTCATTATCCCCAAAGCTGCTTTTATGCTTCATAATCCTGTTACATTCCCGACCCCTTAAACACTGTTACGCCGACCACGCTGGACCACGAGTTGGATGCGCTTTCGGTCTTAAATGAGAGAGGCGTTTTTATTGCAGGAGTATTTCTTCCTTCGATGAAGGGAAAGTGGGTCCGGCTCCGAGATGGAATGCTGCTTGCAGCAAGCTGAGACCTGCACTCTGCGAGACCAACAGCAGTCACTCCTCTGTGTGTGCGTGTGTGTGCAGGGAAAGTGGATTTAGTGACGTGCACGCGGTGTGCTGGAGATTCATCCATATCAATGAGGACACCTGGCATGGCGCTTTTCAAGCAGCAGGCAATGGAGGACTTCTATGACATAGGGGAGGAATTGGGAAGGTCAGTGCACTGAAGCCGTTCGATTCCTCTTCGTCAGCCTTTCAAACACTTGCTGCTGCTGCTGCCTTGCATGTATGTGTGAGAGAGAGGGAGAGCAACGGGTGGTATGTTGCTGTAATTTTCAAATGACCAAAATAGATCATGTTGCATGAAAAAAAAAATGACCCCCAGTTCATAAGAATCAGATAAGGATTCGTTCATTTTCTGCCATTTTAAGTGGAAAATTTGTACAGAAATCATTCAGAAATTTGCTCCTCAAACTTCGATTCTTTGTTAGAAATTGGCCGAATGTCCCTGCTAAAAATCTTCTATATTTGTACAGAACAACGTGTTCCATAGAACTTTGACTGTGATTTTTCTATAGAAATTCTACAGAACAATAGAATTTCTGTAGAAATTCTATAGGACTTGGGTCCTAAAGTTTTACAGTTCTTTAGAAATGTTCTATCAAAAATTTTTAGCAGGGGTATATATTTAAACAGCCCATTTTCAGATTTTTCACTGGTGTTCGCTCAAGCTGTTTCATTTTTAGGGTCAAATTGAGAGCGAATGCATCGGCAGAGTTACTTCAAACTACACAGAAAACAAAGTAAAGCAAATTTATTTGTATAACGCATTTCATACACGAGATAACTCATTGTGCTTTTTGCATGATTAACCCTTCCCGGGCAGGGGTCGCAAATTTGCGACAGGTTTAATATAATCGAAAATTGTAAGTCCAGAGTTTCATTTTCTGAAAGTATCAGATTTTTGTCTCCGCAAAATTTTATTTGGTCCAGAGATGGTTAAAGGCATTTGAAAACAAACAGATAAAACATTTAAAACAGGATAAAAACAATAAAAATGACAAACAAAATATAAAAAAAAAAGACAGTTAAAACCGCATACAGTGCAAGTAATATGATGAGAAAGTATATATATTCTAAAAAGCATGAGAAAAAAGATGAGTTTTCAAACAAGAATCCTAATAGCCATGATGATGATAAGAACGCAAAATGGTTGTATGTGTGAGAGCGGAAAGGTGAAAGGAGCATGTCTGTATGATCGTGGAAATGCGAGTGTGAGAGTGAGTATGTATGAGGGTAAATGTCAGTTTCTGGATACCTGTGTGTGTGTGTGTGTGTGTGTGGTGTGTGTGTGTGTGAGAGAGAGAGCAGCCGGTCTGTCAAAATAGGGGAGTGTTTCCCGTGCGTACGTGACACCAGGCCTTAAGGGCAAAAGTGAAACAAGTCCCGATTTGATGAGCCCCGTCTGTGTGTGAATGAGCTCCACCTCGGGGTGGAGGATCCTCGTGCTGAATGAGACTCGGGCAGAGCCGCCAGACCGAAGAGTAGTGGCACATGAGGAAACCGGCATGCGAGGACAACTGCGGGGCAGTTTAGCGCTGACAGAAATCTTGTCTGCTGACAGACCGACTGGGAGGGAGAGGAAAAGCCTTTCGGCGTTGCACTCTTGTCCAAATATTCATTTTGACCCAATGTTTGCCATCTATTGCCACACCTTAACACACTGGACTAACTGGAAAATTAAAAAATGAATAAAAATAGGTGTTGTGTTTGGATGTACGAATAGAGGAGTGCTGGAATTGGCCACTATTGTCTATATGTGTGTATATGATCACTTTATCCTCCTTTTCTTGTTTTTGATTGAATTCTGGAACCTGTTTGAGTGTCAAACCATTCAATTTTCGGGGGTCCGCTACATTGTAGTGATGGCCAGCAGGTTTGTATTCATGAGTTGCTGTGTCCCTTTTTTTGATCAAATTGAAGATGAGGGGACAGCTTTGGTTTGCAGATATGCTCACGTGTTGTAAAGTTCTTGAATCATTTTGCTTCTTGGGGTAATATTCACATTTCTTCAGATGGTGAATGTGCTTTTTTTCTTTTTTTAATTATCTTTGAGCGAAAAGGGGCAACATGGTGGAGCAGCTGTAAAGCATTGGTTCAGGGTTCAATCCTGGCCCTCCCGCTGTGGTGTTTGCATGTTCTCACCGTGCCTGCGTAGGTTTTCTCCAGACACTCTGGTTTACTCCCACATCCCAAAAACATTAATTGGACACTTTAGAGTTGCCGTAGGTGTGATTGTTTGTGCGACTATTGTCTGTCTCCATGTGCCCTGCGATTGGCTGACATCCAGTTCAGGGTGTGCCCTGCCTTCTGCCCGTTGACAGCTGGGGTTGGCTCCACCACTCCCGCGATCCTCGTGAGGCTACACGGCAAAGAAAATGGATGGATAATTGGCAATAATTGACTTTTTCACATTTCTGTGGCGATGTTTCGATCCAATGGAGGGTTTTCAAGCATGAGCAACCTTTTTCAGGGTCATGCCATCACATTTCGGGTCACTGAATGGTGTAGTGGCACACACGCCTGACTTTGGCGCAGGCAGTGTGGGATTGATTCCTGCTCAGTGATGGTGTTGATATCTCCCCTGCGACAAGTTCAGGGTGTAGTCTGCCTTCCGCCCGAGGCTAGCTAGGATAGGCTCCAGCTTTCCCGTGACCCTTGTGTGGATAAACGGCTTGGATAATGGATGAATGGATTTATGCTATCAACTTTCAGTCAGATTGTTGTCTTGATTCAAGTCAAGTCTTGACTAGGCCACTGGGGTGTTTTGGATTCATGTCCTGCTCCAGAACCCAAGTGGCCTTCAGCTTGAAGTCACAAACTGATGGCCAGGATTCAGGATTTTCTGGTGTAGAGCAGAATTCACGGTTCCATAAATCATAGCAAGTCATTCAGGTCCCGAAGGACCAAGCACTCACAAACCGTCACATTACTATTATCGTTGGTATTTATCAGAAATGCTATGTTCCATTTACGCCAGATGTCCACAGATGCACACCTTCCAGAAAGTTCAACTTTTGTCTTGTCAGTACATAGAATATAATAATATATAAGCCTTTAAATGTTGTCCTGGGTTCCTTTGTGATTTCTCAGATTAGTTGCTGATGTGCTCTTTGGTTGATGTTTGTAGACCAGACACTCCTAGGAAGGTTCACCACTGTTCCATGCTTTATCCAATTGTGAATAGTGGCTATCACCATGGTTTGATGGAGTCCTCAATGGCTTTGTAACCGTTTCCAGACTCATAGACATCAAAAACTTGATTTTTCATCTTTCCTTGGATTTATTTGCATTGTGGGATTTGGTTGCTGCTTTTTGAGATTTTGTGGCCAATTTGATTTTTTTCAAACAAGTTCGAGTTATTTCTAAATTGAAAGGGAATCAGGGTTGAATTTAGTCATTGCAAATAAACTCAGCGTTCCAAAGAATGTCATCAACCACAGTTAATTCATGATCTTACAAGGGACAATTATGTTTTTACACAGAACCAGCGAGCTTTCAATAATTATCTTCCTTTTTTTTTTAATAAAACCACCATTTAAAAATGGATTTGTTTACTTTGGTTATCGTTGTCTATTTACATTTGATGACGATTTTAAACATTAAAGTGGGGAAACTATGCCAAAAAAAAAACAAGAATTTGAGAGGAGGGTAAAAACTTTGGCACTGAAGATGACCGATATTTAGTCCGTCTATGGAGATTTTCATGATAATGTGTTATCAATAAGCTAGCAGACATTAAGGCAAAGTTATACATTTGTTTTAAATACTCCATCAGTTCTTTGCTCCACTACTTCTATTTGGGGTCCCAGGGCGTTGAAGGCATCACTCTATGTAACAATGTGACACAGCATTGCTATCATTTAAATTGTTTCTAATGCTGCGACTGCTGGCTGTAAATACAATATAAAAGTTCTGCTTTTACAGACAATGCATTGACAGATTGTAAAAACAAATGTGTCGATGTACTTTATGACTTTGAGCTGACTCCTTGCGTACTTCCTGACCAAAGTAAACAAGGCAGCTATTTGTAAATTGCAGCCAAGGCAAATGTTTTTCGCTCTTCAAGAAGTCTTTCCATAGGCTGCAGGCTGCGAGGCCAAACCGGATATGTTAAAGTAGAGAGACGTGACAAACAAATGGTAAACATGAGAGGGATTCAAAGCATATTGAGGGGTCATCCAGAACCCTTCCACACGTACTAGTCCGTTTAGGAGTGGGTCCTGCTGCATGAGGAATGTGTTTACTAACTGCAGGCTGATTGAGGGAACTCCGTGCTGACCTTTTGCTCATTCCTCAGCTCCAGCTTGACGGAGGCCCTCCCTTAACTGTCAGCAGATGCTCACACGGTCGTCATTCCCGGCAGACGCCTGAATGACCTCTTAGTCAAACCGAGGTGGTTGACCTTCTTTAAAACAATAAATGAAATGGAAAAACTTCATCCTTGACAAAAATCCATCCATCCATCAATTTTATGGACCGCTTCTCCTCGCAAGCCTTGCGGGTGTACGGGAACCCATCCCTTGCTGGGGTGGGGTACACCCGGAACTGGTCGCCAGCCAATCACAGGTCTTTGCAAAAAGGATATTTCAGAAAGAGACTGAAACCGCATTCAGTAGAGTAAAGTTTATCATTCACAGAAAAATATGGAAAATGTTGTAAATGAAAGAAATTTTTTTAAAAAAAGGTATTAGTAAATAAATGGTAATGCCAGATATGACCAAACTTAAAAAATACATTTATAATAATATTTTTAATAATATTCGGAAAGCGTTTTTTTACAAAATTGAAAAAAAGTCTAATGACAATAAATAACAGGACACATTAAATTGTTGATGACTTTAAATTATAAATTTAAAAAATAATACTATTCCTGAATACAAACCACATTTAAATAAAAAAAAAATCAACAGAAATATTCACAAAATGTTCTTGTTACAGAGTTGAAAAAGCATCTAATGGCATTAAACAAAAAATTATAAATTTTATGCCACTTTAAACAATAAAAATGAGTACAATTTCTAGATTTGGACCAAAATGAAATAAGGGGGAAAAAGAAAAGAGTATTAGAAGAAAGTTATCTTTACAAATTTCAAAAATAAAATGTAATAACAATAAATAATAAATTGTATACAACTTTAAATATACTGAATAAGAAAAATATGATCTTCCCCAAAACAACTCAAATAAATTAAACAAATATTTGGAAAGTTGAAATTAGATTTTACTGCATTTAAAAAAAAATCATACATAGAATGTAAATAATTATGGTATTAGGGTTAATATTAATAACAGAAGCAGCATCATAACCCTTCCTTAGTCTACTAACTGTGCAAGCAATAACTGAAAACTTCCATGACGGAGTCACGCATTAGGAATCCGGGCCTCTCTTTGATGATCTTGCCACGTTTGAGTCATACAGTTCATGAGTCGTCAATTTTGAATAAATGTGCGTCATGTGACCCACCCGAGGTCGCTCGGCTCAGAAATGTGCTTAACTTTTAGGCCGTCGCCGCTTGTCTAAGCATTCCTCCGATCTTGGCTCCGGATAATGACCTTCAGCTGTTGGATGTGGTGCCACTTTCTGTCCCAGCGGCCCGGTTTAGGGTTAAGAACGGCGGCGGGCCAGCCGGGCCCACTGTGGAACGGCGCTCGTGGCGTCACATCGTTCTCGTTCCCCTCCTCTTTTACTGTATACTTTACGGTAACAATAACCTGACTCACATTCAGGCCACCGTCATGTTAAGAGAGCTTCCTCTTTTCTTTGCTGTTCTGACAAATACGCTACGTGACAAAACCAACCCCTGGCACTTTAGAATTTTTTTTTTCAAGATTCATTTGACAACTGACTTACATTTTGGCTTGAACTGTGTCTATTTTTCAGTCTGTGTCAGGGGCAAAAAGGTCCTGTGAATAGAACAAGAAGAGGGAGTATTCCGGAATTCGCATTCTTTCATTTATCCCCTTCTGCATTTAGAAGAAGAAAACTTATCGACTGGATTCTACATCCTAATCCTTTTCCTTCCATCCGTCATCCACTAAAGCAACGTCACTCACGTGGAATCTGATCGTGGCTTCGTCTTTGCTGGCCTGACACTGAGCAAATGATAGAAATCAAATCCAGTTCTCAATTGCGACGGTTGGTTAACTTGTTCTGTGGGGTGTTGTTGCACAAATTCAGGGGTGGACAAAAAAAAAAAATTACACTTCTATGTGCGTCTTATCATGAAGTTATTTGAAGACTGGGTTAAAAGTTAGCATTTTTCCCTTCACCTCCGCGAACTGTTCAGTGTGAATTTTCTCACTTGCTCACACATTTGTTTAAAGTGCAAACGGCGACTGACAAGGATGTGCCATATACCGTAATTCCCGGCCTACAGAGCGCACTTGGTTGTAAGCCTCACCCAGTACATTTGTCAAGGAAATACAATTTGGTACAGACATACGCCGCAGCTGTGTAAAAGCCGCAAGTGCCCACATTGAAACCCACATTGAAACACGAGATATTAACAAAGAAAGGGTTTAATGCTAACGCTAATGCTAGCGCGGCACTAACGCCAGCGCAGCGCTAACGCTAGCGCAGCGCTGACAAGGCCGGTTAAAAAAAAACTTATCGGTAAAAATCACTGAGAGACTGCAGTAACACCACAGCAAAATAGTAGCACAATGCTAACGCTAGCGTAGCGCTAACATGGCCGGTAAAAGTCCCTTCCTCGGCACATATATTCCGTTCTCACTCTTACCTTTTCCTCTCGAGTGGCCCCCTTGCGGCCGTTAGGAAAAAAATGCACGAATTAGCCGCATCACCGCATAAACATAAATAAAAGTCGCGGCTTGTAGGCGGGAAATTAGGGTACACACCACACGTGCCAAAGTATTGAAGAAGAGTTTCTGAGGTTGATGCGGGTTCCACCAATTAAAACATTTGCTTTGAATCTACCACTTTTACATGAGTTGCTGTACCGTTTCCTCTTTTGCATTCATTCTCCCAGCTCGGATGACGTTCTTCTTCTATGCTGCAGTCGTGAAGAGATGACAGCTGCACAGGGTGTTATTCTTAGCTCTTGACGTTGATAACCACAATAACAGAGGACACAGAGAGGATAACCTCTCCTAGGCACACTGGTACAGTATCGTGGACAGGGCCTTGTTATCCGATATATTCATATTTATATTGCTGTTCAGTAGTCTGGAGCAACCGCCCGTCAAATGAAATTGTTCAAATACTTATTGTGGTCTTGTCCCATAATTGTTGCAGCACTTGTTGCTAGGTAAAATTTCAGGAGCTCAGTCCTTTGTGGCCTATAGACAAATACAGGGGGTGGGCATGAATGATACCACGAGATATTCTTGCCCACTACACTTTTGGAATGGCAGCCAAAAATGATTAGTTCATCTGCAAACGCTACACTACAATATTTCTGCATCACAATTTACCGGTGAGTTCGAAATTGCTAACTTCTAACTAGGAAAACTGTAACGTCACCCAAGTTGGACATCGTACTTGCGCAAATCCATATACCACGACTTTGCCTCCTACTAATCAAGGGAGGACTATCCGGTCAGCTCTAACCCTGCAGGAAATTGATCACAAAGGAGTGTTTGCGAGCTCAGTCAAGTTTATGATCGCAAACGTTGCCCCATCGACTCGAGTCAAGGAAACTTGCCACATGCTGTACATTTAAATGGTGACAGAATTGTGAAACCTAACCCAGTGAAAGACCATCCCTGCTGCGTTGTGAAAGCTTTAGGACGAGGATTGTTTGACTTGGCCGGGAGTTTTGTCAAGTGGGAGGACACCATGCAGCTTGTAGTGATTGTTCTCAAACAGGAAGTGATGGCTCATACTGCAATATTTCACTCATGACTTCCTTCCAGGCGTTTGCCATCACTCGCAGCTATATCCTGTTGACACTTGAAGATTGCATGATCAAGTTCCTCAGGGGACCGTGTTTTTAGTTAATTAGTGCCGGACTCTTCATTTCTCACCTGGCTCTTCAGTGAGGAGTCTGGAAGCATACACAATTTAATACACCTCTTATTGTCACAAGTATCACGTCCGAATTGTAAAAACCAATAATACGATAGAAAACCGCAATGTAACTAACATGCAACTGTGACACATACAGCCCTTCAAAATCAATGTTTATCTTATAATAACAATGCTACTAATCAGAATAATAACAATAATAATAAAATATTATGTGCGTGTTGTCAAGAAAGACACCCAGACTCTAAATCTGAGGCCAGGGTGAAATCGTGGACTTGTCAATGGTGATGGTAACACTGTCAGGTTTTGCCGAGATGGATCTGGTGCCAGTGAGGGAAAAAAATGTTTCATTACTGAGTAGTGTGAGAAATTTAGCTGAACACCAGGATTTAATTTCCTGAAGCCAATCAGAAAAGGAGGTGGGTTAGGGGTGGGTCAGGCGGTTTTGTGGAGAGGTAGATCTGGGTGTCATCTGCGTGACAGTGCCAATTAATTTTATATTAACAGTCCCCTATGCAATAGATAAATTGATAAACAGAAAGGGCCCTAGAAAAGAACATTGAGGAACACCAGAACGGACAGCTGTGTGAGATTTGAAAGCTTAAAACCAGGGGTGCCCAGACTTTTTCACCCCAAGATCTACTTTTCAAGCAGCCATCCTCTCGTGATCTAGAGGTGAGGGGGGGCACGACTGCGGTGGAGAAAGCAAAAGGGAGACCATAAATAGGAGGCCAGCTTGCTAAAACGCACTTTTATGTGCGTGCAATCAATGTATCTGCCACACCTGAATCAAGCGATGAGATGAATGATAGGCTGACATCCTTTTTTTTTGGGGGGGGACACACACACCATCACCCGATCAACCAAAACTACCTCGCGGTCGACTGGTCCATCACGATTGACACATTGAGGACAAAACAGTGAAAACTTGACAAAAAACCCCAAAATTAAAATAAAATACATCATACCAGAGATTCTGATTATTGAGTTTATTTATGTGTGCAGATCTCTGAAGATGTATTTTGCTCGTAAAGTTGGCTGTAACAAGTTTTCCTTTGGCCTACCAATCCAAGGACTGAAAAAAGCGATGTCATCCAAGGCCCAGCAGATTTGAACAGAGTATTGGGGATAAATACAACTTAGTGGAACAAATGTTTCAATTTAGCTTGTAAATGTACCGTGCATCAATACTTCTGATAATGTTTAGCTCAGCAGAAAAGGCCGCCAACTTTAATTATTTTGTGTCTGCAGCGGTCAGTTTGCCGTGGTCAGGCGTTGCAGGGAGAAGAGCACGGGCCTCGAGTATGCCGCCAAATTCGTGAAGAAACGCCAGAGTCGGGCCAGCAGACGCGGGGTGAGGCGCGAGGAGATCGAGAGGGAGGTGGACATCCTGCAGCAGCTCCAGCATCCCAACGTGGTGACCCTTCACGACGTCTACGAGAACCGCACGGACGTGGTACTCGTCCTTGAGCTGTGAGTCCACAACACGCAACGGTGTAGCTCCAAATACTCATTTTTCTTGTCTTATTTCAGCCTGGTAGTGCAGTACTGTGAGACGAGCACTTACACTAACATTATTCAAGTGTAATGTGCTTTGAGACAGTTCTACGCTTGCCTTGGTTCCTCCTTCACTGTTTGTGGTGTGTGTGCGCTATACAGGAGTGGGGGTCGGAGTTGTTGTAGTCAACCGGAGCTGACCGCAGTTCCGTAGTTCCTCAGTGAGAGTAGACTTTTAACTCTGTAAAAGTAGTTCTGCCTGTGTCTGGCATAAACCTACGACTGTATCACAACCTTACTTGGTGCGTGAACGTTAGCTGTTGCGATAAAGCCGTATTTTAAGTACAATTCTTGATGTAGTGTTGTTTCATCCTTGAATGTCTAATTGAAAAGAAGAAATCTTTTCATGAAACATAATGAATCGAATTAGCTTATTAGATGATTTTGTGATCTGAGCTCTGCCACCGTTGGCTATCCCAATCGAACTGGAAACAGAAGTGTTTCAGTCGGCTGCGACCGGAAACTGAAGCATTCTGTACAGTCCTGATGCACTTGTTGCAGCGGAGAAGAGCTGGTCAATTTTCAGAATTAGACACATTGACACATGAGTCGTAATACAACAAATTACATATATTTGTAATTCTTTCTCTGCAGCATGGTAACAAATGCATCACAGCCCGGTACCGGTCTCCGGAATGGGGTTTGGAGACCAATTGTTTACAGTAATTGTCTTCAGTCCTCAATTAATTTATTTTGGGGGCAATTGAACTTTGATGTTAGCATCTCTCAGCTATCACGTGCGATTTATCGGAAAACTGCAATTTTTATTTCTTACTTTCCAGCAAATCGGATGTCATATAGCGCAACCTCAGCTCGGCTCTGCGACAATGTTTTGCGACACCAGTTCCAAAGGACTCTCGCTGACGATGTCGCGATTCACTCGCCAGACTTGTGTGCAGGCAGCGTGGGTTCACTTCCCAATAATTGACAGTGGAAACGTGAGTGTGGATTAAAGTTTGTCCACGTCTCCGAGGCTGCGATAGCCTGGTGCCCCGTCCAGGGTTTCGTCTCACTTTTGCCTGATAACAGTTTAAATGGGCTCCAGCTCCAAGTGATTCTGAATAAATACCTATTAAATAATCTTTTTTTAATGTTAAAATTTGTGTTTTTGTTAGCTGTAAGAAACTATTTTATGCAGTAATATGATATGATAAAATGTTGTTTGTGTTAATTATGTTTTCCTACATTATTCAAATGTATGTATTGTTCACGCACGTTGCATGTTTTGGAATTTGGGGAAAAGCCAAAGTACTGGTATCGGCGATCTGGTCAAACTCACTTGTTAAAGCCAACTCAAACTGTACTTTGACATTTTCGTGACATGCCGTGTTGTCAGTTTGGTCAGTGAGTTTCTGTGTCCTTGTTTGTCGTTTGCTCTCATTCCCGTGCCCCAAAGGCTGCCACAGAATCAATAATGCGGATTTTGAATAGAGCCCTCAGTGAAGAGGGGCCCCCGTCTGGCTCCCGTCGCTTCCCGGGAACGCGGAAGACCCGATTAGAAACTAACTGTGAACGCTCAGTTTAGCATCTGACGGCTTTTGTCGGCCACGTGACGTGACGGAGTGCGTCACTAACTCCGTCGTGTTTTCAACGTGCCTTTGCTGGCACGTTGCCGGCTGCTGAAAGAACACTTTGTATGTTGAGCTTTCCGTTGATTTCTATTCAATACATTGTTCAATCTCACTGCAAAAACAAAAATAAAGGGGGCAATGTTGTTGCCAGAACTATCCCAGGCATTCTAATTGAGCGCATCCCAACCCTGAGAACTCACTCAGATAAAGTCTGAGGGCCTGCTGGGTGATTCATTGAGTGTGTGTTTGTGTCACAGCGTTTCTGGCGGAGAGCTGTTCGATTTCCTGGCTCGGAAGGAGTCGCTTTGCGAAGAGGAGGCCACTCAGTTTATCAAACAGATTCTGGATGGAGTCCAGTACCTCCACTCCAAGAGGATCGCACACTTTGACCTAAAGGTGTACTGAATTTTGACATACGTTGTCTGATATGTGGAGGGGGGGGGGGGTGAACTTGTTGTTGTATCGAGACTAAAGCAGGGCCTAATGTGAAATAGGGCTGATGTAAGGACTGTCGTGCTATTGTGAACCACACTTCCTTCCTGTTTTCGGAGGCAGAGGTCCAGACTCTCAGATATAAACACCACAAGGTTATCTCATCTGTTTTGCAGAGCAGCGTCGCCCACGCTAGACCCTCACAGTGACCGTCCTGTTATTCTGCAACCGCGGCTCCTCACGCCACACACTTTTACTTTGGTAGTTATGAGCAAACGGGTCTAGTTATTTGCGAGCCCGAGGCGCTCAGACATGCGGCCTCCATGTTCCCGAAATTGTTTAAGATCAGCTCAAAAAACGTCAGTTGAAGAAAATTCTATTTCCTGAGCTCGACAAAGTCATTCAAATCCTTCTTAAGGATTACTCACAAAAAAATGAACACTTTTGCTGTAAATGATAGCAATCAACATTTAATATTTGTCATTTTTTACCACTTCAAAAGGGAGTTTCCAGTTTGAAAACTGCCAGCTAGATTAAAGCAAATCATGAAACCTTCAAATTAATCTTCTATGCACAATGAAAGAGTGATGCTTTTGTATTTCTCGCAAAACCGACACTTTCATCCTTTTTAGGCAAGGGACTATATTTGGTAGTTTCCAATATGATAAAAAAAATGTTCCATGTAAAGCTCACAATGAGGCAATAGAACAACAGCATGTGATCCTCCGAAATCAATCAGCCATCACAAATAATGCTCATAGCCTACGAAATGTAGTAAAATGTATGTATGTTATTTTATTTTGTATATGAATCCATCCATCCATTTTCTTAGCCGCTTATCCTCACTAGGGTGCTGGAGCCTATCCCAGGTTTCAACGGGCAGGAGGCGGGGGACACCCTGAACTAGTTGCCAGCCAATCGCAGGGCATATAGAGACAAACAGCCGCACTCGCAATCACACCTTGGGGCAATTTAGAGTGTCCAATTAATGTTGCATGTTTTTGGGATGTGGGAGAAAACCAAGTGCCCGGAGAAAACCCATGCAGGCAGTGTCCTTAGGTGTTGTGGAAGCTAAGATACAAATAATAATAATAATAATAATAATTGCGCAGGATTGAAATTTAGAATTTTTTATTGTTTCACTGTGAGATATATGAAGCATTACTAAACAGTAGTCAATATGAAAGTAACCACTGCATTGTTTTTCTTAACGCTTTCGCTAAAAGGTCCCTTCGAGAAGGTACTTTTTGTCGTTATCAAGATGTGTGTGCTGTTACCAGAACTGGAAAGTAGGATGTTGACAAATATTTCAATTGGTTTTGTTGTTCACAGCCTGAAAACATCATGCTACTGGACAGGAACGTTCCTCTTCCCCGCATCAAAGTCATTGACTTCGGATTAGCGCACAAGATTGAAGCCGGAGCGGATTTTAAAAACATTTTTGGAACCCCTGAGTTTGTTGGTGAGTGGTTTGATTTAGTAATGGCTCCTATAAAAAGAAATACTTGTGATGTGGTCGTGCTATTTGTTTTCCAGCTCCAGAGATAGTCAACTATGAGCCGCTGGGGTTGGAGGCAGACATGTGGTAAATGTTTAATTCTACTTCATGATTTGGTAAATTAGCAGCATTTAGCATTAGCACTAGCAGAGTGCGATTGTGGTTAGCGTACTGTGACCTTTCCTTGTACTGCCTTTTCACAGGAGCATCGGAGTCATCACGTATATACTGTAAGTTGAATAACAAACTTTAATGTACCTAAACGAGATGATCAGTGAAGTTCTCAGTTGGTGTGTTTTCTTTTCAGCTTGAGCGGCGCGTCGCCGTTCCTCGGCGAAACAAAGCAGGAAACGTTAGGGAACATCTCAGCCATGAGCTACGACTTTGACGAGGAGTTCTTTAGCAAGACAAGCGAGCTGGCCAAAAGCTTCATCAGAGAGCTGCTGGTGAAAGACACGAGGTAGAACGGTCGCCCCCCTCCCACAAATGTCACGATAAAATCGTTTCACATCTCGGCGTTTAGTTCTGATTGCTTCGCATGTGTTTCCCATCATATTGCACCTTCAGGGATTGTAACCCAAGTTGTTATGTTAAGATGTGCATGACCCTTGGGGAGGGGGGTTTGCATCACTTGTGCTTGGGGGTATTTACTCAGCCGAAATTTTGATCCCGTTTTAGGAAACGGATGAACATACAAGACGCCCTCAATCACCCTTGGATTAAGGTACTATGAGTGTGTGTGTGCGCTTGTTTTATGCTGTGCATGTGTATGTAAGGCAGCATGCAATTTGGGTTAATCCATCATAAGTGCATCAACGTAATTGGACCCTTGCACCACTTTATTAGGTATACCTGCACAATCTAATGCGAGCCAATCGAGAATAACAATAAATGGTATTCGATTCAATTCAATGCAAGAGGTATAGTTAAAATTCGGTCTTCTGATTTAAGGTGACCAAAATATATCATTGTGTTGATAGATGTTTTGATTTGTACATCACTTTTTAAATAATCTTTTTATCTGCTGGTTTATTTTTTTCACACAATAGATTCATCTGTTTTTTTCAAGAGGTTTTAAATTTCCATCCCTTTAATAAAAAAAAATAAATAAATAATTTTTTTCAAATTGACAGCACAGAAATTTCACAAACCTAAACTGATTAGATTCAGTTCGCACTTTGGTCCATAACATATATTAAACAAGGTAAAAAGTGCCAAACTATTGTTAGTTTTTTTTTGTGGGAGAAAATGTCTTTTGTTGAAACACAAATATAGTCAATCTATTATTATATTATTATCCACCTTCCAGATGGCAGGAGCTCCAACAGTTGATAACCAGGCTGTGTAGTGTCCTCAGTAATATTCGAGCTCTTCTGAGGCACCAACAGGAGTAAATGTCTGCCCCGGTGTGGAGGGGGTAGCCACCGATCTTTTGTGCTGCTTTAATTGTCCTCTGAAGCCTTCCTCTGCCTCAGTGCATCTTCCTTAACAGATGGAGACACCGTATTTTCAGCAGGCTCTCGATGGATTAGCGGTAAAAGGACGGCTGGAACTTTGTGTCCAGGTTGTTTTTCCTGAGGAGGAAGTGGAGACAGTGTTGAACCTTCTTGATGACCCCTGAGATGTTGTCTGTCCAAGAGGGGTCCTCAGAGATCAGGATTCCCAGGAACCTGAATGTGCGGACTCTCTCCCCACACTCGCCATTGATGAAGAAAGCAGCCGGTTCAATTCTGTTACTCGCAAAGTCCACAATGATCTACTTTGTTTTTAATAGTGTTCGGTGCCAGATCGTTGTCTGAGCACCAGGTTGTGAGGTTCTGGACCTCCTCTCTGTTGGGTGCCCCGTCTCCCTTCGAGATCAGCCTGACCAATGTTGTGTCATCAGTGAATATGATGATGATATTGTTTTTGTGGACTGGGTTGCAGTCTAAGGTGTAGAGATTGTACAGGAGGGGGATCAGCATGCAGCCCTATGGTGAGCTGACGCTCAGTGTGCAGGTGCAGGAAAAGTGGGAGATGAATCTCACAGTCTGGGGTCTGTTGGTCAAAAAGTCCTTGATCCAAGAGCATGTCAGAGGAGGGAGACCCGGGATGTCCATTTTAGTAACCGGAATGCCTGGCATGATTGTGTTAAAGGCCGAGCTATAATCCGGAAAGAGCATCCCAACGTAGCTCTGTGGTTGTTCCAGGTGACTCACCATAGTGTGCAGAGCTATGCCAATGGCGTCCTCTTTTGATCTATTTGCCCGTTGTGCCAACAGGTGGGAGTCAAAGTTGGAGACGGGGGCAGTCTTTGATGTGTTTGAGAACCAGCCTCTCAAAGCACTTCATGATGACAGGTGTGAGAGCAATAGGGTGGTAGTCATTGAGGCTAGTTAAGGGGTTCTTTTTGGGGATGGGAATGATTGCCATGGATGTCAAACAAGTGGCAATAACTGATTGGGCCAGTGAGAGATTGAAGATCTTGCTGAAGCCGCTGGACAGCTTGTGGGCACATGCTCTGGGCAACTTGCCAGGTACTCCGTCCGGCCCAGCACCCTTCCTGGGGTTCACGGCCAGGAGAACACGGCTGACATCGTGCTGCTGTACAGTAAGTGGAGAGTTATTGGAGCCGGTGGGGGTAGGGAGACCCCTGTAGCAGCTGAGTGTTGCTAGGATGAGTCAAAGCGAGCTAAGAAGCTGTTGAGCTCCTCTGTCAATGACTTGTTTGTGTCTCTTGGTAACATATCAAAGCCTCTGATTTTTGTGAGGCTCTGTAGAACCTGCCACACCTCCTGAGGTCTGTTGGTGGTAAACTAGGACTCTATCCTCCTCTTGTACTCGTCTTTGGCGTTGTGGATCCTTTTCAGCCCGAGCCATGGTGTAAAGAGTTCTGTCACCTGACCTGAAGGCAGTGTCACGGGCCTTGAGGAGTGAGTATCTGAAGTCCATAGCTTCCTGGCAGTTTAGTACAACATGAATCAATAGATAACTAAACACTGTATATTTAAATGCCAAAATGTTCAGGCAAACCATATCAATTTGTCTAACTTGTGCCTGCTACCTGAGTTCAATAGCATAGCATAGCATAGCATAGCATAGCATGTTGTACTGTAATACTAAACACCATAGATGGGCTAATGGTCATTAAGTATCCATTTTTTTATGGCAAATATAAGCCTTCAAACAGTTTCAAATTAAACACACATAAATCAAGCATACAACTCTGCGGCTGAAAGAAACTTCACTTATCGAAATTTGTTGGGTTGGGGACATTTTCTACCTCTTATTATTATTCAATTACGCTGCATCTCTGCCAGTAGACTTCTGTGCTGTCAAGCATGTTTCAGTACAAGTTCATACTACACTGAAGGTGTGTAACTAATTCAGGACTTGATTGTCCATCCATCCATCCATTTTCTTGGCCGCTTATCCTCACAAGAGTCACGGCGAGTGCTGGAGCCTATCCCAGCTGTCAATGGGCAGGAGGCAGGGTACACCCTAAACTGGTTGGCAGCCAATCGCAGGGCACATCGAGACAAACAGCTGCACTCACAGTCACACCTAGGGGCAATTTAGTGTCCACTTATTGTTGCATGTTTTTGGGTGTGGGGGAGGGAACCGAAATGCCCGGAGGAAACCCACGCCGGCAAGGGGAGAAGATGCAAACTCCACACAGGGAGGACTGGGACTTGATTGTTGTACTGTAAAAACCTAAAAAAAAAAAATAATAATCAGAGACATAACAAGGCCATTGTTGGTGAACAGTAATATACTGTAGCGGGTGAGCGCTGTACAGAAGGCGCTTAATCTGTTCCAACACTGTTTGCCGAAGTGCATGGTATTGCTGTTTTTTAGTTGTTGTTGTGCAAATGTGTGTAACACAACGGGAAAGCTCGGTGGACGCTCTTCCCTGCCGCGGCTTCTGCTGTAGGATCACACACTAATCCTACAGAGCCACGTGTGCTGAGAATCGCCACTCCGTGTGTTGTTGAGCTCCAACAGTAAGCCAACCTCTGACTCAGTGTTCCTCCATCCTTGTGTCCGAAGTCCTGTGGGCGCACGCCGGAGAGCGCCGCCCCGGAGGCCGAGCAGCTGAAGAACGAGCGTCTCAAGGAATACACCATCCAGTCGCATTTCAACACGATCCAGAACAACACTTATGCCAGCTTTGAACGTTTCGCCTGCATGGTGGAGGATATTGGTTTGATGGCCACAGAGGTGACTCAGGTGGCGGGGGCCCACCACACCTTGCAAGGTGACCTACAAGCATTGCTTGCCATTTGCACTGACAAGGAAGCCCGGTACAAAGAGGAAAACGAAAGTACCAGGAGGCAACTCTCCCAAGTCCACTATGAGTATCGCAAAGTAGAGGGCACCAGGAAGCTGCTGAGGGAGGACCTGACTGCCGTGGGCACCACCATGGAGAGCATCAGTGAAAAGTACAAGCTCAGGCAGAGTCAGATGGACACGCTGACGCAGGAAATGAACTCGGAGCTGAAGTGGCTGCAGGAGGTCATGAACTCTCTGGGGCCACAAGGAGCAAACTGCAGCAGTCTGGACGCTGCGCTCAAGGAGCTGCTGAGCCACGGGGAGCTCCAACAATCCTCCACCAAGTCCACTTAATATAAGGAGAGACTTTTTAAAATCATTTTTATGTGATTAGTTTTAACGTAATTTTGGAAGGTAACGAATTGCTCATGAAAGCAAGTGCAAGCGTTTCACACGGCATGCCACCAAACAGTTTTTCTTTTCTTAGCTCGAGAGGTTAGGTCTCATTTTTTGGAGTTTGGAGATATAACAAGCAAGGACGACTGATGTTAGTTTGACTTTTATGGCTCTTTAATTTTGGCAAGTGAAAACGGTTGTGTTATCAATTATTTATGGATCCACCGTGCTCTGAATTCAAGATAGTAAACCCAGTCTTTGCAATGGAATGCCTTCAAATGACACATTTTGATTTAGTTTTCATTCCATTTTCTGATTTAATGCTGCATGTTTTTACTGTGCCAAGCCACTTTATATGCCTTTTCACATGATATTCATTTTTAAAGATTTTAATGAAAAGGGGACTTTTTATGGAAGAATTTATTTATTTATATTTATTTATTTATTTATTTATTTATTGGCTATATTATGAACAACTCCAAAAATATAAAAATGTATGTATTCAATGTTTGAATGATCCTTCTCTTTTTGCAAATGCTCCGAATTTCATCAATGTGCACTTTTTTTAAACTTTTTTTTTGCATGTTAAAACATTCACTGTTATTAAATACCTGAATTAAATAATTAAAAAAAAATTGTGTTCATTGCATTGCATATTGTTCAATCCAAAGTATCTCAGTTTCCATTTTAGGTCAGCCTCTTTATCGGATTTGAAAGTAACTGCATGAAAAATGGGATTTTTAGTTCTTGTGTCATTTCTTTCCTCGGTAGCCTCACAATACTCGACAAGCTATGGTCAAGCGGTTGTCAGTGGTCAACTTGGAGAACTTCAAGAGGCAGTACGCCAGGCGCAGGTGGAAGGTGAAGCTTGGAAGCACACTGAATGTTCAAACAGCAGTAAATCATTAATTGTGCCATTTATTGATTCTTTTTTTTTTTTTTTACAGCTCTCTTTCAGGATTGTCGCTCTGTGCAACCACTTAACACGGATCATGAAGAAAGGGCACAAAGTGTCAGTGGAGGATGGGGTAAGAATCACTTTTATCTATTTACTATCCCTTATCTCCAGATATCAGATATGATTTCAAATCCAGAGGTATCTCGCACAACCTGTCAAAGTTGAAAGAGTCTCTCCATTTCACCTGTCCTGATCTGACTTTTGAAGTCTTTAATATGACACTATTAGGGCATCGCATTATTAGAATTCATGCACTGACATCATGACAGACTAGAACCTCGATAAAACGATACCTTCGGGACTGAACAGCGTGCCCAAAAATAGTATGAAAAAGTGCTTCTACGACCCCCCCTGCAAAGCTCGTGAGCACGGGATCCACGTGAACATATGATAAATATCTCATCAGTAACACCTCCTGTCTCTACACTCACTCGTGACTGGTTCCCCTTGGATCAAGTGACTTTTGAAATAATAAAAACATTTAGATTACAGGGAGGTGGCACGGTAGAGCAGCTGTAAAGCATTGGCCTCACAGTTCTGAGGTCCAGGGTTTGATCCCGGCCCCGCCTGTGTGGAATTTGTATGTATGATTTGTTTGTAAAAACATTAATTGGGCACTCTAAATTGCCCCCTAGGTGTGATCGTGAGTGCGACTGTTTGTCTCCATGTGCCCTGCGATTGGCTGCCAACCAATTCACGGTGTACCCTGCCTCCAGCCTGTTGACAGCTGAGATAGGCTCCAGCACTCCCTGAAACCCTTTTGAGGATAAGCGGCTCAGAAAATGGATGGATGGATTGATTACAGGGATTAGATGAAGCCAGAGTGGCATGATTTTGAAAGATCATTTTAATGGTATTCTGCTGAGGTGAAAGAGAATTTCAACATGTATGACAAAATAATGTATTTGTTTTAGATGCGAATTTCATTTTTAAATAATTGTGATGAATATTTAACATGAGGCGGCACTCTGGTGCAGCTATAAAGCATTGGCCTCACAGTTCTGAGGACACGGGTGAAATCCCGGCCCCGCCTGTGTGGAGTTTGCATGTTCTCTCCGTGCCAGCGTGGGTTTTCTCCGGGTACTCCGGTTTTCTCCCACATCCCCAAAACACGCAACATTAATTGGACACTCTAAATTGCCCCTAGGTGTGATTTTGAGTGTGTCTGTTGTCTGTCTCCATGTGCCTTGCGACTGGGTGGCAACCAGTTCAGGGTGTGAGTCACTGATGGTGTAGTGGTACACACGCCTGCCTTTGGTGCGGGCAGCGTGGGATTGATTTCCGCTCAGTCATGGTGTCGATATCTGCTCTGCGACTGACTGGCGACCAGTTCAGGGTGTAGTCCGCCTTTCGCCTGAAGCTAGCTGGGATAGGCTCCAGCTTTCCCGCAACCCTTGTGAGGATAAGTGGCTTGGATAATGACATGACATGACAGTTCAGGGTGCACCCTGCCTCCTGCCCGTTGACAGCTGGAATAGGCTCGACCACTTCTGTGACCCCTGTGAGGATAAGTGGCCAATGAACTGTATGTATGGATGGATTTAACATGATAACTCAAGGTCGTTCAAGCAAATTTGTTATGAGGAAAAATGTGTAAGAAACGGCAGCTCTTTAATCAGTAGCCACGTAATAGTTCTCAGTTTCACAAAAAGTTGTTTTAAAGACATCGGACTTTCTCAACGATGCTTACTTTGGTCAGGAATCTTAAATATGATCTGATTTTCAATTTCTGGCTCCCCCCACATTTTGGTCAAATCATTCTGTACATCTTTCAAAATCAAAAATGATCTTGCATTTAAACAGGCCACTGGGACAAAAAAAAAAAGGTGTAAAATCTCAATGATGGTGGGGCTAGAGAAGCAAAATGCAAAAAAAAAAAAAAGTACTTTGATTTGATTTGAGTTTGACCTTGGCTACCTAGGTCACCTTATGTTGGACTACTCCAAATTCATCGCACTCTTGCATTAAAATAATTTTATTCCTGTAAATGTGTTTCCATCAGCGGGACTGCGAAAGTGACCAGGAAGAAGAAATGGAAATCTTGAAGAGGCGCCCCAGGACCAGAAAGAGAAGCAGCACTTCCTGAATGAAGCATTTTAAAACATCGGTCCGTCCTCAACATTCCTGTTGCGAGATGCTCACTCTGCACAAATGCATGCAGGCCACAAACATGCCCGTCCCCCCCACCCCCCCCACCCCCCACATACACACACACACACACAAGCGCAATGCAGCTGTTCCTCCTCCTCAAGAACTATCTATCAATCTATTTGAACGGATGGATTGAGATGCTTCATTCGTCCCTGCGATCCAACTTCCCCATGTAATCTGCTGGCATCTTTTTCACATCATTTTCAAATGACAAGCGATTTTAATTCTCGACACAGCCGGATTGTTGTTGACAGGAACTGATGAGACCGTGTTACTTCACATCGTCATCACAGGATGTAGACAACCACCGCTAATAACACGCAGTCTTAAAAACATCCTTACGACAGAGGAATTCGCTTTGTTTTTGTCGGGCGTGGTTCCATTGACACTTTATTGGGTATTGAGCCATATTTGCTCATTTTTTTAAGTATGGGTTCAAAATGGACCTTTAATGCCTTACAATGAGGCAATCAAATCAGTAGGTTCTTCCCATGAAGGAAGAAAAAAGTGTTCAGAAAAGGATGAAATATGACTGTGAGACTCATGTAATACTAATGTGCCATTATAAATACACAGAATATTCTGTATAGTCTTGTTTATAAAGTTTTAGTGTTGAAATGTTGATTATTCAAGTATTTCTGTGAACAGTGGTGGTGATGATTATTGATCACTTAATTTGCTTATGGCAATCTAACATAAGTGTATGAATACAGTATATACTTATGTAAAATACTTTTCACATTGCAAGCTCATAATGCTATTTTTGTTTTTATAGTGTAAATATGAATACCAGCAAAACGTCTTACCTGTTTTAAACAAACGTTGCTGTTTGCTTTGTTTATTTCTATGTACTGTTCATTGAAATGTTGTTCAGTAAACTCCTCGACATTGTTGTGAGTGTATGTGATATCGTTTGCTAACATCATTAATGTCTTATAAGTGATACATGCTTGATGAAAGGTGGAATGTGAATTCAACGAGAAATGGACTGAAAAGTTTTTTCTCCAAACAGCATTAAACACTTAAAATGCCACGGGATTCTAGGTGCAGACACTTCTGATTTGAAACAGATTTATGTGACAAATCATAGGAATTTTGAACGGGCATTTCCTCAAAATGCAGACGTAAGAACAACAAAAACAAATGCACTGAAAGTTTCTGATTAAGCTGCAAGTGGAATATTTCTCACATTTTTGACAACAATAAAAACCAACAGGGTGCACATGCCAATTTCATGCCAGTTAAAACGTAGACTTTGAGTTAGAACAAGTAAATTTTTTTTTAAGGTGAACTGAAAGAGGAAATCACAACTACATACAACATCACATGTAATGTAATAATTCATTCAAAGCTCTAAATGATTTGCATTTCACTACAGCTGCTTTAGAGTTTCAAAACTGGTCAAAAGTAGCATCTTTGTGTGGGAAAAATAGCAACTAACTTGGATGAACCCGGAAGTGGGAACGCTCATTTACGTAGGGGACACGTGACTTGTACGTTCATTGGGAAGTGTGTGGTGGGGTTGGAGTGACTGAGCTAAATACAATAAATTAGTTATGTATCTATTTAGGGTTACACAAACATATGTCACAGAAAAAGGCTTGATTTTTGGACTGAAGTACAAAAATGCCCTGTGAGGTTAACCTGCCTTGTAGGCTGTCTGGGTGGACCTCTCAGCATAATGTAAGTACAGACCTGTAGCTAGCTGTTTTACTTGTTTCACTTTTTCTATCAATTTAACAAGAAAAACGGTGTCAAAAAAATTTGTTGGCTTGACCTTACATTTTTGGCCACGGTGAGAACTAGTTAGCATGTATCAGTTTACTAGTATAGTTCACAAACTTTCATATGCCCATGTTTCTAATAATGGCTAAAATCTTTCACCCCGTTTGTTCGTCATCCACATTTGGAAACTCCTTTTAAAGCCTCAAGTTACATATTTAAGGCTGAACTGGTTACTTTGCAAGAACAACAAATCAAGACCACAATACAGGGATGATGACGTTTCTATTCTTGTTGCCCAATATATTTCATTTTCCCCAAATCTTTAATGGGAACTAATTGAAGTACTTGAAGACTACTAAAACCTTTTTTTTTTTTCTTAAAGCCCAAGTCTCATCCCTATAAACATTTTAAAATAGACATTGTAATGAAAAATACATATAACATTATTCACTTCAATGTCTATACGAAAAAATAAATATGAGCGGAGAGCGCGTCATCGATGCGCAAAGTTGCAGAAGTGTCATTCTACGATATCCAAGTGGTCGCCATATTGGCTGCATCCTCCGTCCGTGACGCCACCCGGACATTCGCAAATGAAAACACGCGGTGCACCCTAACTATGGGAGACAAACGCGCCCCTTCTGACACGGAAGCTCTTTTCGAAAAGGAGAACACCACACAACCGAGTGAAGTTACCGGGGCAATATTACACTATTGTTTCGAGCCCTCGGGGCAATATTACACTATTGTTTCGGGCCATATTCAGATGATATGCGATCACGGCCAAACCGCCTCCCCGTCCGATCCACTTCAGCGGCGGAGATGAGACATCGCAGATGAGCCCGCCGGTGTGGCTTATGACAGAGCCGAGCCGTCCTGCTTCAGGAGGGTGTTCACAGACGCCGCAGTACTGAGCAACACAGTGGAGCCGGGGCACTTTGTGCGCGCACATGGCTGAGTGACGCATTCTCGGCTGGGTTCTTCAGAGCCACTCCCGTCCCCAAAGCCCGACGCGCGGCCTTTGCAGAAGCAGTGACCGCCGAACGCGGCGCCTCAGCCGGTGTGGCTGATTTTCGGCGCCGTGGTGGCATAATGGAGCCTAGCCGTGCCGCTTTTAGGGGGATGTTCAAAGCCGCCGCCGAGCTGGGGCGCATTACTGCCTACCTGTTATTTGGAACCTACGAAGCTCTCTCGTCCTCTGCGCCCGTGCAATCAATTTTTCACAACGAACCGGGTGAAGGCTAAATCCATTCTCCCGAGTGTTCAATCAATGTCCAGCAATGCAATGAGCCGGTATTTTGGCTAACACGAAGGAACAACGAGCTACCTTCCCGGAGGTAAAACTAATGGAAACAAACGAGTCCACTTGGGGGGGCCGCTGTCCTTTACGTCACTTCCTGCTTCTTCTCGAAAACAAATCCCTCGAGAGGATTTTCATGGCAGGAGTTACAAAAAGCTGTATACGTCAAAATCATGTTTTGTGAAAAAACACATGGGCCCATATTGGCTGACAATTTTTCATTAATAACATACTAAAAATCATCCATTTCATGACAGGAGCCCTTTAAAGATTATCTTGAATTATTGGTTCGTATCCCACTGGGGCCTCCACTCCCTGAGAAGGGTTGCGTCAAGAAGGGCATCCGGCGTAAAATTTGTGCCAAACATATATGTGCGTTCATCTGAGTTGACACGCTGTGGCGACCCCGAAAGGTACAAGCCGAAAGAAACCATCCATTGGTTGGTATTGATTTGCAATCCTGCTTACGTTGCGACCAATCCAGGAGACACTCCTCTTGGCAAAAGTCATGTTAAAATCAAAATTGTCCATTGGTTCAGATATATGTGTGAATGCTTGTTTGTGTTTATCTTGCTTACAATGACTTGTAACCAGTCCAGGGTATACCCCACTTCCCTCACCAATAGTCAGTTTAGGTGATCTGAAGTACTAAATTGTCCATGAGTTTCAATGTATGTGTGAACAATTGTTTCTCCCTGTGATTAACTGGGGACCAATCCAGGGTGCACCACAGTCAACTGGAACAGACTCCAGATCTTCTTCTTTTCCTTTCGGCTTGTCCTGTTAGGGGCCGCCACAGCGCGTCATCTTTTTCCATCTTGGGCGATCTCATGCATCTTCCTCTCTAACACCCACTGTCCTCATGTTCTCCCTCACAAGATCCATCAACGTTTTCTTTGGTCTTCCTCTCGCTCTTTTGTGTTGCAGCTCCATCCTCAGCACCCTTCTACCAATATACTCACTCTCTCGCCTCTGAACATGTCCAAACCATCTAAGTCTGCTCTCGCTCACCTTGTCTTCAAAACACCCAACTTTGGCTGTCCCTCTCATGAGCTCATTTCTAATCCTATCCAACCTGCTCACTCCGAGCGAGAACCTCAGCATCTCCATTTCTGCTACCTCCAGTTCTGCTTCCCGTTGTTTCTTCAGAGCCACCGTCTCTAATCCGTACATCATGGCCGCCTCACCACTGTTTTATAGACTTTGCCCTTCATCCTAGCGGAGACTCTTCTGTCACATAGAACACCAGACATCTTCCGCCAGCTGTTCCACCCCGCTTGGACCCGTTTCTTTACTTCCTTACCACACTCACCATTGCTCTGGATTGTTGACCCCAAGTATTTGTAGTCGTCCACCCTCGCTATCTCTTCCCCCTCCGTCCCTCTCATTCACGCACATATATTGTATTTTACTTCGGCTAATCTTCATTCCTCTCCTTTCCAGTGCGTGCCTCCATCTTTCTAATTGTTCTTCCACCTGCTCCCTGCAGGCTCCAGTTCATCTGCGACCCCATTTAGGACAAGTACATTAAAAAGGAGGTCCATTTTGAACGTAAGTATACAACAGTGTACATTATGTTTATTATTATGGCTCTACTGGAGTTAGCAGTGGTGTAGAACTACAGCGAGGTATACAGTGTTTAGAACTCCTAGCAATGTTTTGGTTAACATATTTGGCTATGAAAATTGGGCAAAAGTTTATAAACCTTGGATTTCGATGCAATACATACAAACCTAGTTCTTTTTTCATGAAAAATGAATCACTGCTGTAATTCACAAGCTCACACTGCCGACTTGAAAGCCCTCAACGCCTTGTTAGCAAAGTTCGCAATGCAGTGACAGCCGGGCACTTACTGGCATGAGCTGAGAGATATGAAAAAGCATTTGGCTCACCTCGCATGTGTGCATCCAGTCTCTGTATTCGGTATCCCCTGATCGGTGCCTGTAAATATTTAAGCCATGCCTCACTGATACACGAGACGCCTGCTTTGTAAATGCGCTCATTGCTGGAGAGCGAAGCGACAGGCCTTCCAGGATGTGGCTCACGTAATAGCCTCGCAGGTGGCATGCGGGGTCAATTCTATGGTTTACCCCCAAGAGCTTTTCGGGATGAGGGGATTTCAGAGGCTCAGGATCATCCCGCTCATAAAGGGATGATCCATCGGGTAGTGAGTTTGCACAGACAAAAAAGGGCATGATATGCTGTGAAAGAAACACCTTTTTTTGCTTCGTCGCTTTGTGTAATAGACTTCGTCAGTTTTGTGTGCATGTTGCCAAGTAAATCTGTATGTTAATTTTAAAAAGGTACACAAAGAGTTTAATTCTTCATTCACTATATTATCACTTCACTCTACTACAATGGCATTGTTGTTGTGTGTTCGGAGTAAATACAACTATATTTTAAAAATGGAAGAAAAAAAATGTAGGCGGCACTGTGGAGCAGCTGGTAAAGTGATGGCCTCACAGTTCTGAGGACCTGGGTTCGATCCTGGCCCCACCTGTGTGGAGTTTGCATGTTCTCCCTGTGCCTGCGTGGGTTTTCTCCGGGCACTCTGGTTTCCTCCCACATCCCAAAAACATGCAACATTAATTGGACACTCTAAATTGCCCCGAGGTGTGATCGTGAGTGCGACTGTCTGTCTCTATGTGCACTGCGATTGACTGGCAACCAGTTCAGGGTGTACCCCGCCTCCTGCCCGTTGACAGCTGGGATAGGTTCCAGCACTCCCCGCGACCCTCGTGAGGATATGCAGTAAAGAAAATGGATGGATGGATGGATGGATGGAAAAAAATGTATTTGCCCTTAATGTGTAGAATTTACAGCGTTCAGTGCTCACTCAAGAGCAGTGACTTGAGGATGCACCGTTTTTTTTTTTTTACCATTAGACGATACCACCATCTAGTGGTGTATATGCAGCACAGCACAGGCAGAATAGAATATTTTTGCTCACCATCCATCCATTTTCTGAGTCACTTATCCTCACAATATTTTTTAATAAATAAAATGTAAAACTATTACAACATTTTATTTTATCATGCTTTAACGGCACAATCGATGATTGGTTAGACAGAGCATCTGCCTCACAGTTCCGAGGACTGGGGTTCAAATCCCCACCCCGTCTGTGTGGCGTTTGCATGTTTTCCCCATGCCTGTATGACTTTTCTCTGGTCACTCGAGTTTCCTCCCACATCCCCAAAACATGAATTAATCGGAGAGTCTAAATTGCCCTTCGGTGTGGTTGTGAGTGTGACAGATTGGTTGTCAGTGTGTGGCCTGCGATTGTGATGGGCTCCAGCTCTCCTGTGACCCTTGTGAGGATAAGGAGCTCCAGAAAATGGATGGCATTCCCCAAGTTTTTACCTTTTGATTTTTGCACTACAATACTCAAAATCAGAGTTGCAATATTTGCAACAAATCTATTAAGAGACTTTTTAATTATAATAATCAGTTAACCAATCAGGACTGTAGTTTATGCAGTGGAAATAGCAAACATTCAGTACAATATTATTGACAGTGATTAATGACATGTTGATGAATTATAATAAAGCCAATATAATATGTATTATTGTCTTTTTATATATATAATATGTGAGTTATTAATTGACAGTGCCAAGGACACAATATAAAAAATTACGAACCCATGTAAAAATTTCTGGAAATTACTATTGGATGTTATTTGTCCCACCCACCCTACTTGTTGCCAAAAGGGGGCTTACTTTACTTTTTATTCCTTTCCTGGAGGAAGTTATAGCCCAGCGTCCCAATATCGCTTAGTCCTAAACCACATACCATGGATTATTCATAAATTACGGTAGTATAAACTGATGTATCACTGTCATTGTGTGGTGTCTTTTAAATAGACTCATGTGTCACATGATATGAATACATTGTGAATGCTTATCTCACATATTGAATAACCTCGTGGGTATTCCATCCAATAAGGGGAGTTACAGCAGGCTAAATGTCAACATTTCATTCCTGGAACAGCCCCACCACCTCCCCATTTTATTGTCCGAGTGGCTCGTCAGATCATGTAACAGCAGAGGCCGTGTGCCACTCTTCGGACCTGTAGCGCCATTAATAATGTATGGCGGTCTCTCACTTTATCTGTATGATCATCAGACATACTTTAGCATGATCATCACTCAGTGGAAATGAGCTCCTGGAGGTGGCTTCCATTATTCATACCTACAGTACACGCTAGCAGGCTGCTGCCCTATTTTTGGTAATGAGCTGTAATGAAATCAGGCCATATTTAGGTGCGGCGCACTTAATATGTCACCGTGGTCTCATCGACCCTCCAACCTCCACTTATCTGATTAATACTACCTGCGTGATTCAAATTGCGTGTTGGCGGCGGCAAGCGTGATTGATGAGGACGGACAAAAGGTAATATTCTCTGTCAGGCCATTTTATTGATTGACCTTTGCATTCAAGTTGTGTTCTGCGGCTGTTAGAACAACTTTGAGCCCGATGAGGCTTCAAATGGGCCACTAACTAATCTTGTAGACGCCGTTTGCCCGAGGCCTGTATTTTTAATATCATGCCTGGATTAATGTGGGAGGTGCGTACCTGCATGTTCCATTTTCAGGCACCAATTTACATATACCATTTTTTTTTAAAAGGCCTACTGAAGCTCCAAGACGACAAATTTCAACATAACATGAAAAGCTTTTTAAGAGCTTTGGTGTGTGTCCAGTCAGTCTCTGGGCTGGTAACTGTAAATATTTGAGTCATGCTTCACTGACCCGGTTCCTTTGTAGAATTGTGACTGACCAAGGGTGAAATGACATGCCTTCCAGTCAACCATGACACTGTGGTATGATGCAGTTCAGGTAACAGGAGCAATGCAGCACCAACTGCCAGGGTCATTACATCACAGACCCACTCAGGCAGTTCACTAGTTGTTTGCGGCCGAGCTCACGGTAAACGTCTACAAATGCCTACTTCCACTCGCTGGCTCTCTTATAGGAAATCATACAGTATGTTTTTTGTTGCAGTCAATTGTCCGAAATGCACTGAACAAAATTGTTTGGTGTTGGTTCATTCAATTTGACCCCGGTGATTTCCTCACTTAATTAATTGGTCTCTAAGAGCCTGGCAGTCCCTAATTTAAAAGACTTTGCAAATTAACAAAAGAAATCTTGGATAGTAAGTCTGATATGGAGGAAAAATAACTGCACTCACTCACCTTCATTTAAAATTATCTACACAAAAGTGTCTGGACATTTGTTGTTCCTGTTCAATAGAGCTCCTGCATCTATGTCACCAAAGTCACATGACTGGCCATATTGACAGTCTAGCAAAGCATTCTTCAGTGCTAAGTCGGTTGGAGACGGCATGAAAATACGTCTTAGCACGACGCCCAGAGTTTTGTCCAATAACGTTAAACATTTTGAAGGTGATAGTAAACAAAGGTACGTGGAAAAATGAGAGACACTTGGCATAGAGGACCCATATTTAATGCCAAAGTCGATGTTTTCGCCAATAACAAAGTGGACTGTTAACCCACTTCCGCTTGTCTTGGACAATTGGATCTACGCATGTATCCGGTGAGTAAGTCGTTGAGATTTACACGGAAAAGTTTGAAAGCGTAGAAAAGTCTGGACGCATACAAATACTTTGTTGCGGGCTCTGTTCTCAATCAACAATAAATCCCACATAGTGATGGAGCCACTCAGATTTTTTCAATACAAATACACATTTAAATAAATGACCTCTGGTTTTACACAAACTCACATTCATTAACTATGATTGGGGAAAAAAAAAGACAGCGAGTCGCCCCCTCCGTACACGAAGCGTGTTGCGGCCACATGTTAAACTTCGATAAATCTCTCTGTGACAGACGTTTTTTCTTTTGTTTTTTTTTTAAATATGCATTGGACTCATTATACAACAATGCATGTATAAAAAAAAATCTGTTGGAGAGGGTTACTGAAGTTTAACGTGTGGCCGCAACATGCTTACGTGTATGTTGGAGACGATTGTCTTTTTTTTTTGTTTGTTTGTTTTTTGTGCCTTGTTCTCAATTGACCCAACTTGGCATTATAAATACTTCTTGGCAATTTGAAATTGAAAAGAATAATTCCTCCCTGAAGTGAAGCGATCGCGACACAGTTGTGTGTATTTGGTTGGGCACCATCCCTCACGTTTAATTGCCAAAATCTATTGATTTTTTTCTCGTCTTTTCAGCTGGTATTCCATCAAATGATCTCTTTGAATATCTGTCTCGTCTGCTGTAACAACCAATAGCACAACAAGTTTCCGGCATTGTGTATATTCTGCTTTGGTTCAATGTCACCCACACTGTCGAGCAGCTCTTTTTGACCGGCAATATGGGGCCGTGAAAATGCTGACATCACTTGCCTGAGCTCTATAGCCTCATGCTGACTATGTTGTTTTTAAAGCTTCCTCCGCCGTGTGAAGTGTTATTGTGTTAACACAGTAACACTCAAAATCGTACAAACATTGACAAGTTGAGCTGAGATCCAGTGTGTTAAAAATTATGATAGACTTGTAACATCTTTGTGCAAATCTGTCTGTGTCTACCTACTACATCCTATGAATAATGTAATATTAGTGTTGTTTGCATAGGTCTGAGCACGAGAATGCGTGGCATGTTGCCCATATCAGGGATCGATGCAAAGTGAAGACACAGCTCAGGAGAGCACAATATTCCCACAGCAATATCATTGAGGGACAACACTGATTTACCCTCATCAATATACGGTGCAACAAATTTCTAAATAACAAGATTTGCTATTGATCATATCCTGTGCAACCCGAACTCGTCTGATTAACCAATATTGAAGGAAAGATTTGTAAACTCCCCATAGCAGAGAAACCACGTATCGATTTCACTGGAAAGCGTTCATATTAACTTGGAAAAAGATTTAGGATTAGTAAAGGTTGGAATTACATTTATGTACAATGCATGTTTTTTGGATGTGAGAGGAAATCAGAGTGCCTGGAGAAAACCCGCAGAGGTACGGGGAGTTCATACAAAATCCACACAGCTGGGGCTGGGATTTGAACTGTGAGGTAGCTGCGCGAACCGGTTGTACACCATGCTGCCCCCATTAGCATTGATCAAAAAGCTATTGTCAAGTCGCGATTTGCGGAAAACTTACCGTAATTTCCGGCCTACAAGCCGCGACTTTTTTTACACGCTTTCAACCCTGCAGATTATGCGGTGATGCGGTTAATTTGTGCATTTTTTCTAACGGCCGCAAGGGGGCACTCGCGTGGAAAAGGTAAGAATGAGACTGGTGAAATATATGTGCTGAGGAAGTGACTTTTACTGGCCCTGTTAAGCTGCATGTTGCTGTTGTGTTACTGGTGTGTCTCAGTGATATTTACCGCTTTTATTATATAAATATATATATATATATATATTATCGTCTTCTTTTTCTTTCGGCTTGTCCCGTTAGCAGTCGCCACACCATGTCATCTTGTTCCATCCAAACCCATCTCGTGTATCTTCCTCTCTCACACCCACTGTCCTCATGTCCTCCCTCACAACATCCATCCAACTTTTCTTTGGTCTTCCTCTTGCTTTTTTGCCTGGCAGTTCCATCCTCAGCACCCTTCGGCCCTGTTAGCACCAGCGTTACTCCGGCTAACGCTAATGTTAGCGCCGCACTCGCGTTAAACTCTACACAGCTGCGGCGTATGTTTGTACCAAATGATATTTCCTTTACAAATGTACTGGGTGAGGCTTGTAACCAGGTGCGCTCTGTAGGTACTTATGTAGGTTTGTACTTATTACCTTACTGAACCTACTATGTATTTACTGCGATAGCTCGAACAACAATGGGTCGATGATGCTATGGTTTGATCGTGATCTTGCAAAAATTGTTTTTTTTTTTTATTATTATAAATAGTGAATAGTGTCTTTGAACATAAGGTAGGATTTGTCATGTCCAATTATTTATACAAATATGATATGACGGTGGACAACTGTTTTGAGTGACTGCCTCACAGTTCCGATGTCTGGGGTTCAAATCTCGGCCCCGCCTGTGTGGAGTATGCGTATTCTCCCCGTGCCTGTGTGGGTTTTCTCTGGCAACCAGTTCAGGGTGTGCCCCGCCTCCTGCCTGAAGATATCTGGGATAGGCTCCAGGACTCCCACGACCCTTGTCAGGATAAGCGCCTCAGAAAATGAATGTATGGATGGATGGATGATATGATATGATATATTTTAAGCATCTGCTTTTTTTATTTTTTGGTAGCTTATGAAAACGTGGTAAACATTCAGAGTTCCTTTGTGTGCTTTATATTGATCTCCAGTGGTCTGGCTGTACCCGTTGACTGAATCGGAAGGAAGTGCTTCGACCTGTTTGACAAATGTGAAAGTTGGTTGCGGATATGCGCAAATTGTTACAAATTGCAGACCGATGTTTTATCAATACTTTCCTGACACTGTCAGATATTGAAATGATTTTAAGATTTTGCGGGGGTACCTAATAAAATGTCCAAGGAAAGTCGGGTTACTGGTCTGGATGGGAGACAGGTCTCAGTGTGTAGCTTATCAGTTGCAGCTCATAATTATGCAACATGGGTGACAACCACATGCACATCACAGTATACGTGGTTGCAGTGGGTCCATCACCTCCATCTTGATATAATGAGATTTTGGCGGTTCTTTGTGTGTGGTGGTACTTGATAATGTAAATAGCTAACTACAGACTACAGTACTGTATGAACAAATGGTAGCATGTTGCCTCCTCCAATCTTGACTCGACACCATGCGGCCTTGTCATTTCACACTCAGCTTGAGATCAAATCAAGGCCAGCTTCTTGCAACTGGAGTCGCCAACCAGTCCTCGTTTGCTGCTTGTATTTCTTGGTCTAGGTAATATTATCGAATATGCCTTTAAAAAAAGTACATTGGCTCGGCATGTCGACCAATGAGGTGCCTTTTCTACCATTTAACTTTCTCAGACACAAAAATAAAACAAAACAGAGATGTTTTAAATATCCGGGACCTTTCAAATGAAAAGCATTATGATTTATATTGCACGGTCTGGATCCCAAGCCTGTATGATTCACTTCATGCTTGTACTCCACTGTGGGGCTTTTAGGGCTTTCTTCCAGTAAATTCTTTCATCTTTCCCAAATAAATGACTCTGTGCCTCAGGAACATGCAAGTTTCCTCCAGGAAACATTCTTCTTCGATGTGTCTATTTTGTTTAGGAGTGAACCTCAATAAATTGTCTTTATATGCAACTGAATTCCTTTGAAAGTGACATTCATGTTTCTTGCCCTTTTGGTTTCTGCAATTTTTTTTTTTTTCACGTCATCAGTCTAGCATGTTCACTAGCGCCGCAGTATCACAATGTGGACAATGCAATGTGTGATCTGTCCCATCGTGCCGTGAGACAGGTGCCTTTTTTGTTGATGCAGCGCTTCCCATCATTCATGATCACTTCCTGTCTGCGAGGCGGATTTGTGCCAGGTGTCCTTGGATTGATGAAAAAATCACTATTTAGTTTTGAAAGACAAAGGCACAATATTGTCTTAAAATTCAACCCAAAATGATGTGAAATACAGTATCGGTCCTTAACTCCAAACTTTTCAGGTCTGTTCACTGGATGTGTAGTCATATTTCTGATATTTATATCATCACGTAAAACCTTGCAGAGCATCAAAATCCTTCTGCCGATAGCAGTATTCAAGTCGACGTAGTAAAGGCATAGATGTTCTGTTGTATGCATACATATCTCAAATGCGTAGAAAAAAAAATTCACAAACACACCTATTCCAGTATAATCATGTATTTGTTGAATATGTTTTTTTGTTGTCTACACCCATTTCCTCATGTACACACTTTTAAGTGTTGCAGTGAATAATATAGTTGTATTAACTTTTCTTTTTTTTTTTTTTACAGACACACTGTAACAGTTTTATTGTTGTAGGTATACTTTGTAGTGGTGTCCCACTGTGTTATAGCATTTTCACAGTTGGCTTCAGGTTTGGGGGAAAAATCATCAATCACTAGTAGTTATAAAACATTCTAGAAGAGTAAAAGCTATTTTAGCTGAAAATGATTGGATGACTGCTTGTATCAATATCCATTTACTGTAGATGTAATTGCCAGGGGATCCAATACATTTCACCAATTAGGTAACATAAATTATTGTTCTATGAAAACTTTTTTTTATACCGACTTGGTACTTTATCAAGGTAAAAGTTTTTCTCAGTCGGCTGTTGTAAAAATTGTATATGTAAATTCCATTTACCGTAATTAACGGCCGACAGACCGGACCTGATTATAAGCCTCACCCAGTAAATTTGTAAAGGAAATATAATTTGGTACACACATAGGCCGCAGCCGTGTAAAAGCCGCAAGTGCCCACATTGAAACCGACATTGAAACGCGAGATAGTTACAAAGAAAGACGATACATAGTTTCACGCTCGCGCCACTGTGCTAACGCTAGGGTCGCGCTAACAGGGCTGGTTAGAAAAAAAAAAAAAAATATCGGTAAATATCACTGAAAGACGCCAGTAACACATCAGCAACACGCTAGCACAGCGCTAACAGGGCTGGAGTGGTAAAAGTCACTTCCTCGGCACATATATTCCACCGGTCTCGCGCTGACCTTTTCCGCTCGAGTGCCCCCTTGTGGCCGTTCGAAAAAATGCACAAATTATAAGACGCAGGTTTGAAAGCGTCTGATAAAAGTCGCGGCGTATAGGCTGGAAATTACAGTATTTTTTGTTTTTTTACACTAAAAGAAAATTATTCTGACAACCTATTCTTACGAAATCCCCAACAAAAAAAATAACCAGTTTGCATTGAACAAATATGCACACATTTATTTTGAAAGTATAAAATTTCACACTATAAAGGCCACTTTTCAGAGTAAATCAATAAGCTGTCTTGTCAGGCTTACAAAGAGAAAAACCTTGTCCTCTGCTGTTTTAACATACTGCCTCAGTTCTGTGGCAAAACACAAATTGTTCTACTCTACCACAGAAACAGGTTGGCAAAAACTGAATAATTTACGCTTTCTAAGAGAATGAATGGCAGGAGAGTGACAATTCCTGACTTGTACAATCCAGCCTTGCCGCAGGAAATCCCGAGACTTCACTTGCTTTATTAGAAGCGGCGTGCAGGCACAGCATGACATTACAGGCACTGTTTGCCTTCTACTGGGAAACTCAAAGTGGACATTCTTTAAAATGGCACCGCGAGAGGGATCCCTGTGGTGGGACTCATCCCTGTGCAGGGAATCTCGTGCTTCAGAGCTCAGTTTGTTACCATCGGGTTCACTGCAGATCCGCTGAGGTGTCCAGAGAGGGCGAGCAATGCTTTTACATTCCTACGCATGCTCGTCAACTGTGATGTGACGCCCTCTGAGGTAGAACAGTTGTACCAAAAAAGACAAAGTATTTTCAAAGTATGAAAATTAGTAACAGTCCCAAAAATAAACTTAACAGAGCGGAGTCATTAAAAGGAGACGAAAATAATGTCACATTTCAGCACAACAATATGTTTGACTTCCTTCACCTCTCAGGCAAAATGGCGCTTACACGAAACGGAACCATCGGATCTACAGTGGGACGTCGCTCCAGTTAGGGTGAAATTGCTCTCCTCCCCGCCGTCAAAAACGCTACCAAAGAGTGCAAACGACAACAACAACAACAACCAAAAAAAGTCAACAAAGGGAAATATATCAGACACTTGTCATGTCAGAGAGGGCACATTCCCACACACAGAATACAACATGTTTGTCTTTCACACTAAAAAGTAAACCTGTCGCATCCCTTTTGGAGGCTCAGGTCTCCCCTGAAGGCTGGAATGAGTGAAGCGAGCTAAACTGGCCTCGCTGGTAGTCAAGACTCGGCTGCAGGGTAAGCAGCCCCCGCCATATTGACTAGGACCAGCTGCTGTTCATCAAATCTGATGTCTTCTTGCGGGTGATGATGCTTTCCGTCGACTTGAGGAGGCGCTCTAGACAAGGCGCGTTGATTTTACCCTGCGGAGGACCTTTGGGCGTGGAGTCTGTGTTTGCGGGGCTGTCTGTGGTGGAGGACACGGCACTGTCCTGCGTTAAGTCTCTAGGGGTCGCCATGTTCCGGGGGGCGGCCTGGGCCTGCTCTGCTGTTGGGGAGCAGATGGGGGACGTGTGAAGCCATTTCAGATTGTTTGCTGAGTAAGCTCCGGGAGGTGTGAGGTCGGTGACCCGAAGAGGTTTGGCTGCCACCAGAGTATCGGCGATGGTGACGGGGCTCACTGCTGCAGTTGGTGTCGCATGGGAAAGCTGTTGAGGAAGTAAGAACAAGGTAGAGTCATCCAACCATCCATTTTCTGAGCCCCCATATCCTAACAAGGGTCACGCGAATGCTAGAGCCTATCCCAACAATCGTCAAGCAGAAGGCAGAATACACCCTGAACTGGTTGCCAGCCAATCGCAGGGCACATGGAGACAGACAACAGTCACGCTCACAATAACACCTAAGGGCAATTTAGATTCTCCAATGAATGCAGGTTTTTGGGATGTGGGAGGAAACCGGAGTGCCCGGAGGAAAACCACGCAGGCACTCGGAGAACATTCAAACTCTACACACAGGAGGGGCCCAGGATTTGAACCCGTGTCCTCAAATTCTGAGGCAAACCAGTCGACCACTAGACCACCACTGCGGTTAATTAATCACTCAAACATTGTTCATACCATGCCGTTGACTGTGTGCTAATAATATACATGAATTCTGTAAAATGTAAAAATGTACAATGATAAATGTTCCACGACACATGTGATGCCACCCAACCATTTTTGTCTGGATGTTGGAGACATGATTTGTATGTCTGGAGAGCAACGCCACTGTTATTTGTTTGGAGGGCGTAGTAGGAGGCAGCATTCCATACACTGCTGTGACTATGCCAGCATAAAAGTGCTCGAGCCGTGAGCGTTTTCCTCTGCTTTCTGTATCACGATGCACAAACTTTTGGGACATTTTGAGAGCGAGGGGGGAGAAGACAATGAACACTACTAAAAATTAGGACTTTCGCAACAAGCCTTGGGGCAGAAATAATATTTTTAGACAAGCAAGGCATAGAAATGGACATATGATATGATGAAAAGATAAGGAACACACAGCCAAAATTATAGTTAATAAAATCTTAACGATTTCAACAATCAAGTAGAGACCCACACACCACAGAAATTTCTTTTCCTTATCGCGACTAAACAGTAATCTTTTGGTTAATTACTTTGATTACACATTGTTACTTACAAATGATTTCTAATTGACTATTATTTGACTCAATAGTGACTTTAAGACCGACAGGTAGTTTCAAACTTTTGTCTGTTTTCATGCTGTGACTGATGACACACACAAATGTGCTGATGTCAGACCAACCCAACAGGTTACCTGAGCCAATAAAACCCAAATGATCTGATGAAAGACATATTTGCATATGTGAGGGTGCACGCATCACTTTTCACAAAGTACTGGTTATACTTTATTTGTGTAATAGTTATCCAAGAGAGGCAAGGCAAAGTGTAAAATCATGAAGGTGTGTTACACACTTTGGCAATTGAATGTCACAGAATGTTCTGACCTTTTTATTCCCTAAGGGACACTCCTTCAAAATTACCTTTTCTCCACTGTGATTGTTCACATGGAACACGAAACTAATACTGTATGTCAGTAAAAATAGCTTCCAATCCTCCCTTAACGGTCTTAGACCCGTGATTGAGTAATAGTAGAATTTTAATCCCCATTTCCCTGTGTTGCCACCACCCTGTTCTTGGCAGTAAAGGTTTTTGAAATGAAGCTTTTTTTTTTTTTTGGAGGGGTAATATGTTACTTTACCTTTAGTTTCTTGGCAGGAACGCCTTCTTCTGTGTGGGTGACGGCCAGTTGGTGGAGGGGTTTTACATTAGGGAACCAACTTTTCAGCATTTCCTCCATTTTAAGAATGATACTAATGTATTTCTCCCTGAAAAGGCAAAGAAACAAAGAGTGAGAAAAACCTGATAATATATGAGGTATGCTTGCACGAATCAGAGTAATCTGTCTGAAATCTTGCCAACCTCTGCGGTGAAATTTTATCTCTCTTTTAAGCTCACACAGGAAATATGCACTCTGAAAGAGCCAAGTGAACAATTACGCTCTTAAAAAGCCCGAGCGCCATGTGCGGGGAGGAAAAATTCTTCTCGGTCCATTTCTCACGTTTGGTGCTCACACGTGGCCTCATGTTTAAGAGTTCCACTCGCCTCTAAATTTAAAGCAGCAAAGCTGCCATGCTTTCCAGGAGCGTCACCGTGAAAATAAACTCGTCGCCGTGACGCATTTCTCATCGGAGGCGGGCAGAATGCCTTTAATTTCAAGACCATCAAATCCAGATGGTGGTTACGGATTAGCCGGTGTCATATGATCAGGACCTTCTTTCCTTACTCGTTTCAGAGTGTGTTAAATTAATGTGAAAGATTATCTGTAACAGTGACTGCTAAAAAAGTCACTTTGATCCTATCTGCCATTGTGTGCCTGTTCAAGCTGCCAGCTGGCAGCACCGAGCGGGCACTTGGGGGAGGAGCGGGTAAGAGGGGATTTAGATCCACCTTCCAGCCTCGACCTAGACTGTCTACAGGGAGGCTGCCACACCCACGCTTTGTCTCCCTGATGACGGCAGCAGCTGGCGGCTGAAGGCACCAATTAGTGCGCGCCCACTTGAGCTGATGTCAGTATACCACCACTGGCAGCACATTGCATGCAGAACGCGAAGACGCTGTTTCATTCTTATCCGGTCAGAGCAATCGCATGTATTGTTAGCGAAGTGGCGCTTCTGAATTTTCAAGCATAGTATTTGATTAGGATATGCTTGCATTCAGTATTTATAGAAATGCAAAGGTTTTTTGGGGGGTTGAACAATTATACAGATTTGGTCTTGAGTGCAAAGCAAAACATTTTTGAGGTTGTTAATATATATATATATATTTCAATATGATTATAAAAGCATCACACATTTACACATTATGTAACACTTGCACATTCTTATAGATATCGCATAAAGCTGGATCAAACTTAGATCATAAATATTTTTTTGACATTCAGAGGTAGTCATTGAACTATTTATTATGCTATTAAAAGGCATTTTATTTTTTGTCATTGAGCTAAATTTTGTCACGTTTAGCTACTATCCAACCAAAAGCACATGTCTTTTTTTTCCCCATTACTGTCTATTGTACTTTAATGCACCGAGTCACAACATACCAAATTTCCCAGGGGAACCAAAGGCGTACTATGGTTACTGTATTGCTCATGAAACTAATGGGTACAAAAACAATGGAAAAACCTGTCTTTGAACTCAAAACTGAACATTGTTATATTTGTAAAGGCTTTTGTATTGGATCTTATGAGCGTACCTTATGTTGCCTGAATGGAAATTAGTGTGGAAAAACATTTACAGCTCTACAGTACAAATGGACAGAAGAATTAGTGTTCAGAATGTTCTTCTTTAAGGACGGGTGATCTGACACGCCATTATAGTATCTAATCAAGCAAAAGCTAGAGTGCAGCTTCCACATGGAGCCTTATTCATTTTTAACGAGATGCCCGACTGCAGTGAGACGCTGCAATCGCTGCAGTAATTTTATCCTGAAAGTGTGTGTGGAGGGGCTGGTTTTGGAGCTGTGGCGGGGGGTTGCATCCAGCTGTGTGCCATGCGTTCTAGACATGGTGGATTTGAGGATGGCAATCACAATTTCTAGTAGTATTTCTATATACTAATGCTAAAAGGTACTTGTTTAGCCATCAAAACAGCAACCATTTCCTTTGATTCTTTTTTTAAAAAAAAAAGCTCAGGGTCACAGCAAATGGAACAGTGTATATACACTACACTGCATCGAGAAAACTAATTCACCAATATTTCACCCTTACTCGTCATTCTTCAAGACGTTTTGGACAATTCTGTGCTTCCAAATTTGTAGGAACAGTTTAGAGAACCCCCACCATATCCATAAAATGAGGCTTGGATGAGTTTTGTGGGTGTAGTGGGAGTCCAAGTGACCTCTGATTTCAAAAAGTCACAATTTATCTAACCGATGCATGCCAAATTCTTATTGAGAATCTTCCCAAAATCTGAAATGCCCCCAATATTTCCAACCTTATAACCTTATAAGGACTATAAACAGACACATGCATCATCAGAGTATCTAGGTTTAGATGAGTACAAGGAGGAGTTGAAGTATCTTGGGGTCTTCAATGGAAAAGAATGAAGCGGGAGATCGACAGATGGATTGGTGCAGCGTCTGCAGTGATGCGGACTTTGTACTGGTCCGTTGTGGTAAAGAGGGAGCTAATTCGAAAGGTGAAGCTCTCAATTTACCAGTCGATCTATGTTGCTACCCTCACCTATGGGCATGAGCTGTGGGTCGTGACCGAAAGAACAAGGTCCCGGATACAAGCGGCCGAAATGAGTTTCCTCCGCAGGGTGTCTGTGCTCTTCCTTAGAGATGGGGTGAGAAGCTCAGTCATCCAGGAGGGGCTCAGTGTCGAGGCATTGCTCCTCCGCATTGAGAGGAGCCAGATGAGGTGGCTGAGGCATCTGATTCAGATGCCTCCCGGACACCTCCCCGGTGAGGTGTTCTGGGCATGTCCCACTGGAAAGGGACCCAGAGGACAACCCAGGACATGCTGGAGAGACTATGTCTCTCGGTTGGCTTGGGAACGCCTCGGGATCTCTCCGGAAGAGAAGAAGTGGCTGGGGAAAGGGAAGTCTTGATATCCCTGCTGAAGCTACTTCCCCCACGACCCGACCCGGAAAAGCGGTAGATAATGGATGGATGTGTACACATACCCCAAGTAGGGCTTCTGTAGAACACCCAGGATCCTTTGGATTCTGTCCATGGCAACACTCTCTTGGAAACCGCTGAGTCCTGTAGAGGGAAAATGTTATAACATCTGCGTCGAGTTGACAGCAGGACAGCACTGTGTGGAGAACAGATGGCTTGCGTAAAATGTGCGTTTGTGTGTCTTTGGTGTGTTTATGCGATCCTCCTCGCGCTGTGGCCAGGTAGTGTTGGCTCACACAAGGTTTTTGGGATCATATAGTGAACAGCCCATCTGAACATGATGCTCGCCTTCCTTGCAGAGACCTTTTCTGTTCCCATCAGCCCAATAATCAAGAGCGGCTCTTGCTCCGTACAAATGTGGTACACGATGTTCTCACTCCACTGTGCCAGACATCTCATTTACAGTGAAGGTTGAAGTGTGACGTTGCATGTTGTCAAGTTGCTAAAAATAAATCCAAATGTTTTAGTTTTTCTTTTAAACCTGGCATGAGGCCATCTTGAATGAGTTTCATTCTATCAAAATATGTATCTAGCGATTAAAACCTTTAGTCAAAATTACATAACTGTCCATTGTTATACGCTTACACACATGCAAACACACGCACAGTAAATGAAACTAGAAGACTTACTTTCTCTGTATCTCCCTGAACGAAGGCCATTCAAGATTGATGACAGTGGTTGAATGTAGCATTGGAGCTCAATACACTAAAAAGAAGAACACATTCATTCGTTATTGACGTCTTTGGCCTCATTTACACCAAACAATACAGTTGCAAATAGAGAGAAACTTTTTTTTTGTTTCAATTGTAAAATGTTGCCAAAATAACTTGACCAACCACAGTTCTGCAATTCGGGGAGTAAGAATAGGCATGGTAATTAGGTGATTAAGAATTTGTAGACTTGAGCGGCTGCACTTGAAAGTCTCACGATAGTTTTTGGTCTAAAGAACAACAACGTGACATAACCAAAAGGAAGTTGAGGTTTACCCGTGCTTACAGCGACGATGACCTTCGTCTGCTCAGTTTGACATTTGCATCAAAACTGTCATTCAGAATATTCAGAGAATAATTAAAAAATAGAGACGAAAAATTAATTGATCGCTTGATTGATTTTGACTGTAGTTTGATTGTAGACCATCAAGGAAAAAGAATCAAATGCCCACTCATAGTTAAGGGTACAAACTGTAGTGATATGGTGCCACAGTGGAACTAGACACGCCGCAGTCTATCGATAGTTCAGAGAATCATCACCTTCGAGCAACAATGCGAATGCCAGATTAATGACATAAAACAAATCTAAAAAAAAAAAAAACAAAAACAAAAGAACCATATCCCAAAAAGTAAGAACCCTCAATGCTGTCTTTTCCTTTGTTGTCCTTTGTATGCCGTTTTAAGGTCATCTTTGTCAATTAATTGGGAACACTCTGCGTGACATGATATCATTTGATTTATGAACCAGACACAGCTATAACCATTGAGCTGTCAAAATTTAGGATGGAAACTCAAACGAGATCCGATTTAACTGTCCCAATCTGAACGTTGGCATGCACTACTGGCTTGGACCACTTGGTTGAAATGTGGAATAAATTAATTAAAGAGAAGATTTTTAATGACAGTATTCAGTGTCAACACCTAACAGTTGCTAGACATGACTCAGCCCGTGTCTCCGCCCCCTGTCCCCCCTTTTCATGGTGCGGATTTATAGTAGAAAAGATGACTAATTCTGCTGACACTGGGGAGCTGAGGTGGATCCCTCCCGCGCATCGTGTCATTCATGAGGCACTTGTAAAAACGTCAGACGGTTGATACTGGTCGGAGGGCACGGCCCAGATTTGCTGATACCACCTTTGGAAGTCCGACGGGATTCATGGACAAGCTCACCTTTCGGGTGAAAAGTCGTTCCTTCTCGGACTGACTGGAAATGATTCGTCCTCCCTCCTCCTCTGTGAAGCTGCGGCGTCGCTTCATCATCTCGCCTTGTTGTGTTTTACACAGTTCAATGGCATTCCTGCCCCATGTTTCCATACAGCTGGAGGGAGACCCCCGTGTGGACGCCTCATGGCTCCAGCGGCTGTCAGTTGGAGGGGCACCTGACTGGTCGTAGGTCCTCTCTGACTCCTGTTCGCTGGTGCTGTCCTCAGTGTCACTCGCGAGCCAGTCGATGGAGTTGTCCGAATCAGTAGCAGACATCCTTGGCGGCAGGTTTTAACTACCATTGACCATCACTGACCTGAAACAAGAGATTTGCCATTAGTATCATCAAACAATTGTGGTCACTCACTCGTGTGGTTCTTCGTTCACACCTTTGCTATAGCGTGGATTTTTAAGCGACCGTTTTTTATGGTTTGTTACAAAATACAGGGAAGTCTAAAACTAAGGTTGCGTGCCTTCAGAGTTGCACCACGTTGTGCCGCAGCATGCTGGACCACACGAAGCGCGACTAGGAGAGATACAGTGTAATTAAGAGCAAGGAGAAGACGACAAGGCCCACAACTGAGGTCCAATAATTTCATTTCCACAGAGCAATAAGAATATATGCCCAACAGTATTGCTGTATACTCTTTGTATGGGTTTTTGCGGTAATTTTTAGAAATTCTAATAATTTGAATAACCCATCCATGGCATTTTTAGTATTGTTAACATCAAGGTAAAAGAATTTTGTTTGATTAAATTACATGAGCCAGCACGGCGGAAGAGTGGTTGTGTTGTCTGCCTCACAGTTCTAAGGACTGGTGTTCAAATCTCGGCACACCCTGTGTGGCGTTTGCATGTTCTCCCCTTGTCTGTATGGGTTTTGTCAGGCCACTCTGGTTCCCTCCCACATCCCAAAAACATGTATTCACTGGAGACTCTAAATTACCCCTAGGTGTGATTGTGAGTGCGACAGTTGTCTGTCTCCATGTGCCCTGCGATTGGCTGACAACCAGTTCGCGGTGTACCCTGACTCCTGCCCAATGACGGCTGGGATGCGTCTGCCTCACAGTTCTAAGGACTGGGATTTAAATCTCGGCACACCCTGTGTGGGGTTTGCATGTTCTCCCCGGTGCCTGTGTGGGTTTTTCTCTGGCCACTCCGTTTTCCTTCCAAAACCATCTATTCATTGGAGACTAAATTGCCCTTAGGTGTGATTGTGAGTGCGACTGTTGTCTGTCTCCATGTGCCCTGCGATTGGCTGGCAGCTAGTTCGGTGTACCATGCCTCGTGCCCGATGACGGCTGGGATTGGCTCCAGCACTCCCGCGACCTTCGTGAGGATAAGCGGCTCAGAAAATGGATGGATATACAATGTTGAACCTGCCTTTATTTTGTGCCAGTTAACTGGGAGAGACTTACAGCTTGATCCGTGTTGTCATATTTCAATAACTGCGCAAACATGAGTGCGTACAGGCACTTAAGTTTAAATGTGTTTAAAGTGTGACAGATAGGTTTAAAAAAGGGGTGGGGGTTCTTCAATGGTCTCTATATCATGGGTTTTCATCTACATGTATTGCAGATGGTTTTGGAATGTATCCCTTGCGCCAAACAGCGGTTCACTCCAAAATAAAACCAAAAAGTGTCCAACATGAAGTCTAATATTATAAGTGCAAAATACCACGAGGCCTCCAATGAACCCGACATCTCCAACTCGCATCATTATATAAAGGCAGCCTGACCAGATGGCGATGACCACAATCACCTGTCTGTTTTGCAGACTGCAACACCTGAGCCAGTAAACACACAGAAAAGAAGGGCAAACACCCAGAAGCCCTCACAGCACTTCTGCGCATCCCACAAATCTTCCAAATCATTGTCATGGTGACATCTCCAAATCAAAACTGGACAAACTGGGGAGTTCTCTCCCATTGGGTCTCAGTCAAAAGGCCGACCAGCTGCTTCCTTGCTCTCCACTCATTCATAAACATTGCTTGTTTTTTTAAGGAGGGGGCAGGGGTCTGCCACCATGGTGACCAGTGGCTCAGGCAGCCAACCTCCACCAACCCCCCAACACCACCCAGGCCCATGAACACAAGTGACCCTCAGATGTGGCGGCAAAAAAAAAAAAAAAAAAAAAAAAAAAAAAAGAGTTCACTAAAAAGGGAGTGTGACACTGTCTGAGAATATCTTTCTTTTTTCTAGATGGATCGGTTCACGTCCAACGTGTTTCCTCAGTGATTAGAAGATCTCTCAAGTGCAGGAAGCGAGAAGCATTTTCAGCACACAGGATTATTTTGGTGGAGGTTAAAATGCTTTCGCGCCTGCCATGTCTCTCGCTTCCTGTGATTTTGTTGAGAAAGAGTTAATTGCTCCCTGATTCTTTGTCCCCTCTGATCTTATCTCACAAGTGGCGGGGTGGAGCAAATGGCTGCAGATTCTACAAGCTCGACAAAATCAAAAGAGCCAGCAAGAGACAAACTTAAAAAAAAAAAAAAAAACAAGACAAATAAAATGACCTGAAAAGGTGTTTGGACAGTGGCCAGGTTGCTGCGCAACAGGGCGAACAAACTGCCATGGACGAGTGAGACAGAAGTCAATTAATATTGCATTTTAGACTGAATAAAACAGAAGTATGCACACTTCCGAGACTCTCGAGGCATGATCGACTACAGAGGAACAGAGGACAAAAACTTAATCATGCCCTTGTGTCAAAGTGTTCAGCGCTGCCTACATAGTTTAATCTCATTTAATCTAATAATACAACACTATAATCCGCAATGCCTGTACAGTACTATAATTTAGAAAGAACTAAAATGGGGGCAAGATAACACTCTCTAAATGCCTTTGAGGTATTGAATAATACTTCTGACATGACTGAACATTTATATAATTTTGGAGGGTTCTATTTTATACAAAGCACATAAACACTTGTTAAATACAACGTTTTAGTCTTATGAAAGTCATAAAAGGAATACATTTGAATTGAAATATTTAAACATTTTCACCGAGGTCTGACCACAGCCAATATTTGCATTCACCTGTGTATGTGCGGGGCTCCAATTGAGATGACCACTATTTTAAAAACACCTAAAATGAAAATGTATTTTCTATGTTTTTTTTTGAGGGGGGTGGGGGGGAATCAAGTAAAATTTTGTTTCCGCCCCCAAAACCAAAAAAGCAAGGTAATGAGGTCCCATCGGCAGATGTTCAGACACAATGGACTTCCTCATCAATGGCATTGGTAAATTTGGCAACACGCACGGTGAGATTAGAAAAAGGGGGAAAAAAGAAAGCAAAGGACACGATGAAAGTAAGCATTATATTCAAACTACCTCATTACGCTTCCTTTTCAGTAAGCCTACTACAGCCGGTATTTTGTCACGTATGCATGGGATTCCTCTGGGGGATTTTGAGTAAATATTTACGAACAAATGTAAGAACGTGGTGATATTTTAATGAGCGTTGAATACGAAGTCGACGCATACCTTCCTTCCTTCCTTCCTTCCTTCCTCTGTGGAGCGGACCGGTCCTGTTCCTTTGTTCGGCGAGGGGAACGGAGCTCGTCTTCGGACCGGGAGCTGAGCAGACGTGCCGTACGTGAGTGGAGCGAATGCGGAGGTCTCGCGACCCAACGAGCTGAGCCCGTGTTGTTTCTCCCGAGACAACGTGTCTGCGAGGGCGTGGTCACGGGCGGCCAACGCGCCCATTTGCCCCGGTGGAGGGCCCGGCCGACAAATGGGCTTGTTCCCTGCGAGCAGGCCCCGCGCAATAGGCTCAAATGGTTTACATATGCAAATGAGATGCAGATTACCCAAACACGTGAACACGCGGATCGCTTTCGTTTCAGATGGGCGAAAAGTCAACCTCCTTTTTTTTGGGGGGGGGGGGGGGGCATTCCAGAAGCGCTCTTCCTCGTTATGTCATATGGACACCATGATGGCTGACTTTGTGGCGCAGCCCTTAAATGCGCACTCAGCAAGTTCAACAACGACCAGTACCAGTAAGGGTTGGCAGATTTGAATTATTTGGTTGTTTTAGTTGACAACCAATCAATTATTTTATTTATGTCATTTAATGATGCGAACAACAAATCCATCCATTTTCAGAGCTGGTTATCCTCACGAGGGTCGTGGTAGTGCTGGAGCCTATCCCAGCTGTCAAAGCTTTAATGATTACTTGATTTCAAAAGTAACTTTTTAGTTACTTTCCGCAGTTGCAGAAATTTCACTTATCTGCAATACAAAAAAGAGCATTAGACAAACAGTACCCATGACTTGAAGAGCAAGAACACATTCTTTGTTCTCTGTGACAAGTTTATGTAGCAGTTTAACTTGCAAAGCTGTGGATGACTTGATGGGGTGGGGGTGGGGGGTGGAAAGTACTCTATAGTGTAACCCATTAAAGCAGCTCATGAATAGCCCGGGCTTCTGACGCTTGACTGTTGCTAATGTGGTATTTAAAGTACATGAACCTAACTGAAGCTGTCCTTGAAGAATCGACAGCCGTATTGTCCTATCCGGGGTGACCAATGAGGACACCACACATATTTTCCACTTTTGCTCTTTTTTTTTTTCCCAACACAAAACACTGCTTCAATCGCGTTAACGCACCCATAGCGACAGTTTCGATCCACTGACGTATGGTCCAGCTGACAAGTGCTTAATTTAACCAGATAGAGCTGTGCTGACAGTAAAAGCCGGGATACGGTGGTATTTGAGTGCTTGTCGTGTTATGAGTGACATGTTACGGCACGATTTCATGGCAGAAGTCTGTACGAGAATGTGTTTTTGGGGTCGTGAGTAGAAATCCAGCGGGACTGTATATTCCTCGATTATTGGGTGGATTACTCGCTAGGTTCATCAATTCTATAAATACTGGACTATGAAAGTCCTAAACAACGTTAAAGAGTTCCCCTAAATAGGGCCATGAACGGGGAATATTGTGCTTTTCCAAATACTGTATGTTGCCATTGTTATTAATACTCTCTGGTTGTTTTCACTTTTTGTTTTATAAGACTAGTTTTTGTCTTATAAGACCCCAAATTTTTAGTCAAATCTGGATCTCAACCGTGGCTGACTTTATCTATCATCTGTTATATTTTGGCGTACGTTGAAGAAGGCTACGGGGCTATTTTGAAAAAGTAAGGAGGACAAAGTAGTTACTGTAATTTCCTGCCTACAGAGTGCACCAGATTATAAGTCTCACCCAGTTCATTTGTAAAGGAAATACCATTTGGTACATACATAAGCCGCATCTGTGTAAAAACCGCAAGTTCCCATATTGAAACCCGCATTGAAACACGAGATATTTACAATGAAAGACGGTACACAGAGTTTTAATATATTAGCTTAGCTTAACATAGCAACAACACAGTAGCATGAACTGGACTGGTTAAAAAAAAAAACATACCGGTAAAAAAAATAAAAATAAATAGCCGCAGCAGCTACACAGTAGCAACATGGTAGGACAGCACTAACAGGGCCGGTTAAAAAAAACATACCTAAATCACTGAGACACAGCAGTAACACAGCGCTAACGCTACTGCAGTGCTAACAGGACCGGTTAAAAAAAAAAAAAACATACCGGTAAAAGTCACTTCCTCAGCACATATATTCCACCGGTGTCACTCTTACCTTTTCCGCTCAAGTATCCCCTTGCGGCCGTTAGTAAAAATTCAGACATTAGTCGCATCGCCGCATAAGCCGCAGGGTTCAAAGCGTGTGAAAAAAGTCGCGACTTTTAGGCCGGAAATTACAGTATTCATTTTAAAACGTAGGGAATAAAAGTAAAAAGTCATCAGAAAAATGAAAACTCAAGTAAAGTAAAAATACCCCCCCCCCCAAAATCTTAAATATTAAGTGTTTGTATTTCACTTTCCACCATGATAATGATTACATCTTACTTACTGTTTTATGTAAAATTAACATCACTGATGGTGTAGTGAGACATGTTCTTTTGAACGAAATGTTCCCGAATGAAACCGCAATATCAGGAGTGCTATTTCAAATTTGGGTTTATTGGAACAGTTAACTCTCACGCTCCAAGTCCGCTCCGTGACAGATACAGTCGTAGTTTTCTGCTGGACAAGCAGAAATAATTTTACGGAGTTATAAGTCTACTCTCATTGAGGCGCAACAGAACTGCAGTCTGGTCTGGCTGCCTACGACAACTCTTGACGCCCACTGCCGCATCGCGCCCACAAGTGCACGCACCGTGAACGGCGAAAGGAGGAAGCACAAGCGAGACAAGTCTGCGCATTCGGTTAGTGAGAAAAATGGCTACTCTCAACCGGTCCGCGGTGCAAAGACTGTTTGGGAACACTGCTGTATACTGTAGTTTTTACATAATTTTTTGGATGGCATATATATATTTTCTGATGTAAAATATGTGCCATGCCTCAATAAAGGTTAGTAAAAGCTGGTGTAAAGTACAGTCCACTACAGAATACCAAGGGCAGCATACATCTGTTTCTCACAGTTCACAAACCAGTTGGACAAACACTAATTTAACATTTGATGTATTTCCTTAATTTTGTCACAAGCTCAACCTTGGGGGTAGGTTGGCACTCTACTTTTCTCCATTTTTTTTTAGGTGTTTACACACTGCGATATATTGGCCCGCCTGGATAAGAAGCCCCCTCAGTCAGGCCAGACGAGCGTGGCGAGCCTCGAGGCACAAGTGACTCATGAAGGCTCTTTCTGCAAACGTGATCACGTGCGCCTGAGATAACACCAAGTCAAACACCAGCCTCATGTCCTCGGCTCCCATGTTTGGCGTAGCCAAGCTCGCTGAAGAATGTGTCTCCCTTCACACCGCGTGTGATTTGGGTTACTAGTGAAAATTAGTCTTTAACAAGAGCATGCGGAATGACAGCTGGTAAATGACTTTAGACAGGTTTTTGTGGTGAAGTTGTTGATTTGATGGGGCTATTTAGAACCATGTTTGCAAGTTGAACAATTCAGCGTGCCCAGCACAGTATGTTCTGGAATGTTGAACCCTGGATGTGGCTTGTGTTTCCACCGCGTGCTGTGCAAGTGGGTGTAGGGATGGTGATAGCTGCGTAAGTCGTGACATCATAGCAGTATGATGCAGTGAAACTCCAATGGAGTCAATAAAAACGAGGAATGCGGCATAGTAGAGTGCTGCATGCATGGGGCCACCCTTTCAAGGCAAGGGAGCCAAAAACGGTGATTGACTGTCTTTTTGGTGCCATTCAACCATAATGATTTCTTTCTGATTATCCTTAACTGAGTGCACCTTTCCTATGGCGATCTTCAGCGCCGCCCCGTTTAGTAACAATTGCCATCTCCCACAAGCTTCCAAAATGGCTACTGAACAGAACAGGTTTGAAGTGGATTCTCTATTGCGGTATCAAATGCCCCAGACTTGTCCAAGAGGGTTCTACGGGGAGGTCTCAACTATTTCATATGTATACAAGGATATGTGCACAGAATTAAGATTTTGGACGGAGCAGGACGCAATGTCAGAGTTACAGCAAAACTTTGGTGATCGATGGAAAAAGGTTTGACGCCTCACAAACTTCATATTGCAATCCAACAGGATAAAATAGTAAAATCGTACTGCACACTGTAAAGCAGGGTGAGTACTTTTTACTTGGAAAGATCACAAGTAATATCATTGTAGTCTTTATAAGTGAGTGGAGGTATTCATTTGACTTGGCTCGTAATCGAACCCAGTGCTCCGTCTTAAAAGTCTGATGTGATACAAATGGGCAAATAGACATTTCTCTTGCATGAGATTGCGCATTTACGTGTCACTAATCCAACTCTACGGCATAAAACATGACACACTTCATTCAGCAGGTCAGTGATACGCTAACAAAGTGAAAGTTGTTCTCCTGCAATGTATAAAGCACTGATAATAATTCAATCAGACTCAGAGAAGATACTTCTCCCTCACTTACCTTCAAATATACAGCCTTGCGTTTGTTGATATTGTCCACACTTAGTTGTACTTGATCCACTTCGGTTGACACTTTGTCAGCTGTGTTTTAGGATTTGGAAAATCAATCAACCGGGCCCCTTGTAACCTAGCCGGATATCTTTCATCAGAATTGCACGTTCCCCAAGGGCATCTGAGGACCATTTTCTTCTTAACATTATCTTTTCAAAGCACACGCGACTGATAACCAGCATTGCTTATGAGACATGACGACAAGCGGGGCGTGGCAAGTCAGGGGTTAAGACAATGCGGCTATCTGATTGGTTATAATTGTACGAGTGATTGACAGGTCTGAAAGGTCCATTGTACTACACTCTTAAGGTCTAAAAACCTCACACCTATGGATGTCATTTTAAAGCTGCGCATTTTATGGCACAGCCAGTCTTTCACGTTCATTTTAATTTCCAAATGGTTTCTCATCGTTGTGCCATCCGTGCCCCAAACCTCCGGTGACCCCAGACTTTGTGACGACACAGAGTTTCCGAGCAAACTCTCATTTCCCCTTTTTGTCTCCAGGCCCTCCAAGCAACAGCGAATGCATCATCTCCCTCAAAGCGCAGGAAACAAGACATTTATTTTGGATCAAAGGTTTACTTCAGGCACATGTACGAAACACTTGAAGGCAAGGGTAAGAAAAACTCCTTATTTTACATCTGACAATGGAGAGCGCATATGTCGGACTAGCCGGTTGAAGCCATTCTGTATATTAGACGGTAAACAGCTCAGGAAAAAGACTCTGGGAGATAAATTACAATTATTATACTTAATAATTATAATTAATTTCTAATTAATTTGTTATAATGAAATTACATTAAATATTTAAAATAAAAAAAACGTTCTTCCCAATTTCACTGTTTCTCTTCTAATCATTTGGGATTTATTCTGGATTAAATTTTCCTACTTACTCCCTTGCCTTCTAGTGAGGCTTTGTGGCATCCATTTTGACTTCAGTTTTAGTCAGGAAATAGCGTTCCTTGCCCTGCAGTGCCAGAGCTATAGATTAAAAAAAAAAAAAAGGTCTGAAGACTGTTCAATTAAGAACTAGGCACGTGGAACTCATTCACGGCAGTGTGTCACTCACATAAAGGTAGTTTATTCATTACCCCCGACTCTGAGGGGACATGTTTTTTTTTTATCGGTGCGTTCTGCCGTCAGGCTCTGAGATGAGTCATGCGACGCAAGCTACTGCTGTGTTTGTCATTTAGTCACAGAGGATGAGTTCTTTTGGTTCCCACAGTTAGCTGCATGTGTCTGCTTTTATAATATCATTTTCTGAATTAGAGGCAAAGGCGGACACTCGGGGCAGTTTTACGACATTGCACGCATGAAACATCTGTCTTGTCTCTTCGGGCTCACGATCTATCTTCGGCACACCTAATAGTGTTGCGAACGAGGGGTTTTCTCCACTGTGGCCTTTTTGTGGTGGACAGATACATGGATGACCAAAGATAGTCTAAGCAAAGCTTTTGTATATATACAGCATATCTATTTTACTAAGTTGAATGCTTGCAGGCAGCTTTCACCCGACCTGAACTTTCCACCACGCACATGCCCTCAGTGTCAAAACGTGCTGCTACCTGTCAGCATGCTGAAAGAGGATACAGGTGCATGTGTGTGAGTATTTGGGTGCCGCTGGCAGGGGCAATCTATTTGGTGTTTGTGTGTGTGTGTGTGTGTTGTTGCCATCAGCTGTCCCCATGATGATGATATGTGACTCAGCTCTGTATTCCCTGGCTTAAGCTCGTAGTCTCAGCTTCTCCTCAAGTGTCATTTTGGCGCAATTTAAGTTCACGTTTGGGCTCGGAGTGACGATGAAAGGTCGTCTGTATGTGCGTGAACCAGCGCGGTGAGCCAGAATACAAGCATAAACGTGAGCGACGACAGTGAGGATCCGAGCCTCAAGACACATGCTGCGCGTACATGAGTCCATGCAGCCTGTCAGGTCCATTATAACATGATTACATAATGGTTTCACTATTAAGATTGCCAGAGAGTGAGGAGCCCTCTCCATCTGTTTCAAGTCACATTACATTCAAGTCACATTATCTTTTGCAATAAGTAATGCACGTCTGCCCCTGCGTCAGCGGAGCAGAAACTTTTGGCACTTGAGTCTCATGTGAAACGGCGCTAAGCAGAAGAAATGTGACTGCATGGATGCAGCGGGATGGGTTAAGGGGGTTGGAACAGAGCACCAGTAACAGCGGCGGGTGGCATGCGTCGCTCAGGCTACTGCGTTTTGGCATGATTGTCAAAAAAGGTTATGTAGTCAGAAGAGAAGTGACGTGGTGCATTTTGGTGACTTTTAAAGGGTTGAACTGTGGGGCATGCTATCATGTTTCTCTCTCTCTCTGTCTCGCATGGCTGCCTCTCTCTCTTTCTCTCTCTCTCTCTGTCTCTGTCTCTCATTCCTCACGACCCAGCTAAGTCACATGTGCCTCACCCAAGAGGGGAAACTCCTAACCGTTTTCAACGCAGACGCTTCACCTACAGCTGGTCAAGATGGCCTCGCGAGTGAATCACTCACAAATATTTGACGGCCCTGCGAGTGCAAATGCGTGCTTGCGCGTTTATGCACGCTCCCTTAATGTCTGAATGGGTGCCAGAGGCGCGTAAGCAACAGTGGATATCTACTGTATCTGCAGGGCTGATCATTACATGTGACTCGGGTGTATTTTAACTGGGTTATGTAAGGGCTCCAGCCTGCAGTCTCTCCACGCACAGATGAGGAGTGTTCGAGATGCAGAGAGACTGTGAGCTCACCGCAAGCCTCGTCTCCGCTGCGGATTGAATAATCCCCACGCACGGGCTGCAACTTTTAACAAATTTGCCTTTTGAACATTCTATTAAAAGAAATCAGCCTTCTTGACTTATTTAGGAGCTGAAATGATGTAACATTTGGCGCAAGTGACCTATGTACAACTATTTAAACGTGAGGGATTATGTAACAGGATATGTGATGGGTTTCTTTCAACAGTTAACTTCAAAAGCCCTCGTTTGATAGGACTGCAGTTGTCACTTTGTGGCAGCAAAACAAAACAAAACAAAAGAAGGCAATAATTATGTTGCAATTAGATGTTTGTTGAGATTGGTTGTTGGAATTGACTCCCTCACGGGGAAGGGATGAGATGGCTGATGACCAAACTTGTGTCCCCTGTAAAACTACCCACGCTTCCTCTGCTAGCACTTTAATGGGATCACCAGGTGGGCGTGTGAGTGTGAGGTCCTTTCTTGAAGTGATGTGACAGTCAGTGATCAAGGCTATTTCATAGCGATGAATTTCATATCCTGCCACGTGTGTGTGCATCCATTAATCCCCGTAAGAAATTGTAGGTGTTGCCTTGTTCAATGTTGTTGTTGTGATCGTGACAAAAAGATGTCGTCCTTTTCAGCACGAGCTCTCTCTGCGGTGTGGTATCTCCGTCTTCTTTAAAACTAGAGATGATTTGTATTTATAGGCATAATAACCTGATTTATTTTTCTATAACTAGAATATCTTACCCATTTGTAGTTAAGGTCAAACTAATGGTTGTTAATAATCAGTGCTCTACTGGTCCCAAATTTTAACTGATCTTGCTCAAACATTCCGAGACTATTTACGCTATTGGAGCAGTGAGCATATTGATTTTGTAAGATATACATCGTACATGAATTACCTCTTCATAATTATTGTCTTGTCAACTCTCTACCATCCACTGCTTTCAGTCGATATTCTTTCTATTTTCAAACAAGAATATTATTCCTCAATGCAAGAATAAATTTCAAATCCCTCATATCCCCATCACGTTGCCTTTTGGTGCTGAGCTGTGTCTTGTGCCATTAATCATTGAAGACAGTGATGCAATTGTGGGGGGATTAGTTTATGGCTTTGCTATGCCTAAATAGTTAAGTGAAAGTTTTGGACAGCTTAGCTGTTAGTCAAACACCTTGCTGGGTTGTTGCCACACCTTCCAGCTGTCATCCTCATGAATATAGTTTTAGTTGAGTAAATGGCATCCATTTAAACAGGCAAGATAATATGAAAACATTTTTATACGGGGCTGTGGTCTTAAACCGCGACTCAATGATTTAAGAGGCACGTGTTCGGATTACAGCAGCACAATGATCAAGTGGTTAGCATATCTCCCTCTCAATTATTACTTTTTAGGTTTGAAGCTTGCCTGCAGCCTTCCTGTGGGACGTTTGCATGTTCTGCCTTTCCTTGCGTGGGTTTTCTCCTGGTACCTACTCCGACACCAAAGGCGTGAATGTGCGTGCGAAATTTTGTGTGTACAGTATGTGCCCTGCAATAGGCTGGTGACCAATCCAGGATGTACTTTATACTTATTGCCCAAAGTCAGCTGGCATAGACTCCAGCACACCCGTGACCATAATGAAAATACGCACTATGAAATCATTATATTTGTTATTTTAAATTGAATGAGTTCATGTCAGAGTTCACTTAAAATGAATGTGTCAGATGAGAATGTACGTTAATAACTCATGTTGAAGTTGGTATTCTGGGTATTCATTTGACATGGCTCGTAATGGAACCCAGTGCTCTGTCTTAAAAGTCCGATGTGATACAAATAGGCAAATAGACGTTTCTCTTGCATGACATCGCGCATTTACGTCTCACTAACCCGACTCTTCGGCATAAAACATTGCACACTTCATTCGGCAGGTCAGTGATACACTAACAAAGTGAAAGTTGTTCTCCTGCAATGTATAAAGCACTGATAATAATTCAATCAGACTCAGAGAAGATACTTCTCCCTCACTTCCCTGCGAACATACAGCCTTGTGTTTGTTGATATTGTCCACATTTAGTTGTACGGGTGCTCTTCTGCGAGCCTTAATCCATCGTGGACACTTCGTCAACTGTGTTTTAGGCTTTGGAAAATGAATCAACTGGGCCCCTTGTAACCTAGCATGATATCTTTCATCAGAATTGCATGTTCCCCAAGCGCATCTGATGACCATTTTCTTCGTTACATTAACTTTTCCAAGCGCATGCTACTGACAACCAGGATTGCTTGTGGGAAAATTAGGCGAGAGGGGCGTGCCAAGCCAGGGGTTAAGACAATGCGACTATCTGATGGGCTATTATTGTATGAGTGATTGACAGGTCGTAAAGGTCCATCTGCCATCTTTCTGACACAATTTCGTCAATTAATATTCAAGTACCTCCCTGCCCACTTTGTGGTTGTTACCCACCCACTAAACAACCCTAACTTGTAAATATACCACTCTTCTTTTATCTTCACCCATGTCTCCTTTCAGCTCACGTTCCCTAATTCGTGGGCCAACATGTATTGTCTTATAAAAGGCTCCAAACACAACGTCATTTTGATCGCGTGGCTGGCACACGGCGGTGTGATATCACCAAGGACCAATCAGAGCAAAGACGTTTTCCATGTTTGAGTTCAGAATAACTTTTATGTATTGACTATTAATGAGAAATCCCTCTGTTTCGATTGCCAGGCATAAAAGCTTTAAAAAGGCCATTGTGAGCATTTCCTGCCCAATTTATCTTGCAAATATGATAAAAGGACATTAAAAATGATGAAAAAACACTGACTCATTTTTATTTTTCACGGGGCATCTTAAAGTCACAAGATGTATTCATATGTTAAGTCTTAGCATTTAAAACAAATTACATGAGACAAGGCCAATTATTTTTTAAAGTTGCATAATGGCTGCATGTCTCACAGAGTCACATTAGTATGCTGCTCCCTCTTTTTCTTAACGTTTAGTTGTTAACACCTGTAGTTAGAAAGCTTCTCATAGTCTTTTGTTTCAGCTGTCGTCCAGTGTTGACCTCACACTCACCTCCTTTTTGCAACAGCGTAGAAGACCCGCTTTACTCAACTTTCTACTGACGGTAGTTTGGGAACCAGTCAGAGCTCAGAAATTTCCAGAAAAAAAAAAGAAAGAAATATCAATAGTAGAAATGTTTTTCTTGTGCTGACACGTGGCTTTGGCCATGCCCCAAATGGGAGCGTTCTGCCTCCCCAACCAATAGCAGCCTGAGTGTGGTAGTTATGTTTTTTTTCTTTCCTTGTATGACGCTGCTTCTGTCAAACACTTGCATAACATTCGAAGGCCGGCATTCAAACAGCTCTTTTGTTTGGCTCTCGTTATGTTAGTTTTTTTTTTAAATTCAAAAATACGCTTGCCATCTGCCCTGATCCTGGTTCTAGAGGTGTCTCATTGCCTTTGCACCAAATATCGCAAAACAATTAAATGTCTTCAGTCAAGTGCCCTTGAGGCTCTATGATTCAGAATTAGGAAAGGGGATTTGACACATTTACTTGATCCTCAATGTCATTGATATTTTGTAAATACTACATTTAATCTGATGGGAACTTTTCTCTCTGAATGCTCTGAACTCGCTGCTCTTAATTTTGCTTTAGTTGCTGAAAATGCGATTCACTCAACAATCAGTCCAAATTCAAGCAGCGTAAGTTATTGTTTTTACAGTTTACAGTCGTTGTTCAAACGTTAATGTTACAAATCACATGAGGCGCATCTGCGACACATGCGCAACAGCCTTCAAAAGGCTACATCATGCGTTTATGCATAACATTTGGACTATGAACCATGTGTGCTGAGATGAACTCATTCCATCTGTTGACATACTGGGAAATCTATCCATGAGCCAAGTGGGAATACAATTGAATTATTGCAGCGACATTTTTTTTTTCTTAGCGCTAGGTTTAGTGCCTGTGGTCTTAGATAAGGTGGCTGCGGGTGGGAATTGTTTAGGGGGAGTGTGACAGGCAGGTGGCTGATATGACTGATATGGCTGCAGAACTCACAGGCGGGTCTGACTGACCGCAGTTCTGACTTCCTGTCGCTGCTACTCTGGCCTCGGATCACCCTGTTGCAACTCTCTGCTTATTCTGGCATACACATGACACCCTCACCAGCCCCCAAACCCCTCTCCTTACATACCTTCCATCACTCCATACAGTACACTAATCCTCTTCATTCTGCTGTTCCAGCATTTTTTTAAACACCCCCTTCACAAATTCCTTGTGATTTCGTTGTAAAAAAAACCTCTTCTGCTTCTTATACCGGTACCTTGTGTGTCTTGTCATAGCTTACATGCAGGCAAATATTCATCTTCTTCCTCCCTGTCATACTTAGCATGATGAATAGTAATAAGTAGCTGCCGTTAGTGTTTTACTGGTATATGCAGCAAAGAAAAACTGTACTGTTTCTGTCATTTATGTCTCTCCTGTTGTCTGGATTATAATTAGCCTAGCAAGCATTCATAGCAGTTGTAGGAGTTAAAAGTGTGGCGATGATCATACAGTATTCACACTGATATGCTATTTCGGTTGTAGCTAGGGAAAAAAGGGAAGAGATAGAATGTCTATGTTTGGCCCAAGAACCAGCAAAGCACATAAGCAGCCTCTCAGATGATTGAAGAGTGTGCGGCCTCACCCACTGTCACTTGCATGTCATAAACAATGTTGTTGGTACTAAAGTTGAAGTCTTTTTTGGTTTCCAGTCTCCTCTGTGCTTTCCTGCAGTGCATCCATTTTTATCCTCTGGAGCTCCTACAAATTAGTATTTTGCTTTATTTTTCCTCTGGAGTTAAAGAAATTCCATGGCCAATGTATGAAGGAATACAGTATAGAATCCACAACAGTGCCTTAAACACAAAAGAGAGATCCCAGCAAACACATGAAAAAGGCTAATGACATTAACAGTTCTGGTTTGTCATGAGTTGCTATACGTATTCATATTGCACCCCGTTCTATTGGAATAGCATAGTGACCCAGGCAATGGAATTATTTTTGTGCCAGCCTATTTAACAAAAATATTGACCTTTGACTGTAATGTGTTGAAATACCGATGGCACAGATGGAAAGCATTAGCCTCACAGTTCTGAGGTACCAGGTTCAATTCCAGACCTGCCTGTGCGGAGTTTGCATGTTCTCCCTGTACCTGTGTGGGTTTTCTCCAGGCACTCCGGTTTCTTCCCAGATCCCAAAAACATGCAACATTAATTGGACACTCTAAATTGGCTCTCGGTGTGATTGTGAGTGTGATTGTTTGTAGCCATGTGCCCTGCAATTGGCTGGCAACCAGTTCAGGGTGTACCCCGCCTCCTGCCTGTTGACAGCTCGGATAGGCCCCAGCACTCCCCACCACCCTTGTAAGGATAAGCGGCAAAGACAATGGATGGATGGATGGATGGATGGGTGTCGCAATAGATTAGGCCCGCTGCACACCTACCCATGTGGCTGAAGGCAACTGAACTGGACAATTCAGAAAAAAATATTTGGGTACTTGGACGACAGGGGACTGACCTTTGCACAGATAACTAATTGCTGCAACAACTTATAAACTAAGTACTGCATTTTTAATTGAGTTACGAACAACATGTTGCAATTGTCAAGGAAGAAAGGGATTTCCTGCCCACTGTAGAAAGGGAGGAAGAGAAAGAGAATATGGATATTTGAGACGTCTTGGCAATGATCATCCACTTCATTGTTCACTGCTGTATTTCTGTGACAGAGATTCTCCATGCTGGCTTTTTAGCCACAGAAAATTGTAAATAATCAAGTATTATTGTGAAATACCACACTGTTTTTCCTGTATTGGTAAAGCTTGGCTGCCGCAGATTTCACATTGGGAAAAGTTTGTTTTTGTTGTGAAAGCTCTTGTGATAAGACATGACATTTTTGACTGGCCGTTGCATCTGCAACGTTGCAATAATGTTCACATACACGTCAAACTGAACCGCAGTAAAACTAGCGGCTGTCAGTTGCCTACTCATGAAAAACTAGAGGCAGATCCTTGCATACTGCGTGACAATTCATTGACACTCGGCAATGTCGCTTCACGTGCCTTTTTCCCCATCGCTACCAATGAACCAATCTAAATAACTTTAATCCAAATAATTTGAAACAAAATGTGAAACAAAAGCGTGACATTGTGATAGTAGTCCACTTTTTCAAATGACATTGTCATTATTAAATAATAACGTAAAATCTGTTTTTCCCCAAACTCCATTTAGCTATGTCAGTCAAATTCCTGCTCTTATGTGTTAGCTCACCTGTAACAATTACCAAATTAGAACAGAGACATGGTTCACGTTAATAGTTGTACCATTTTTCTGTCTTGACTTATTCCAAAGAAATGTCATCTAGTATTCATCTCAAGGAGAATAAATGTTTGATAGTTTTAATTGATGGGATGTTAAAATGTTGAGATTTCAAGAAATGGCTTTTACGGATTAAGATATATAGTGAAACTTTATTTGACAAACACCGCAGTTGATTGACAGTTCAGTTTACAAGGTATATATTTTTTAAGTGAAATAACTTGTGCTCATGACCAATCTCTGCATGGTGGTGGGATGCTCAGTTGTGTTTTCTCACGCCGCGTAAATATCACACACTTTGCAGGTGTCTTTATTTTGCACTAAAATATATACTAATATATACTGAGTATTGCTTCAAAGAAATTGGATACTCCCATTGAGTGTTACTTAGAAACCAAAGCATTATTACTATTAGATATAAAGAAATAAATAATTGCAAAAAATTAGAAAGGTGTTTGTGATCTTGCTGTGCAGTGTAGTTTAGCGAAAGCTACCATCTGGACTACTGTGATGATAATACTACCACTAATCATAATAAAAAACAAGAATATTAATCGTGAATGAAACCCGTGTAGCGTGTTTATCGACATTCAAAGATGCTTAACTTGGGTGCATGGACAAAGAGACATGTTAAACAAAAAGTAAAAAACAAAACAAAACACAAATTTAAAAAAAAAAAAACCTACGCCTGAATAAACACAACTTGGGTGTAGGAAGAGACAAGTGAAACAAAAAGTAAAATAAAACATCAAACAAACAAACAAAAACTTTAAGCGTCAATGAACACAACCGCTGTGATGAAGTATAGATAGGTTTCCAATTACCAGTAGTGACACACAAGACGGCGGACAAGGGAATCCTGGGACTGTGGTGACGTCTTCGGAAATCTGTGTATTCTCTCTGGAGAACGAGAAATCACTGACACACCAGTCCCAGTCAGTGTGTGTGAAGCGCAACTATAGAGGTACAAGTGTGCCTTGGTTCCACGTTCTGTCAAAGTACGAGTACGCTGCTAAGTGTTCACGAGACTTCCATGTCTGTTTCCCTGTAAATTTTCTTCACTTTCTTGCTTGAGAACATGACATCTTTCACTCGCGTGAGCACCCTTTTTTATGTTTACCATCGTTACGGGAAATCCAAAATGGCTCCCACATCCCACAATGCACCAGGGTTCCAAAACCACACAGTACTGTATGTATGTGAAAAGATCTGCTGCACACATAGTGACGCAGCCAGTTGCTGCTTCTTCGGCGCACACTAAGCAGTTGAGCACCACACAACTCCTGACTCGACCCTGTATCAGGTTTTGTGGCTCCACTTACAGTAACCTGGACTGTATAATTTCTTATTGATCCATGAAAGCATGGTGCAATTGACAAGGTCGAAGTGGATGGACACGTTGCAATGTGATTGTCTGTGAATATTGTCATTCATTATTCGTTTTTGGGTGATGAATTACAGTATTTCTTCATCCATTTCAATGGGACACAATAACTTAGTTCACTAACATTTCGGTTACCAACTATCACTGAAGAAATTAAATCAATTAACCGAGGTTCCACCACGACTAGATTTGCAACACAAAGTGTAAATGATGTCTGGATTTTATCTTAGGTGAAGTTTGAATGGCTTTGAATTGCTTATCTTTTCCTGGTTCCTACCGCTCACATTATCAATGAAGGGTAAACAGGCTTCCTTATTGATTTCAAGATGCAAATTTCTCATCTTTTGATTTCTCACATTGGTCTAACCGTTGTGTGAATTCAGATCCAGTGCCTCATCTGAATCTAAATTTGTAGACCTTCACTTAAGATGAATTGCAAAACTACCGTAATTCCCAGTCTAAAGAGCGTACCTGGTTATAAGCCTCACCCAGTACATTTCTAAAGGAAATACCATTTGGTACATAAACACGCCGCAGCTGTGTAAAAGCCGCAAGTGCCCACATTGAAAGTCACATTGAAACACGAGATATTTACAAAGAAAGACGGTACACAGAGAGTTTAACACTAGCACCGCCGTGCTAATGCTAACGCTAGCGCTGCTCTAACAGGCCCGGTTAAAGAAAAAAAACATGCCGGTAAAAATCACTGAGACATGGCAGTAACATGCTGGCGCAGCACAAAACCGGACCAGTCAGAGTCACTTCCTCGGCACATATATTCCACCGGTCTCACTCTTACCTTTTCCGCTCGAGTGCCGCCTTGCAGCCGTTAGAAAAGAATGCACAAATTAGCCATATCACCGCATGAACCGCAGGGTTGAAAGTGTGTGAAAAAAAAATCACGGTTTTAGGCCGGAAATTATGGTACACCTTTTCTGCCAGGATACAGTTTGGGTGTGTGTGTGTGTGTTTTCTCTCACTGGTCCAGAGACGTTAACTAGGTCAAGTGCAAACAAATCTGCCAACAATCTAAAGACTAGTTATGACATGGTGTGGAATGTGGGGGGGATCAGTATATTTTCAAACCAAATCTCCTACTCAGGATTAAAAACAAAACAAAATAAGTGTCACCTAATTGTAGCACAAGCCTCCTTGATGGCTTATTAACTTGCCCTGGAGGTCTGAATGCACTACTCTGTGGGGACCTGGTTTAACAGTTTAATAGTCACACAGCTAATTATGTTTCACCACAGACTAAGCCAGCCACTCAAGGACACTCAGCTGTTTATCCAGCACTAAATCTGTGTTCACTGCAAGCTCCAGGACTTTTCAAAATGATATGTTTTCTGTTCCCGTAAAGCGCCAAGTTTTAATGTTTTTGCATGTGACCTTATACGCGATTTCATGCTGTGTATGTTGGAGCACACCCCACTGAGGCCCATCCTCTCTCCTGTGTTTTCTTTTAGTCTGAATCACCCAGCTGGTAGTGAGATTGTAGGTGATTTCCACAGATACATCTTCTTTGTTCCCCGCTGAAATAAATATCTGAAACTGTGAAGGTGTAGTGACACCGTTCAACCTCAATTATCATCTTTTGTTTTCTTATATGAAGTACAGAAAACCTGGCTATAAACACCGATTTTTAAAATGTGAAAGACCCCACACGTAACTAAGAAACAAGTGGTCTTACTACTCTTACAGGGGGAAGTGTAATCAAGATGACCAAAGCAGCCCATACACTTAACGACATCTTCACCGACATTTATTGAGTTTTCACCGACATTAATGAGCCTTCTCCTGCAAACCAAATTTCTGTGCTAAAATAAAAACTGACCCAAGAAGCAGCACTGGGAATTCAGATAGCCATAAAATTCTGAGACAAAAAAAGGGTAGTCAATGAACTAGAAGAAACGTTTCATAGTCGTAGCTCGGTCCTACTTTGCGTTGACTGTTGTTGATTTGCAATAGTAAATGCTGAATATTTAAAACTTATAATTGACAACCAGATCGTTTTAGAAGCATATCAGGGGATTTTTTTTTTTTTAAGTTCAGACTGGAGCCCTTACATAATGCAACCCACTCCCAGCCCCCTACTGACAGTTTGAGGGGGGTTGAGAATAAATATTCAGCACTGGCCTACCAGTGTGGCACTCCAATGTTCACATAGTTCTTGCTGGGATTTTCTCCTGGTTTTCTGGCTACCTGTCTTTATATGTGCTCTGCGTTTGGTGACCAAAGTAGGAAATTAACTGAAGATGAAGGGTATCTGGTGGCTGGGTGGGGGTTCAGGGAGTTAAAGTTAAATGAAACAGATAGAGTTAAATGAAAACTTACCATAAAACATAAATAAAAATATCCCAATAAAAAATACAATTGCTTGAATAAATAAATGAATAATGTAAAATCAAACACGAGGCTTTACACTAACTTCCTATTAGTAGCACTGCACTAAAGATTCACAGATTTGTATCTAAAATATTTTCCGAGAATATTAAGTTTCCTGCGATTGCCCGGTAACCAGTTCGCGTGTACCCCGCCTCCTGCCCGATGAAACCTGGGATAGGCGCCAGCAATCTCGCGACTCTCATGAGGATAAGCAGCTCAGAAAATGGATGGCAAGCAGTCACTTGTTCAGATAAAGCCAAAGCAGAACGAAAGGCATGTATGAGTGTACATGTATTCTTTTTTTTTTTTTTTTTTTTTTTTTAATGCTGTGCTTAAATGAACCCTCCGGTATTGTAACCTCCACGCCCCTCAAAAAAATAAAAGGGAAACAAGGAACATCGAAATAACTAACTCAACAAAGTCCCAGAACTGATAACTAAAATAACAAAGAAACACTCGAGTAAACCTAGCTCCCGGGGGAGCAGGAACGGGAGCCCGCCACAGCTACCAGGGAGCAGGAATGGCAGCTTGCCGCAGCTGCCTGGGAGCAGGAACAGGAGCCTGCCGCAGCTGCTTCCTCAGCCCGCCGCCATTGATGTTTGGGAGCAGAGGAAATGAGAGGGACAGACTGAACAGGAACTTGGGAAGGTGAACTAGGAAAAATGGGTGGTACGGAACAAGGTGACTTGGGGGCAGGTTTGGATGGACGTGACTTAATTGGAGATGTAGAAGAAGGTGTGGGATCTGGTGGAAAGTGGCGGCTATAATGTGGCACAGACAGAGACAATCACACTTGACAACAACAAAGAAATGAACTGACGAGATTTAAAAGAAAACAGAACTAAATAAAAACAGACAAAAAAGAACACCTGGAGAAGACATGAGTGGGTTGAGGGAGCTAATTGGTTGACACAAGGTAGATCTAAATGAGCACACAAGAGATGACAAACATGGAACACAAGAAAACATTAAACAAAACAAAACAAAACCAAAACATAGAACATAACAAATGTAGTTGTTTTCCAAACTGAGTACTATACATTCAATTAGCACAAAATACGTAGTTTTGTTGGAACATCTAAAAAATGGTTTTACTTGAGAATTTGTGGGTTTTCAGTATGTTTCAATGGGAAGCTTATCTGTTCTTATTTTAATGGTAGACAAGATTTTAACAGTTGCATATTATTTATTTCACAAAGATCATTTATATGACTTTGCAACGGTATAATTGTGGACAAAGAAGTCAATAAAATTAAGTTACGCTCGGGGGGTGGGAGTTTCAGCATGCTTGGTGTTGTAGTTTTTGTCCATTTCCATAACAGTGCTTTCACAGTGTCATTTTAAACTCGGAAGATCCTGATCCCTGTACGTAGGATTGGCACAACATGGAGTGGAATTTACATGCGAAAATTCGGACAAAATACAAACATAAATAAGGGTCGATACTATCTCATACCAGAATTCTCAAAATTTGGTATCTATACTTTAGATACTTCAGTCATGTGAGGGAGTATATTTTCATTATCGTATCCGAAAGGGAATCGGTGGTGTGAATCATTCGCGAACACACAAAAGGTGCATGTCGCGGCACATTTTCTGGTGCCGCAAAATCCCAAATCTATTTGCAGTGGCCAGAGTTTAACATTGGAGGCCTGCAACAAATAAATCTACACAGTATGTGGAAAACCCTGAAACTTGTCAATGGTATAGTGATATCATTGTTCACTCTTCTTTTGAGAACTAAACAATGACCTTGGGATGTTGTAGTTGCGATGATACGAATGTATTAATTACAAGGCTCACACAATTACACATGGGTGTAGGTGGTAACGGGGTGCGAGTCTCGCACCGGCGGTGACAATTGATCCCCAGGAGAACACGTTTCAGCCAAATGTTTCAAGCTAATTTTCAGGTCTGGTTTTCCACAAGGTCAGTCAGTTCAGTGTCGCAGATGGCTGAACAGAGCAGAAGGACGGATACGTCTTGTCGTGGGGGGATGGGAACCAAGCAGGTCAATGGGTTTGTATCCATTTTTGTGTGTAGCACGCTCGTAAACGTTATCTTTCGTGCCTTCAGGAGCAGCCACTTTCTGTCTTCTTGATGGATATTTTTTTTGTCAAAAACATTCTGCTTAACACTTGAGTGGATCCAAATGAACTATTACTATAATAATGATGAGATCTTGAAAGGAAATTTAAATTGCACCGGGGAAAAGACTGCCACAGTCGAAATTGTGTGTTGGACCTAATAAGAGCGTGCGCACTCCTGTACACACTGCTGTTATGGCATAATTTCAAATAATCTTGCACTTTTCTGCTCAACGTTGATTATCTCTCACAAAGCCATCAGCACTTACAAAAAGAAATTGTGATTTGTGCCTCAAGTATTGCACATGTGGCTTCCACAGAATTCTATTCGTCCTGTTCAGAGTTTAAATATTTGGATAATATCATGAATGGAGCAAAGATTCTGAAAGTAACACAGGTATCCATTTTGGCTCGATTTGATATAAAGGTAACTAGAAGAATCAGATTGAAGGGAAAATGCAAGGTCGACCAGGGTTCACCATTCCATACCGCACCGAAAGGTTGCTGCGGGGTTTTTTTGTAAGTGAAAAAGTAGCATGGACTTACAATAATTATCATCAACCCTTGTCCATAAAATAAAGTTATGCTGATTCCCAATTCCTTTTGTTTTTAACTTGGCCACCTGACTGAAATCAACTGTGTCTTGTTTGCTTGGAAATCCTGCATGTGCAAGAAAAATGATCATTGCAGGGAACACGACCACTGATCTTGGTAAGAGCTGCCCAAGGCTTCCACTCGTGTGTCTCTAGCCATACACAAGAGAGCAAACTTTTGTTGTGTGGTGGAATCGTGGTCATGTGCAGAAACATCATTTTTTCCACTTTTGGCTGAGTGTTAAATTGATTTGTCTATACAGGGACTATTTACAGGCACACAAGTATTTTCAGTTTAAAACAGTAATTTTGGCTGCAGAAATAGCAACCAGATCACAAAGTGGATGATTTTGACAACGGTGGCATTATTGTTCCCATCGACTTCCTGGCAAGTGTGACGAGCGTTCATAAGTATGTCTCATTCGTCAACAAAAGTGTGTTGTGTATGTGTCACTCAAAGTATTGAGCTTGATAAAGCCAAATGTTTTTTTGTATTTGCCAGAGCCAGCTGAGGCATATTACTCTCATACGTTAATTCATTCATCTTCCATTACACTTATCCTCACTAGAGTCGCGGACGTGCTGGAGCCTATTCAAGCTATCTACGGGTGAGAGGCCGGATACACACCCTAAACTGGTTGCCATATAATCATAGGGGACATCTAAACAGACAACCATTCACACTCGGATTCACCCCTACGGTCAATTTAGACTCTTAATTACCAATCATGCAAGTTTTGGGGGATGTGGGAGCAAACCAGAGTGCCCGGAGAAGACCCACACAAGCACGGGGAGAACATGCAAAGTCCACACAGGCTAGGCCGGTATTTGAACCCCGATCCTCAGAACTGTGAGCCAGACGCTCGAACCAGTCGCCTCTCAATACTTTGTCTGTTGTATTAAGTCTTTGAAGAAGAAAAATTTAATAATTCAAACTGCCCCTGAAATCTGTGAAACTAATATATGTAAAATTGATACATTTATTAGTTTCACAGATTTCTGTGAATCTGGCGGAAGGGTTCAATCATTTGATTTATTGAGTGAAAAAAGGCTATTCAAAGCTACCAAACCTTGTGTGAAAAAGTAATTACCCCCTCGTTAAATCTTGAATGAATTGTGGCTAGTTACATTATTTGGAAAGCTGAGTTAATTTTCACTGAACACACACAAACCTGATTACCTTCAGAGCTTATCAGTCATGAAATCACTTAAACAGAACCTGTTTGACAAAATGAAAGTGGCCTCAAGATCTTGAAAAGCTGCAATGAAATGCCACAATCCAAAGAAAGCCAAGAACAGATGAGAAATAAAGTCATTGATCAGTCTAAAAGGGGTTACAAAATCATGACCAATGCTTTGGGACTCTAGCGAACCATGGTGATACTTCCCTTTCCTTACCCCAAAATCACACTGACAACTCATCCAGGAGGTTACAAAGGAATCGGGACAACCTCTAAAAACTGCAGGCCGCCTTTGCCTGAGTTAAGGTCAGCTTTCTTGACTCAGCAGTAGGGACGGGACTGGGCAAAAATGGCATCCATTGCAAGACGATAAGAAAACCACTGCTGACCAAAGTGAAGAAGAAGGCTTACTTTTGCGAGAAAAAAAATCACCTGACCTAGTCACAAGACCTTTAGGAGACTGTTCTATTCACTGACAAGACAAGAGTTGAACTCATACCAAAAGTCAAACATGGTGGTGGTGGTGGTAATTGGTTGGTCTGGGGGAGTGCCACTGCTTCAGGACCCGGATAACTTGGATGCTTGCTGTTGTTGTTGCCGATGGAACCATCTGCTCTTGACAAGAAAATCATCAGTTTGTGACGTCAAGCTGAAGCGGACTTGGGGTCAACGGGCAGGAGGCAGGGTACACCCTGAACCGGTTGCCAGCCAATCGCAGGGCAGATGGAGACAGACAACAGTCCCACTCACAATCACACCTGGGGACAATTTAGAATGTCCAATTAATGTTGCATGTTTTTGGGAAGTGGGAGAAAACCGGAGTGCCCGGAGAAGACCCAAACAAGCATGGGGAGAACATGCAAACTCCACACAGGCGAGCCCGGGATTGAACCTGGGTCCTCAGAACTGTGAGGCCAACGCTTTACTAGCTGATCCACCGTGCCGCCGAATTCTGTATTTTATTAATTTACACATTTTCTAAACACCCTGAATGTTTCTCAAATCACATTAAGTGTACCCATTCAGCAAATTTATTTTAATATAAAACAACAGAGTGATGATAATATTGAACATTGTAATTACAGGAATGAATATTTATCAAAATAAACAAATGTGGGTCAGGGTAATTAAATACATCAGCACGCTAGCAATTTTATGTCTTGTTTCCTACATATTTACAACCAATATGTTTATCACATTTTGTATAATACTCTGTGAATTTGGCAAGTCTCGACGTTAATGTTAGCCAGCCCCATGTGGCCGCTGAACAATAGATGAAAGCCAAATGCCCTCAATAGAAGAGGAATTGCATTTGCAGGCCGGGAAGAGGTGCAGGTAATTGACCTTTGTCTTTCAATAGCCTGCACGCATGTTCTGCTTTGACTGCTTCGAGAAATCTGTGAGCTTGAGTGGCAAATTGGCTTCGTGCTGCTGCTGCTAATGATTTGCGCTTGTTCATCAAGGTTCGAAAGCTATTAAAGCTTTCTGCACTGTACATCTCTTCTCCATCTAAGTACCCCCCCCACCACAGTTTGTTCGCTGACAACACAAGGAATTCATTGTGAGATCAAGTTGAAAGGCTGACATTAGAAGTACAGAATGAGCTTGTTCTTGTACCCATGCTGTGACACTTACAGCCGCCCACTCCCACTGCCACATCATCTTCGCCCTGCCCCCCCCCCTCCACCCCACCAGCCCTGAGCCCCTGAACCGTGCCTACATCACACAAGGCTGCCTTGTCTTCCTACAGGCAAGAGATAATGAGGTGTGCGGCACCTTCTCAAGAGATCATGACATTAAACTGCCCTCTGATTGCCAGTCTTTTATTTGATATTGTCGTACCAAACAATAAAAACAAAAATACAGTTTCGGAAACAGCTGTTTTCCTAATGGCTGAGAGCCAGCCTTAAAAAAAGGTTGAATCGGCCTTTTGAATTTATTTTCACATTCAATTAAACGGTTCGTTGTTGACAGGATTATCTCAACAAATAGGTAATTACAATGAATTACACACACATACACAAAAACAACACACACGTAATGTTGTTTGTCCTCAAGGCTCATTCTTCAGATAATATCTTCAACATTTAATGAATTTGCACGCAGATTCGTTCTGGAGCACGAGACTATTGAAATACACGGCAGGCACCAGCAGGCTATATTATTAAATGTCTGCTTTATTTTTGCTTCAGCCTTGCGGGCATTCAAAATCAACATACAGTACCAAAGCTCCTTCATTAGGTGTACTTCCAATACAAGAGCTGATTTTTTTTCTTTTTTTTAAAAAAAATCATGCTTAGTCTTGGTAGAGATGAGCGTTGTTGCTGCATCACACTTACAGATTACATTTTGATTAACTCATTTGAATACACTGAAGTGCTAAAATATTAGACCCACCCCAGGAAAATAGTTCTCTTATTAAATGTTATTCATCTATCAAAGTTTTCCCATAGCTTCCTTTAAAAAAAAAAAAAATCCTATTCTGTGAAGCGATAACGGGTACTTTCTGCGTCTGGTGCTCCACTTATCCCCTCGCACGTGCTCCGGTCACAGCTCGGCAGCCTTTGTGGATGCCTCACCAGACTGAGGCAGAGAGAGCGCCACAAATAGAGCCGTCCTCCGGCTCACAGGGGAGCAGTAGCCCCACTTCTGTACACTCTTGCCTCCAATTTCGTGTGTGCCTTAGGCCAAAACAAGTTTGCGAAGAACCACAGGGAAATCAAATTTGGGATTATTAGATCATCATGAAATGATCCAGGGAGAAAGAGATTTATGAGTGCATAAATACATATTGTTAGGAAAATAGGTTGATTTATGGAGCCTTGTCCCTCGTCAGACAATATGGGAACATATTGTTCATGTAGTGCAGTTTTTAATGGATGAGGCAGGATTCTTTGGGCGGTTTAAACCAAGTTGTATCGGAATGATGGAAAGAAAAAGGGAGGAAGGAAGAAAGGAACGGCTCGTGATCCAAAGAGGACCGCATCGTTTGTCAAATGCGATGGAGGTAGTGTTACAAAGTTGGACTTTGTTGGCTACTCGTGGAACAAGCTTACTGGTGTAGTATATTGATGGTGTGACTGCAAACAGAAGCAACAAGACAAATTGTGAGGTGTGTGAGGCTGTGCTCTCGGCTCAAATTCAACCGAATACTACAAAAGTGATGGGACAGCACTTCACAGCGACGATTTATGTTGCCTCTAAAGCGTGACTGACAATACACTTGACAGAAAATTTGTATTCTTCAATGACAAAGTCAGTGCACCCCGCACTGAGAATGTGTATTATTATCAGACTTCCGTATAACAGTTGAGTGGTGCCTTGAGATATGAGTTCCATTCATTCCATGCCCAAGTTCTCAATTCAAATTCTTCTTCTTCTTCTTCTAATAATAAATTAGAATGGAAATCCTTAAACAGTTTGTGTCTCATGAGCTAATGTTTCATCAGTGTGCTGCGCCTCCTGGTGTGCCCACCTTGGCCATCCGTAGGCACTATTGAGTAGTACACTCATTCAGACAAATGAAAAATAGACGTCTGCTTCTGCTGTTCCACCACTCAGTAAGTTGCTGTTCTTCTTCTTTTCCTTTCAGCCTGTCCCGTTAAGGGTCGCCACAGTGTGTCATCTTTTTCCATCTAAGCCTATCTCGTGCATCATCATCGTCTCTAACACCCGCTCTGTCCTCATGTCCTCCCTCACAACATCCATCAACCTTTTCTTTGATCTTCCTCTTGCTCTTTTGCCTGGCAGCTCCATCCTTAGCACCCTTCTGCCAATATCTCTTGCCTCTGAACATGTCCAAACCATCGAAGTCTGCTCTCTCTAACCTTGTCTCCAGTTGCTGTAATATTTGTATTTTTGTCAAAGATCAAGTGTGCACTATATCGCTATGAGTAATCTTATATTATCTGTCAGTGTGTTGTTCCACCACATGTGTATCAAACCTTCTAAACTAAAGACTGTATGTTAAAGCGGAAATCCACAGGTTTGCATTAACAATGTATCCAATGGGTCATGTAATATGTACTCTATCTTGACAATGTGATGTTAAATCCTCTCTCATTTAATAGTGTTTTGAGAAGATTTTTATCAACTATTATGAATTTTCAGGGGCGCTGCCGTTTTCGCGAGTCATATTAGCTAACATGCGCGGATGTGACGTGTACCGTGCTGCAACGAAGGCTCGATGACATAGGACACCATTTATGCCCAAGCCCTGATTTCTTGGATTTATCCTCATCTGATGAAGAAATAGCAGTATCAGTTGATTGGGAAGCTAGTGGAATACTTCCATACACAGCCCTGAGCGTCACAGCTGTGAGCGGCTTGGCCGCTCGGTGACGGAGGAATACTTCCATACACACCCGAGCGGCACCGCTCATGGCTTCCCGATCAACCGAGCGGCTGAGCCACGGAGCCGTGGTGTCCCATGTCATCAAGCCTTTGTTGCGGCACGTAACACGTCACATCCGCGCACGTAGGTCATGTGACTCGCCCAAATGGCAGCGCCTCCTGAAAATTCCCAATAGTCGATAAAAATCTTCTCAAAACACGATTAAATGAAAGAGGATTTAACATCACATTGTCAAAATAGAGTCCTACATTACATGACCTATTGGATACATTGTTAATGCAAACCAGTGGATTTCCCCTTGAACCGTTGGCATGTCAATGGCATTTTCCATTCATTTGGTCAATATTTGTTAGCATTAAGCGAGCCGACGTTCCCAAAACAAAACTGTGGTTATTTTATGCACGCAACTGGTAATTCTCTTTATTTTATCCTTAGTTTGATGATAAATCTTTACTGGGAGTGACAATAAATAGCTCAAAACCTCTTTTTTTGATGAAATGTTCACCATATGATGGAAATTGAGTTTATTGCTAACAAGTGCTCATCTTTCAAGTTGATGCTGACAACTCAAAGCAAACATTTGGCTGAATGACGGTTTGTATTAAAAAAAAACAAAAAAAAAACCCCACTCCTAACTCTGGTCACTCATATTTCAAGGTACTGTACTGTATTTGTTTAAACATTTTGTACTGTACAATAAAATGGGTGCATATGGCCTCAAAATAAGTTCTTCAATGTAATGGACGATCAGCTATATTGGATGATCGCCTGCCCACTGTATTTGAACTGCTGCATAGTTGATGAGCACAAATATGTTCCATTATGACTGCTTTATTTATTTTTGTGATATAAGAATTCCGGAGTAAAATGTCTGCACATTTGCACAAGTTGCGGGATAAGAAAAAAAAGAGGCTGCAATCCATTCACTAATTTGTCCTCATTTCACTTTTAACCTAAATGCTTCGACACCAGGATTAATGTCAGCGTGTCTGCAACTGGGAGAAAACCTTCATGTGGTTTCACAGCACACAAAAGTGGGAAGTGCCAACAAGTGAGTCAAACCTCCATCTGTGTTGCTGCCTTAGTGACTTTTCTTTTTCTCTGTCTGTGTTAAATTGCTTTCATTGTCATGCTATCGTGCTATTCAACAAAGAGTATATTCTCACGACGCTTCCTGACCTTGACTTGGGTGTAAATATGCCTCTGTGCATGGCCCCGCTTTTTATCTCCCTCGGTGCTCTGTAATCAATCTCATTCACACTCTGCAAAATGCAAGGAAAGCAAATAGTTATATATGAATGTCATTTACCTTCATCGCTATATGACTTACACTTCAATTTATATCCCCACACTTGAATACATTGGATGGCAAAAGTTTTTGTTTGGCTTGGATTCACCATAAATAAATAAATAGATAAATAAATAAATATTTCATAGCCTACGATGCCGGCTTCCGTCTCCAGGGAGTTTCAGTACCTACCCAAAGACTGAGACCTCGGGCAAGGAGCCTTTGAGTGACTCTCGCAGGATGGAAGAATCTTAGGACACAAGAGAGGGCTTCAAAGCTTTGCAACGTTATTAAAGTGGTACCTCGAGGACGCACCGACCATCAGTACCAAAACACACGGATGCAACCAACACATGTGGAAAAGGAAGGTTTAATCTACAGTATCTGCCTCTCAATCATTAAAGTTAACTGATTATTATTATTAATAGTAATAAGTAATAATATACTTAAGACATTTGGTTTTCAGATCAAAGGTAAATATGAGACAAAAGTTCAAAATGCCATCTTTCACTTCATGGTATTGATATTTAATTATGTGAAACAACTCAGTACAGAACACAAGTTCTTTTTTTTTGTTGTTGTTTATGACGCCCACTTTTTAAGTGAGCATGAGTATTGGAAAAGACATGATTACATTAACTTTAAGCGGATAAAATTTTAGATTGTACCATTTTGTCTGTCAATTCAATGAGAAACGCATTCAAACCAATCGGGAGACGCATCATCCTGCAACAAGACTTAGACTGGCACATCAATCACTGGACCTTAACCCAATAGAGCATGCATTTCACCTCCTGAAGAGGAGACTGAAGGGAGAACCCCCCCCAGAAGCAGACAAGAACTGAAATAAGCTGCAGTAAATGCCTGAAAGAGTATTTCAATTGAAGGATGCAACAGTCTGGTGAACTCAGTGGGTCACAGGCTTGATGCAATAATTGCAAGTAAGGGTTATGCTATTAAATATTAAACGTTATCCATCCATCCGTCCATTTTCAGCACCGCTAATCTTAGTTAGGGTCACAGGGTCTTGCAGCCTATCCCAGCTGACTTCAGGCGAAAGGCAGGAATTTTTTTTCTTTGTGCTCCACTTGGTTAGTCATACTTGTCATAATGTTGAATAATAATTTTTGGTGAGTGTGATGTATTTTAATCATATTTTGACAGTTTTTGTCATGTTATTGGATACATATTGTTCTGAACTGCTCCAGATGATGCACATTTTATTCTGTTATATTGCGTCTTTGCATGGTATTCGTGGTTTCTATTAAAAAGTGGATTAAGTCTGGTAAATCCGCATTGCAAATTCAGGTACACACACCCACTCGTGCTCACACACGCGGTACTTTAAAACCAAAAATACTAACCCTCCCCCTCTTCTTTTCCTTCCACTTCTACATTGACCTTCCCCCTACACACCCCTCCTCTTCCTCCTCCCTCCAACCCCCTGTTCTCCCCACCAAGTGTGAGTAATCAGCGATACTGGAAATACCTCCCATGGCTGACCTTATAAGGCCATCAGGAAACTGCTGATTTTAGGCTTCGGGGCTGAAACCGCTATCCTCCCCCTTCTCCTTTTTACAACGATTACTTTGTGCACTCCTCACCAACCCCATCCCCACCCATCACCACCAGCTTCCTGTCTTTTTATCAGCTCACGTTTCACCGTGCAGCGCTTGTGCCACCGGCGTTACAAGCCCTCAAGACCTTGTGACTCATGAGCAGCATAATGTTTTGCCTTCAAGTGCTTTGTGCATCTGTTCTCCACCTAAATGTTTTTGCCCAGTGTGTGTAAATCATGTCAGCCCATGACAACTTGAATTCTCCACTTTATTAAGGGTCTGATTCAGTTTTTCCATAATTAAAATTGTCCTGTGAGTGCTTGCAAACAAATGCACAACAGTCTCAACAGGCTTTTAAACAAACGTTTGGGGCACTAATATGGAATTCTTTGGATGAATTCGCATATTTGTTTGGAAATGTTTTAAGCTTAATGCCCTTCCTGACGCAACGCTCAGTCTTGAGACTGGCCTTCAGTTGGCACTGGTATCGGCCATAGGGTACATGAAAAAGTGTATTTTTTTAAGTACATACAATAGTAAATTATTTGTTACCTCAAAAAGTAACCAAAGTATTCGTATTTCATTACTTACTACTGAGCTGAACACATCTACTCTATTGCACTTCTCAGTTACTTTCCAAGTGTTCCTAAGCAACCGCATACAGTTCTCCACAATTAGCATCCTCATCGCCGCACGCTCCTGCCCAGCAGCGGCAGAGCAGCTAATTAAAATGATTAGACAGAGTTTGCCACATCTCTCTTACGATTTTTAATGAAATTATACTAATAGAGCACGAGTAACGGATTTAATCAACTCCCTCAGAATTTGCCTTTTTGCGTGACTGTACTGATTTGAAGCGTGTTATTCATTTCAATGAGCTACTTGGCACGAAGTGCTTAGAATATCATTTCGGAGTTCTTGGTCAATGTGAATATTGTTGGATGGTAAACCTTCAAAACCTGAAACTGAAACTTTGCTTCACCGCAGTTCTTCTGTTTAACTCCCGCACTCAATCTGTGGATTGTTTTGATAAGGGAAATACTAAATACTATGAGGGACAAATACTCTTTCATGGTACTGTGCGTATATGTGTGTTAAGACGACCTATGTAAAGGCCCCGTCACACCATGACGTTCTGGTCAGCGTTCTATAGCGTTTGAGGAAACGTTGGTAGTCGGCCATGGTCGCCGGGATCGCGCCAGAAGAGCATTGTTTGAACGCTAGTGAACGTCAATGATCGCCGGGAAATGGCGGAGAACGCCGATTCGGAAAAAAAGTTTTGAACATGCACAAAAGTTCTCACCGAGACCAGCGTTCATCAACGTTTAATTTTAAACGCTATAGAACACTGACCAGAACGTCATGGTGTGATGGGGCCTTAAGGAATGCAACGCAGCTGGTCACAGTAAGTCGCAGGTGTAAAAATGGTTGTCAAAGTTATTATCTTGAGCAGCACAAACATAACAGTGTAGCATAGCAGTTGGTTTGTTTTGGTTGTGATGCTCTTGCGTATTGTGGAAAAACTGACCGCTTAATCATGCATATTCCTGTCCTAAGAAATGATGACTGTTTTTAAAACCCGTTTTCCGGCAAAAAAAACCCACCGTTATAACGTAGGCAATTGGCAAAAACCACCATCATTTTTCTTGACTTTCAGTTGAAAATAGGGTGCAAATGTCCCCGCCAAATGAATAAATTATGGTTCTCATAAATCAAACTGTTGTTGCAAATGTGCCACATGACTGAAAACAGTGTCCTCACAAGGTAGCTTTACAAAAAACACTTTTCTACTTCTCAAAGACGCTGAAGGATTTATTACAACAGACGAAATAGATTATCTGCAACCCTCAAAAATACGATGACACATCCTATGAATTTACAGGATTCTAAAAAAAAAAAAAAAAATGTACGCATGCATTAGTGTTCCAGCAAGATAACAGGGGGAAGTGTTTGTCCTAAATGAGCAAGAATTATTTTCAATGATACATGGCTCTGGTTTGGTCAAATTTTAGTGAATGCTGTTCTACAGTAGAACATGGATTCTGAACATCTTTGGAAAACCACGACATATACCCCTAAATTCCAAAGGAATTAAAAAGTTCCCCAAATTTGTAAAAATTGTAATGTTAAGAAAAAGAAATGATTTTTTTTAGTTTTTAATGAGGATAATGAGTATTTTTTTCAAGAAAAAAGTTGTAATCTTATAAAAAAGTCTTAATCAAACAAGAGTCTTATTATTTTGAAGTCAAACTCTATCCTGTGAAAAAAGTCATATTTTAAAAAGTGAACTTTTTTTTACATTACTTATTTTATTCTGGTAAAGATGCCTTTGCCCCCCTCCCCCTAAAAAAAAAAAATATTGCATACATTACACAGACAAGGCCGAACGGTGGTTCAGCTGGAAAGCGGTGGCGTCACAGTTCTGAGATCCTGGGTTCGATCCTGGACCCGCCTGTGTGGAGCTTGCATGTTCTTCCCGTGCCCGCGTGGATTTTCTCCGGGCACTCCGGTTTCCTCCCACATCCCAAAAATATGCAACATTCATCGGACGCTCTAAATTGCCCCTAGGTGCGATTGTGAGCGTGGCTATTTGTCTCAACGTGTCCTGCGATTGGGTGGCGACCAGTTCAGGATGTACCCCGCCTTCTGCCCACTGACAGCAGGGATAAGCTCCAGCACTCCCCGCAACCCTCGTGAGGATAAGCAGCAAAGAAAATGGATGGATGGATTACATATACAATAGTCTCTGTAGAATAGCAAACTTTTGTTCTTTTGTGACATTTATGTGATTTGGCTGTACACTAAGTTAGGGAGAAGCAATTGTTTTCTGGTTTTCACACAAATTATTTTGAGGAATAAGTTTGAAGATTGACAACTTTTTAATTCTATTTTCCACACCATTCTTGTGAGACTACCCGATATCAGGGTGGTATGGCTTTAAGAGTACCTCGTCATTCCCAATCAAAATCTTGTGGCTTTTACTTATGTGACAACATACAAGCTGTGACACTTTTGTCTATTGTTCGGGACAATTGGTGCACTAAAAACAGTTATAGTCACAGTGAGGTTTTGTTCCATTGATGATTAAGTAAATGATATTTAACAAAGTAGACTCGCCCCACAGAAACAAATTTGCTTGATGTCCTTTGGGACATTTTTCAGTGTGGAGGGCAGGCTTGCATGCGTAATAGCTAGACAGAAGGAGCCATATAAGTTACTGTAGCAGCCGTGCAGCTTGTCGTGTGTCAGTGTGGGTCAGGTGAGATGACGTAAATGTTACGCTCTCTCTTAAACGTGTCTCTTTAAGGTGATGCACTTGTGCAACAGGTATTTCCAGACCTGTCTACATTTGAAAACATATAACCATAAAAAGAAGCCCCGAGCGGAAACAAGTGGGATGTGTTGACGGCTTGATTCACGTTGCTGCACTCCAAACATGCAGTTGTCTGTTGGAAATGCTGGGCTTGGTGCAGGGTGGAACCCTTAAAGCTTTCTTTATTTGATCATATCATCTTCATTTTCAAAGCGTGTTATTTTAGATAAGCCATACATGTCTCTGTGTGTGGATGTATTATATTTCTGGTTCAAATCCCGGCTTCCCATGTGTGGAGTTTGCATGTTCTCCCCGTGCCTGCGTGGGTTTTCTCCAGGGCACTCTGGTTTCTTCCCATATCCCAAAATAATGTGTTAATTGGAGACTCTAAATTGCCTCTAGCTGTGATTGTGAGTGTGACTGTTGTCTGTCTCCATGTGCACTGCGATTGGCTGGCAACCACATCAGGGTGTAGCCCGCCTCCTGCCCGTTGACAGCTGGGATAGGCTCCATCACTCCCACGACCCACGTGAGGATAAATGGCTTGGAAAATGTATTAATGTATGTATGTATTTACATACATCTGCAATTGGCTAAGCTCTGTCATGTCCAAGGCTGGACCACGGCCAAGAAGGGCGTAGCCTGGCCACCGCTCCGAGTGGTTTCATCTCTGATACCTGTCGCCGGTCACAGCTGTTTCACATGAGGCACTGTGAATCGACCATGTATTTAAGTTGGAGTTTTGTCACTAGCATTTGCCAGTTCATTGAGTATGCTTTCCTGTATCCAGGGTTACTGCGCCATTACAGTCCAGTCACGCTTTTGTTATCCTCTTTCGTTGACTTACAATTATCGGACATTGTTTCTTGTTTTTTGGATCCTGCCTTCTTGGACTATATTGTCATGCACAACTTTAGATTATAAGAAAACCCATTGAACATCATGTCCTCCTCTTGGACTCCTGCATTTGGGTCCGCCCACGCACCGCTGGTTCATGACAGGGCTCCAGGGAGCTTGAGCCCCTAGTGAGGATAAGTAGAAAAGATGATGAAAGAATGAATGAATATATTAACAGTCATATGTTAAGGAGAGCCTGCACTGCATTGAGTGGCGATCAGTCAAAAGTGTGAAATGAGGACAAGCCCTATAGAAAACAGACACATGGGTTCTAAAAGAGCACTTTCTTGACTCAAAATGGACCATAAAGTAAAAATTCAAACATCAGACATTTTCCTATGCATGCTTTGCGGCCCTGCTGGCCCTAAGAGTGCGGCAAAGCATGCTGGGAGGAGGTAAATAGCATTTAAATTGCATGTTTTGTGTCAATTATTTTGTGAGTCATTCTGTTATTTGTTTTATTATTTGCTAGGCGTGCTATTCTGTTTATGATAATTTTAGTTTCGATGTGACACCCTGAGTTTGTACAACATCGTCAGTAATGCCGACACATGCTGTATGTGGGGTGACATCAGCTTCTTCTGCTCACACGTTTGATGTGCAATTATTCCTCATTGCCTTGTCTGCGCCATCATATGGTCGTTTACATAGATGCTAAACCCTTATTGGTATGCAACCAACAGTGTAGTAAATGTGATTAAGTCTATTTTGTCGGACAACTCACACTTCACAATGTGCAAATGTTGGAACTCTGTGCACGCAAGGTCGGCACGTCTATTTTGAAGAGAATTTGAGACCTCTTTGATCGTCAAAATATGAAGAGAATTTGAGACCTCTTTGATTTTGAAAATATGATACCTATAAACAAAAAAACGTGGAGAGCAAAATCTCCAAAAATGTGGGACCGCGAATGGGCAAGGGCACACTGTATTTCAATACTTGAAAAGTTAAAAATCAAGGGACATATCTGCTAAAAAAAAATGATATCAGTGTTGGATTCAGACACACAAATGACTTAAAAAACAGCTGTCAGACCTAACTCAACAAAAATTGCCTTCCCTACTTATGTAACGAAGCTTATGTGTGACTGTAATTATTGTTCAGGTAGGTCTTCCACTGGCCGCAAATATCTACGACTAAGTTGTGTTGATGCACTCAACAATTTTTCATAATCAACAGACAACTGCGCATGTTAGATGTGAATCCATAATTAGGAGCCAGCACACAAGTTATGACATCCTCCTGCTCTCTTGAGTTTGTAGCTGTGCATTGTAGCCTGCGTGATTTTTTATTTTTTTTTTAATTTCTAACTTGCGAATGTTGCTTTTAGGAAAGAAGTAGCTGTGATGAAATGCTAAAAAGGCCTGCTAATTGAATATAATTATGAACATGAGTGTACTTAACACATCCTTTCAAGAATTTGTGGAATTCATAATGAAATTAGGAGTGTGTCTGATGAAAATGCAACTGAGATCAAAACGAGGGCTGTGATACTGGTATTAGTTTAAGGCATTATGTTGCAGTGATGTAGATATGTGCTGCATCATTTTGAGAACTTTTGGAGGAGATGGCTACTGTATATAATTGATTAATTGATTGTCTGAGGTGAGGAGGTCTATGCAATTGATTAATTGTCCCTTGAAACGACTGAGGTCAATTGTAATGCACTAATTGGCTGCAACCACCAGAGGCACTGTTGGTTCATCCATTTTCTTTTTGCCGCTTATCCTCACGAGGGTCGCGGGGAGTGCTGGAGCCTATCCCAGCTGTCAACGGGCAGGAGGCAGGGTACACCCTGAACTGGTTGTCAGCCAATTGCAGGGCACATGGAGACAAACACCTGCACTCACAATCACACCTAGGGGCAATTTAGAGTGTCCAACTAATGTTGCATGTTTTTGGGATGTGGGAGGAAATCAGAGTGCCTGGAGAAAACCCACGCAGGCATGGGGAGAACATGCAAACTCCACACAGGCGGCGCTGGGATGGAACCCGGGTCCTCAGAACTGTGAGGCCAACGCTGATACTCTGTGCTGCCCACTGTTTGTTCAGTGTCTGTATTGTATTTTGCTTAGCTGTTGACCTTTAGGACGTTACGGTGGGATAACTGGTTAGACAGTTGGCCTCACAGTTCTGAGGTCCGGGGTTCAAATCCCGGCCTCTCATGTATGGAGTTTGCATGTTCTCGCCGTGCCTGGGATAGGCTCCAGTGCTTCTGCAAGCCTTGTGAGGATAAGTGGCTCGGAAAATGAATGAGTGAATTGACCAAGGAATGAATGGATATAGTACATAGATTTTGAATTTTAACATATAAACCCATTTTATGTGTGAGACCTGACACGAGAAACAAAACAAAACAAAACCGTATGCCTACTTACCTCTTTTATCATGTAGTCTATTCGAGATCAACAACAACAAATCGTACACAGTCTCGGAAAGGATTTTTTGTTTGTAAATATTCAACATTTATGACTGTCACTCAAAACACAGCACAGACAAGATAAACGCTCTGGATAATCTTTTGGAGACATCTGACAATTGGGGCCTTCACTGACTTTCACCACAAGGGATGGGAAATGCTCAAATTTGGCCCAGTTGTTGGTATGTGTGGAGGCCAGATCCGGACCCCCACTATGCATGGAAAAAAAGAGTTCAGATCGCTTATCCCCCCAAAGTACTCTTTTTATTCAATCCATTGAAAATAAAATGCCCCATCCATGACCACAATATTAAATGTGCTGCTAAAACAATCCCTCTTTCGTTGTGCCAATCAGATCATTTTTGTGAAGGATATTTTTGCATCCAGAGTAATTTGGTCTTCTCTGTTCACAAATATAACTGCTTTTTTTTTTTTTTTTTTGTATTTGGTGAAAAATTCACGGATTTTGTGTGCTTTCCAGCAAGATGGTACCAAAACCCAGTCTGTTTCTTAAAAGTAGCACGAGGTGGCAAGGAAGTAGGAAGTGATGCATTTCAAACTGAGAGACAAGAATTTAGGGAGGAGCCAAATTCAGCGTGGGTTGTTCGTATACTTCATAATTAAGTAATTACGAGCTGCATGTGCATGTTTATTGGCACACTTCAGATACATGTTGTTGAAATCGAGTCAAGCGTAAACCACTTATTTGTAAGTGTAATGTTGTAGGATGTCTAAAATTAAAGTAAATGTTTTGGAAATGGGTGGCACGGTGGATCAGCTGGAAAGTGTTGGCCTCACAGTTCCGAGGTTGAGGGTTCGATCCCGCCTGCATGGAGTTTGCATGTTCTCCCTGTGCCTGCGTGGGTTTTATCCAGGTACTCCGGTTTACCTCCCACATCCCAAAAGCATGCGTTCATGGAAACTCTGGAAAATTGGCCCTAGGTGTGATTGTAACTACGGCTGTTGGTCTCTATGTGCCCTGTGATTGGCTGGCAACCAGTTCAGAGTGTACCCCGCCTCCTGCTCGTTGACAGCTGGGATAGGCTCCAGCACTCCCCGCGACCCTCGTGAGGATAAGCAGCTAAGAGAATGGATGGATGATTAGATGGATGTTTTGGAATCATATTTTGATCCATTTTATGGATTAAGTAATACGCACAATTATAAAAAGTAAACATTTGCTGGGGGTTTGCAGTTAGTCACGGTTTGTCGTTATTTGCGGCAGGGCTATAAAGTCAGGAAAGTTGGGTAGAAAAATACAAAATAAAGACAAACCCCCCCAAAAAAAAGACAAAATGTCTTAGTCAATAAATAAGAAAAGAGTCTTAGTAGTAGTTCTGCGATCAGGAGGACTCCAGGAGTTTCTGCCAATTCGTCCTGAGTGCCACCTTCTCCTCGGGCTTGCTATCTGGAATCATGCTCGCGCTCCTTTCCGCGCTCAGCCTCAGCTTGGGTCTCTTCTCTCGCACCGCCTTGAGCCCCTCCTCCGTTATGTTCCTACAGAAGTCCACCCTGACCTCCTCCAGGCTGGTGCCGTCAGCCACCACGCCATCCAGTATGCGGTCTGTGACGCAGACGCAGTTCTCCAGGTGGAGGCGGCGCAGCTTGCTGCACTTCCGCAGCAGGACCATCAGGTCCTGATCCGTGATGTGTCCGCAGCCAGACAGCTTCAAGGATAGCAGGTTGGGGCACCTGCAACACACATAATCAAATTCTCAATAACTGTACAATGTACGCCTTCCACTTCTGTGCTAGTTAAGATATTTATTTCTAATACTTCGGGTTGCTCTCCTTCGGGTAGTACCACATTTTGCTGCAACTTGCCAAGCAGAACTAAGGTACGTTGGTAGAGATGCGGTGTAATTTAGAGCAGGATAAGATCCTCTACTCAGCTCCAGTCATAGTTGTTGTTCCTTTAGAGCAGAAAAATGTATTCCTGTGTGTATTGTTGGATGGTCAGTATGTGTTGCTGCTGTTATATTAGCATTGGTTTAAAGGTTCATAATAACTAACATCTCTGCTAGTTTCTGTTCGCTTGCCTTTGACATTTCAAATTGTGTGTTCGCACTAAGTTAGCGATCTTTCATTTGATTTAATGGACCTTTCTGACCTGTCAATCGCTCGTACAATAATAGCTAATCAGATAGCTGCATTGTCTTAACCCCTGGCTTGAAACTCCCCTCTTGCTGTATTGTCCCTCAAGCAATGCTGGTTGTCAGTACCGTGTGCTTGGAAAAGTAAATGTTATGAAGAAAATGGTCCTCAGATGCGCTTGGGGAACATGCAATTCTAATGAAAGATATCTGGCTAGGTTACAAGGGGCCCGGTTGATTGATTTTCCAAAGCCTAAAACACAGCTGACGAATTGTCAACCAAAGTGGATCAAGGCTAGAGGAAGAGCACACGTACAACTAAGTGTGGACAATATCAACAAACGCAAGGCTGTATATTTGAAGGTAAGTGAGGGAGAAGTATCTTCTCTGAGTCTGATTGAATTATTATCAGTGCTTTATACATTGCAGGAGAACAACTTTCACTTTTTTAGCGTATCACTGACCTGCTGAATGAAGTGTGTCATGTTTTATGCCGTAGAGTCGGATTAGTGACACGTAAATGTGCAATCTCATCCAAGAGAAATGTCTATTTGCCTATTTGTATCACATCAGACTTTTAAGACAGAGCACTGAGTTCCATTACGAGCCAAATCAAACTTCGTCTAAGAAATTTTTGAAAGATTTTCTCCAAACTCTGTGCAACAATGCCTTCCAAACCCACCAACACACTTAATAAAAGTCGATTCACTCAAGGAATAAAATCCTGAGGAGGAAACGCAAAAAGTGTTGTTTATAGTGTGCAATGCAGTGAGGAGTCCAATAGCCTCAACATCAGAGGCAACCGCTTCATAGACCCATCAGCAGTTCATTTACACCTCAAGAGAAACTGAATTTTCTTCAGTGACAACGACAACAATCTGCTGTTGACCACACTTTGAGACTCCACGCGTAAAACGTTTAGAACTCAAGAAGCTTTTTGGATGAAAGATGACACATCTTCAACAGAGAAGAACAGTCCAATTTCCTTGACTCAGATTTGCAAGACCCGGATGACTGAGAATCTACACCAATGTAAATTTGACAGTAGACGTAGGAGTGGTGGTAATAGTGTGTTTTACCATGTACCAGTTTAAATATGTAAAACTAGATATCAAATTAATTCCCGGCGATAAATGTGTGTGTGTGTGTGTGTGTGTGTGGGAGTGGGGGGGTTACTGTTCTGCAAACGTGTCATGTGTCATTGTTACGCACCGCAAGTGCTTTAGCGGGCAGGGATTAGTTTTGTTTGAAGAGGGACTGTCACTAGTCCTAAAGTAAACAATGCTCCTTGGCGTCTTTGCTTATTTACCAATGAAAAAAAAAAAGTGAGATAATAAAAAAAAGAGATGACACACGTGATGAAAAAGCAAAGCGCAACATGATCTGTTTGGCAATAAAGCACGGTGATATTTTGCAGCCTTGCCTTCGCTTCACACCGCGTCCCTCTGGGGCTATACGATTCGTCCAAGATGGCTTTCATAAATAAAGGCCGTGCGGTTTCAGCGGACAGAACAATAACAGGATGTTTGGTGATCTGCGACTCGGAAAGTGGTCATTTGAGTTTGAAACGATTAAAAGGCCGCATTTGACACTCGTCCGCCTGGCAGAGGCGAGCGCTGCTGGCTGGCGGCGGAGGGATGTCATTCACGTTCACTAACGCAGCTTACATAAACACTTACATAATCTTACTGCTTTGCCACATGTGAGCCAAACATATTCCAGTGGACCGCCAGTGTGACGGGTGCTGCCCCAGTAACCTCTGAGCATGTGATAGCGGCGCATCCACGTGCAGCAACGTGCCAGCGCGCAAGCGTGGCAATAACGTTTTAAAGCTAAAAATGCCATCAAAGGAGATTCTCTCTGTCGCCTCGTACAAGAGGGAAGGAATGTGAACGGGGTACCAAGTCTTAAAGTTACATAATCCACCCACTCCTGGCAACTCCCTTTTAATTTGAGTATACGTAGCGTACTTTTTTTTTAATTGCAGTCCTCAAAGCTTTAAAAGAAAATTGGCAACAAGCTGATGTTTTCTTTTTTTTTTGGGAGGGGGGTTGGTGCTCCAAAAGTAACCACACCTACACAAGCACTAAAGAAGCATGGTTCAAACAAGCAGTACATTTAGCCTTATTGCCACTATTGAAAGTCATTATTGTTTATTTCAGTTACTTTCTTGAAACATGCATTTGTAGTTTTACTGCATCCAACAATGACGATGACTAATTTTGCTGCATTTAATGTCTGGATTACAGTAGACTGTATGAGTTATGATGTGAATTTTATTATTATTCATTTAAAAAGGGAAACTCCAATCATAACGGCCAGGCAGAATCCTTGCATCTCGGAAACCATTTTTATGATTAAAAATAGGTGGCACGGTATGACAGCTGGAAAGCGTTGATCTCACAGTTCTGAAGACTTGGGTTCAATCCCAGCCCTCCCTCTGTAGAGTTTGCATGTTCTCCCCGTGCCTGTGTGGGTTTTCTCTGGGCACTCGCAATCACACCTAGGAGCAATTTTAGCATGTCCAATTAATGTTGCATGGTTTTGCTATGTGTGAGGCTGTTTGTCTCGATGTGCCCTGCCATTGGCTGGCAACCGTTTCAGGGTGTACCCCGCCTGCTCCCCGTTGACAGCTGGGATAAGCTCCAGCACGCCCTGCGACCCTCGTGAGGATAAGCGGCTAAGAAAATGGATGGATGGATGATTAAACATTGTATTGTTACAGTTTTTAAGATATTTTAACACTGAAGTTTGAGTGATAATTTGCCAAAATAACAAACACATAGGGACTGATTAATAGTATCGATTTGTGAAAAAAATATTAAATAAGGTTTCTGCTTGACAGCAGCGATGTTACACAGATTTATTAATTGCCCTTTTCAGAAGGCCAGTAGCAATTTCAAATTTCTAGCAATTTACATTGGATGACCCTCGCACCGTGGATCCGACGTCAGATCCATTTGTCGCTGTTGGACGAGTCGGCCAGCTCAGGGCGCCGGAACGTTCTGCCTCACCTCGGTCCGATCGATTGCGATGAAGAATACTTATTGTGTATGCCAAACATTTCACGAGAATCAATGCGTAAAGATTTCTCCACCCCTGACTAGAAATGCGTCACAAAATTAGACACAACAAAGCAACTTTACTCATCATTTATTGCTGCAGATACTGTTTATCCTGCTTATCTAAAAATAGATATATTCTGAAATATTTTTCTTTTAAAGTTTCATTTTCATTAATTATAATATTTTCCTTATTCAAGGTGACTCAGCTGAGTGTTGGGGGTTGCCCTCTCCCCCTCTATTGACCCATCTAGTGCTGTTCTTTCTATATCTTTTTTTTTTAACTTTTGTCATTTTTTTAAATGTTTTGATTATTCTTCTGTGCCAATCATCTTCACAGTTAGTTTTCTATTTTCCGTTGATGGTTGAAAACTAAGGGAGAAAATGTCTGTGGAAAAAAAACAACTTCCCCCCCTACAAAAAATCCAAACAATAATTGCACAAGGGCAGTCTGACCTTGAGACACGTCTGCAAAGAGGCCACAGCTGAGCATGCGACTTCAAACTGGAAATTATCTCTCTATTGACCTGTTTTGGTTACGCTTGGTCGACTTCTGCAGGCAAAGTCCAAAAGGTTCTTGCCATTCAGGGGTGGAAGGTTTTTTGTTTTCAGCAGGTCAAGAAAACATTTTGGGAAGTCTCAGCTGCTTTTATGCGGCCATGTGTCTGTCGAAACTAAAGTCACTTTGTGAGTTTACGTGACAAGGCGCACTTGTGCTAGCGCCGCCTCTCAAAGCCTCCATTTATCCGGACTCATATGTCACTGCATTGCTGGGAAGTAACAGAGTAAAAATACTTCATTACTATAGTGGACTTTTTATCTTTGGCACAACTTTATTATTGCTTCATAACAGATATCTGTACTTTCTACTTCTTACTTTGTCAAAATAGGCTTTTTTTTTCCCACAACCTTTGCGGAAGATGTGATGCAAAAAAAAGAAATGTAAATAGAGAGATCAAGTCAGTGCAGGTTGAGATATTGGTGGGGTCTTATAGGGTGGGAAAACAGAGGCAGCAGTGACGTGGAGGAATGTGTGAACCAGAGAGTATTAACAGATACTGTACAGAGAAGCAAAATACTAGACAAGCACCCTCCTTGTCCATTTTGAAAACTCTTAAAACCCATTTTGATTTTATTGGGTTTCAACTCAGTAGAGATTCGGACACTGTTTTAATGTTTTATGCTCGACTATACTTTATTGTTTTAATTGTTCCGTTAAATTGTTTGTTCAATGATTATTTATTTACAGCACTTTCATGCAGTGGTTGGTCCTCTATAAATAACGTTATCAGTACCTAATTGTGTTTTTTTTTTAAACTCAGAAATTTAGACTATCGTAAAACAATGGTAGCATGATGGCTAGAAGTCAAATTCATAATATCCATCCATTTTCTTTGCCACTTATACTCACGAGGATCGCGGGAGGTGCTGGAGCCTATGCCAGCTGTCAACGGGCAGGAGGCGGGGCACACCCTGAACTGATCGCCAACCAATCGCAGGTCACATTGAGACAAACAGTCGCACTCACCATCACACCTCGGGGCAATTTAGAGTCTCCAATTAATGTTGCATGTTTTTGGGATGTGCCCGGAGAAAACGCGCACAGGCACGGGGAGAACATGCAAACTCCACACAGGTGGGGCTGGGATTGAATCTGGGTCCTCAGAACTGTGAGGTCAACACTTTAACAGCTGGGCCACCGTGCCCCCCCCAAATCGACAATATTGACTGTATATTATTACAATTACAATTGCATCATTTTTTTTTTAATTTGTTGCACCAAGTTATTGAGACTGTAGTCAAGTGAAAATTATAATTAAGTTTTACATTTTACTTTTGTGCTTACACAGATCGTAGAGTTTGTACAGGAGTTGAATTAGTACTTTTACCAGGCTTCTGTACTTCTACTTAAATACAGCGTGTGAGTACTTTGCCACGTCGGTCTCACTGTGGAATTAAAACTACCCCACCTTCCATCAAGTGACGTGTGTTGATACTTTGAGCGCTGTGGCTTACAGTTCATCAAATGCAAAGTAGAAATGTAGTCGTCAACATGCCCGAAAGTGCACTGAAGAGAGGCCGGTCGGTATGTTTTACAGCTTTTGCCATAAAAAGGCATGAGACGGCCTCAGTGAGGTCTTATCTGGGAAAAGAGGGCAGGCAGGGACACATGCACATGTTCATTCCTCTGACTACAAGAAAGAATCATTTGTAGGCTCCACCTGCATGCACGGAAGAGGCGGGGCCGAGCCCCCATCGTTCTCGGGGGCCCCTCCCAGACTGGCGCTCTTACTTTTGTCGTGTGCACAGGCTCTCCTCACAATTTCGGGCAGAGTCGATCAGTATGCCGCGAGCGAGGCTCCGAGGCGTCAAAACAGACGAGGCGGACTAAGTGGGCAGTTCCAGTTTGGACTGGTTTCGCATCTCATGCGGCCAGGTCTCAGATTTCACCAAACAGGAAATCCACACAGGGTCATTCATACACGACCCCCGACCCCTACCCCCAGCCAAGTTTCACCACCATCCCCCACTGCCCTTCCCTCTACTTGTCGTGCATCTGCGTCATTTGTCTGGCATGCGTGGACAGACGTCCAATCACAGAGACGTCATTCCGCCTCTGCCAAGACTGACAGCCAGGTCGTGCTTCCTTTTCAAAGCGACCGATCAAACGCAACCACTGCCACGTTAGTCAGTCAATGAAAGGTAATGACATGTCTCACCACTGTAATTTTCACAGAATCACGTGTTGGCCTTCTTTGGTTTTTGAGCGCTCATGCATGAGCTAGCGCTAATTATTTCACTCCCTTTCACTAACGTTTTTTTTTGCCCTGTTTGACTTTTAAGTTCAAGCAGAAAGGAGGATCTGTAACCTTTTTTTTTTTTTTTTTTATGGTGGAACAGTTCTTTTGTACCACAGTGGAATTTTTAAGATGCCCCTGTGGTTCTTTGTAGTCTGCTGGCTTTTTATTGAAAAGTCACTCGGACCGAACAGAGTTTGGAGGGGGGTGACAGAAACACAAAAGGGAGAGACGGTGAAAAGTTCAAATATTAGAGGAAGAGAAAACAAAATACAGGACAGTGGCAGTGAGAAAGGTTCGGAAAGGACCAACAGCTAAACCTCCATCTGCATCACAATCCTTCCTTTAAAATGATTAGTGTGTGATGGGAAATGATCAAATACACTTACTTGCTAATTACAAATACTAGATTTATGCATCTATCTATACTCGTGATGTATAATGACAAACTGAATTTTTGAAGTATAGAGCTCGTGCATGTGATGTCACCATTTTCACGGCGCCATATTGCCGGTCAAACAGAGCTGCTCGACATTGTGGGAGACATTGAACCGGAGGAGAATATTTACAATACCCGAGACTTGTTGTGCTGTTGGTTGTCACAACAGATGAGACAATTCTTCAAAGATATCATTCTATAGAATACCAGCTGAAAAGACCAGAAAATATCGATGGATTTTGGCAATTAAACATGATGTATAGTGCCCAACCAAAATACATACACGCCTGTGTAGCGTTCGCGTCATTTCAGGTAGGAATTAATCTTCTCAATCTCAAATTACCGAAAAGTATTTATAATACCAAGTTGGGTCATTTGAGAACAATGCATGTTAAAAAAATAACTTGTCGGTCACAGAGGTTTACGGAGGTGAAGTGTGACCGCAATCGCTTCCATGTACGTTCCATGGAGATGACTTTTTTTTTTCAGTCATCGTTAATGAATGTGAGTTTCTGTAAAACCAGGGGTCATTTATTTAAATATTAGTATTGTATTAAATACTAGCCGAAAAGATCGATAGAAGGGATAGAGAGGATTCAGTTCAGTTTTAGTGCTTCGTGGGCTGACAGAAAATACAGCTTTTATACAGCAATTAAACATGTTGGATGGTGCCCAACCAAAATACACACACGCCTGTGTAGTGATCACTTCATTTCAGATAGGAATTATTATTCTCAATCTTAAATAACCAACAATCTTTTATAATGCAAAGTTGGCTCATTTGAGAACAATGCGTGTTAAAAAAAAAAACAACTCCTCTGTCGCAGAGGTTTACGGAGGTGAAGTGGGACCGCAATCCCTTACGTGTATGTTCCGTGGAGACGACTTAGTCCTCTTTTTTTTTTTTCAATCATAGTTAATGAATGCAAGTTTGTGTAAATCAAGGGGTCATTTCTTTAATTATCGGTATTTGTACTGAATACTAGCTGAAAAGATCGATGGATTCCACCAAAGGTTAACGTGTGTCCGGACACGCTTCCGCGTTCACGAGCCGTCAACCCGTCACTATGTGGGATTTATTCCTGATGAGAACAGATCCAGTATTTGAGAAGTATTTGTATGCGTCCAGACTTTTCTACGCTTTAAAACTTTTCCGTGTAAATCTGGACGATTTACTCGCAGATCCAAGTGTAGATCCAGTCGTCCCAGACAAGCAGAAGCGAATGAACAGTCCAATTTCTTATCCGCGAAAACATCGACTTCGACATTAAATATGGGTCCTCTATGCCAAGTTTATCTAATTTTTCAACGTACTTTCGTTTATTTTCACCGTCCAAATGTCTAACAGTATAGGACAAGACTGGGCGTCATGCTATAAGACATATTTTCACGTGTCTCCAACCGACTTAGCATTGAACGATGCTTTGTTAAACCAGCAATATGGTGATGTAAACAAAAGTCACGTGGTTTTACAGCTGAAAAAAATTATGACTTCCCGCATCAGAATTGTGTTCAAGATTTGGATTTCATGCTGAGTCAGTTTGTGAGTAAATTCTGATGAGATCATCATTATTTCAGCATTCATAGTCCATACATTTGTAAAGTGCTGTGACATATTTGCAAAATGGGTGTCCAAAAGTTTGAGGTAACAAACTGCTTTATTGCTGGATTCCAAGTCAATCCTATCTGGCCATGTGCCTCAAATCAGTTAGTTAGTTGGTTAGCAAGAACCAGTAATATTTCTAATTTATCCTCACAGGGCCAGTGCGCTGGCCCTAGATGACATCGGCATTTTTCTGGCGTCTAATTGGTCAGTCAAAGGGAAACCTGTTAAGAATCAAGTTCGATGAGCAAAACACCATCTATGTACGTAATATGTTAACTATCGGCATTACTGGAGAGTATGATGTATTTTAAATTAACAAGATCATCATTATTGCGGTGGAACGGTGAATCAGCTGGTAAAGCGTTAGCCTCACAGTTTTGAGGACTCGGGTTCGATCCCGGCCCCGCCTGTGTGGAGTTAGCCTGTTCTCCCTGTGCCTGCGTGGGTTTTCTCCGGGCACTCCGGTTTCGTCCCACATCCCAAAAACATGCAACAATAATTGGACACTCTAAATTGCCCCTAGGTGTGGTTGTGAGTGCAGCTCTTTGTCTCGATGTGCCCTGCGATTGGCTGGCGACCAGTTCAGGGCGTACCCTGCCTCCTGCCCAATGATAGCTGGTAGGCTTCATGGATGGATGGATCATTATTGCAGCATATATACAACATGTTTTTTCGACATTTTCATTTGGGAGTGTACTTTGGCTCAATAAAGGTTGTGGAAATCCTGGTATAGTCTAAAAAGCGCATCACACAGAAGAACTCACAAGCGGCAGACACGAGCCAGGAAGGCGCTGACCAGTCTTTCGTGTTTGCTGCAGATGTCCCTTTGGAAGGAGCTCTTCAACCAGCCCTCGATGTTGCACACCTGCAGCACCCTGCTGGAGTGCCAGCAGATAGACAGGTGACGCAAAGATGGTCCCAGCACAAAGTTGGCGCTCCTCAGCTGGGAGAGCGAGCTGAAGTGGAGCACATTCCACAGCCGGGGGTCCAGGAAGACTTCGCGCAAGGGTGCGCAGGTAAGAGACAAACTCCTCCGGCTGTCCTTATCCAAGAAGGAGAAAAGGTGCAGGAGACACTCGCGGTTTAGCTGGACGAGATCCATAGTGTTCTTGTGCCGAGACCCACGGCGAAGCCTTTTCCTTCCCCAGCGGCGGGGAGAGGCCTGATGGTCGCCGGCAACAATGAGCCTTGCGACTCGTATTGTGTGGCCTAGATACGCGATACCTCCTCGGGCGCATGCTGGAGGCCTTGCACATATAAGGCTGTGGAATGGAGGCTATTTTAGGAAGACAACTGCCAGTGCAGTCAAAGTGGGAAGTATTGGAGGCACACGCTCCCTTCCCATCTGTCGTGGCTCTCAACAGGCAGTCAACGGCCCACTGGGGTGAGACAGATGTTGACGCTGTGCCGGCCTACATATCTGATACAAATGCACCCTGAGTGACTTGCAGGGGAAACAGAGAAACGCTGCCACACGCTGTGGCACTGTACAATAACACCGCATTTGTATATCCGCTTTAAAACATATTTTTATGCTAATTACCTAATTCAGTGATTCTCAAAGAGTTGTACACCGCCTACCTCTAATGGTATGTGAATTAATCTGTGCATGACTTAGTTTTTCAACCCAGTCTAGTACACGTACATTATAATGGATTTTACAGTTTTGTTGAACTTTTAGGTACCGTTTCATTTGCACAACTTTCAACCTGTGCAGCGTTATTGGCTTCTAATCATATTTCATCCGCTTTTTTAGGAATAAAGTCTCTGCCTCGTTTTTGATTGTCGTCAAGGGCTACTGGGTATATGAATGATGGTGGTATTTGAAGAGCCAAGTTATTTTTAGGTACTATCGTTGTGAAACATGGATTGCACGGGTGCAAAGGACGAGATCTTTGTGGCTTCCAAATGACGGGTAGGTGTCTGTACAGGTACTAAAAAAAAAAACAAAAAAAAAACAATACTTGGGGGGCAGGGGGATCGTAGTCCTCTCAGAATGTAACAAAAGATCTGCGTCAAGGGTGCTAAATGTGTCGATGTACCCGTCGGCGGCGCGGATGGCTTCGGCAGCACCTCGGTTTCGACCAGGGTAGCTCATCGCGGTGCCACCCAGGTGGCTCATACATACTGTCTGGTGTTGTTTGTTAGAAGTGATCCGCATATCATCTCAATATGGCTCGAAACAAAACAAAATGATGGGGTAATATTCTCCCGGTCACTTCACTCGATTGTGATATTTTCTCTTCTTTGAAAAGTGCTTCTGTGTACAATAGTAGGTGGCACAGCGTGTTTTCAATGGCGAACGTCCCGGTGTGACGTAATGAACAGACGCTGCAGCCAATATGACTACCACTTGAATGTCGAATGAGACTTCCGCTACTTTACGCATGGATGACGCGCTCTCTGCTATTTTTTCGTATAGACATTGAAGTGAATAATGTTATGTGTATTTTTCATTACAATATCTATTTTAGAATGTTTATAGTCATGACACTTGACCTTTAAAGAATAGACTGGACTGCATGTGGCCCAAGAGCCATATTATGACCATCCTTGCACTCGCCCCCCATTTAATTTCAAACAAGTAGTTTTCTCACATTTGTCTCTTACAAAAAGATACATTTTCCCATTATGTGGATTTGACATGCATCCAAAATGTATTTGAAAGTGAGAAACTATGGTATCTGAGAGAGAGAATATGCAAGGTGTGAAAGGAAAATGTATGTGTATGAAGTATGTAAACATGTGACTATCCATGTGAAACTAAGACCAATATGCAAATGCAAGTGAGGCTACAGGTACCTGAGACTACGAAAAGGGAGTGCGGTACAACCTGACCCATTTTACTTCCCCAACTTCCCTGTATTGTAGTCGACACAATTAAATAATAATTTTTAAAAAAAGTCCAGCGTGAATATCAAATTTTGTTATTCAGCGCATTTTGTAAAGGTGATTCTGTGACCTAGTGATTGTGTGAAATTGTGCAATGGCAGTGAAGAAGAAAACATGCCATTCTGGCCGAGTCATCATCCTCGACGACATTGCCATGTCCTGTTCTACTCTATCGGTTTGAAAACACACGCCCGCGCACGCACTCACACAGACACTGCAATGCTCTAAAAGTACATTGTGAAACATCTATGCCGGGAATACATTCTGGATCGTGACTCACTGTGCCACAGTGTTCTCGTACCAGTGAGGGGGGGGGACACTGTCCAATGCGAGCTCATTATTGCTGAGCATATAGCATCACACAGCGTCAGTGAGAGTGGAAAAAAAATCTGTTTAAAAGGGGTGAGTCGTGAGGCACGTGCGAGCAGCAAGCGTGTTCTTTTATCAAGCAGAAAAGAAAAAACAAGTCTGAATCATTTCCAGTGTGCGCACGTCTGTGCAGGACAAACAAGAAAAAACGGTCCCGGGTTGCACCAAACAGAGGCTGCTTACTATTCCAAGTAGACGATTCAAAGAAAGCCCTTATAGGGAAAAGAATGAGTTGATTTAATTGGAATATCTTAAAAATCTGGATCACATTCAAATGCAAATGGAAACTGCACCAATGATTATTCACACTATCAGATATTTAAAATTTGTATTTCTTCGAATCAATGATTAAAAACCCAAACACTATCTTCAAGGCAGTTACCTGATTCTATGAGGAAACATGGTCATTAATTCCTAGGTGTGATTGTATGTATGACTGTTGTTTGTCTCTATGTGCCCTGCGATCACCAGGCAACCAGTTCAGGGTGTACCCTGCCTCCAGCCCGATGACAGCTGGGAGAGGGTCCAGCACTCTTGTGAGGATAAGATGGTTAGTTCGCCATATTATATTTTCAGATTTCCTGGCCGCTTTTGATTTTCCCACGATTTCCAACAAGGAAGCAGAGTGTTTGTGCCGTGGCCTTTCATACTTCACCAGGTGTGCCGTCAATTAATTCACCTGTTGTAGGGTTAACCCATCAGGAGCTTCCGAAGCCACGACCTCGTTCGGGGCTTCCCCATTTTCTTTCAAGACAAAATACTTTTTGTGTATGTAAACGTTTGACCTTGAAGAAAATACAGTAACAGAAAATTCTCTAAGACATTGTCACTCTCGCTATTTTGGCATTTAATAAAATTAAGTAATTTTACTGATCCTGACTGGGGTGAAACAGGAGAGGTTTTGTTTGATTTGACTCCAGGCAGTGAGACAAAAAAATAAATAAATTCTGCAGTCTATATTCAACTGTGTGTCTTCCACAGGGCCCTTTCCCTCATCAACCACACATTCAAAAACATTTTCAGTTGTTTTTCTCCATCAGGTTTGATTTCCTTAAAAAAATGTTACAAGAACTCTAGCTTTCCACATAATGGTCATCAGTCATAAATCTTTCAATGATAAATCTACAATGTCCCACATGACTAAAGCGGGTAACTCAGTTAACCAGGACAAATTTGAGCATTTCTACCACCTTCAGGTCAAAGTTAAGAAATACCTGATTGTCAAGATGCCTCTAAAAGATTGTCCTGAGTGGTGTGGGGCGTATCTCTAATGATTATTATTCTTATGATCTGCTTGGAAATTGCAAATGTTTCACCAGTTAAATCTTCACGGTCAACGGAGAGTTTAGCGAATCCGCAGACTCTGTGATTGTGGCATAAAACAGAATAAACGACCTGAAGCCGGTGCTGCTGCTGGACAGAAAAACAAGAAACAAGTGGTTGTGTTGTTTTTATGACGTGTCGCAGGTCAGTTTTTGGACAACAAAAGAGGAGGAACGCGCAGTTGCCAGTGGAGATAAGATTCTGTCTGGTCTCTGGAACACGCCACACCTTATAAAAACAGTCAGCACACAATTGTTTCTTTTTTTTGTGTGTGTGTGTCTCGTGTAGGTTCCGTCACATTTTGAAAATCAGTTAAAAGTGGTATCTGTCTTGTCTGTTCTGAGCAGGGGGAAAACATGAAAAGCATTAAAATAAGAGTGACTTCGACCCGTTGTGTGATGGCAGTGTCCGAGAGAAAGTTATTGGTCAGTTTCTGAGGTTGAACATTATTCATTAAGTGAAACAATATTTAACAACAAAACACTAACGAGATGAATGTGAAACGACATCCTACAGACGTATCATTTGGCTCCTAAACAACTGGCGTGAGGGTCATAAGGTGTGAAGGAGGTGAAGAACAGAATAGGTCCGATTCACGCTGTCGCCGTTTGAACGTCATCTTCAAGCACAGAGGCCTCATCAGATCGCGTTCTCTCCGCATTTGATTCCTCTAGTGCGGCTGCGTCTGTATTTTGTAATGGCGAGCTATCCCGTGCCGAGTGGTTTTCGACCATCCCGGGTACAGCCGCCTCTCCGGAACACGTGTCCAACGCTGCAGCCGTCCGCTCGGCCCTCTCCGTGTAGAAAAGGATGTACGCTTTGGCCTTCCTCAGCATTTCCTCGGTGGCGAGTGTCACCGTGCTGTCGTTGAAGTGGTACCAACGCCCCTCGTGGCTGCCGTACGCTGTGTAGTGTCCCGACCCCGCCCTGCCGACACACGCACGTGCGCTAGGTCACATTCTGCAGGCCAACTGGGTGAGGCGACGGGGTCAGGCGCATCTGGCACAACACTGCCCCTTAGAGGTCCACGATAGAACAGCAGCACGATCACTTTAAGAGACTTTCTGACTCACACTGGGCCTCGTTCCCAAATAAACGCATAGAAATGTTCTCACTCTGTGCATAAGATGATCTTAACTTCAAAATCTACTTAATCTATCTAACCACCGTGTCTATATTAGTGAATCAAAATTCATCCTAAATGTGAGGAAGTTAAAGCTTACACGATAAAACAGCAAACGAGATGAACACGGGTACTGTTGCGATCTTAATCTAAATGTTGTTTGTGACATATGTTTAGGCATCAAAAATGATCCATTCAGAAGCCTGGAAATTCTACTCACCCAGAACCGTGATGTACTACAATGGCTGCCAGATCGTACAGACAGCTCTCTGCTAACAAACTTTCTGGCTGTAAAGACAAAAGCAAGGTGAGTACTTTATTTTTTTCTTCTCATTTTCATGCTATCATATGTTTCCTTCGGCCGTCGGTCGAGCAATTTTTTTTGAGAGGTCAGAAGTAAAGGAAAGAGAGAGCAGAAAGACAACAGAATGTTAAAAGCATGACAATAACATTACAATAACAGTTGGCTCTTAGCATCATGAAGGGATGCAATGGGTAGCACATCGGACAAGACTGAGTAGCACTACTGGTTTGAGGTGGGGGCAGATATACTGCTACAAACACTCTTGTAGAGAATGTGAGTACAAACGAGAGGACAGGAAGTAAAAATACAAACAAAAACATCGAGGGCTGCCTCTTCTGACACCTGCAGGTTTCCAAATAGCACATTTATTGTACAGTGGCGCCCCCTGCTGACAATCAGTCACTGCTGACAAAAAAAAAGGAGATGAAAGATGTTCTGAAGTAAAACCAGCTGTGCAACTCCAAAAAGACTCAATGTACCAATACGAATATTCATTTGAATGTTTTTCTAAAAAACATTATAAGCAAGGTGGTCACCAACCGTTTTACACTGAGACCTACTTCTTGGGTTCAGATTAATGTAAAGAGCTAAAAATCCGACGCATAATTTTAAAATAACAAATTTGTCTCTACTGAGGATTTGAAGATTTGGTCATAAATAGTAATATAAAGCGACAAAATAATGTGGAGTTCTCAAAAATAGTTTCGTTTCTGGCAACGTTTCAGGTTTTTTAGTACTCATATTTTGGGGGTGACAGTAACAAAGCTGGCTACAGTTCAGTACTATGGGGGTGGTAGAATCGTGCTTTGGGAGTGTCTTTCTGCACATGGGACAGGACGACTGCACTGTATTTAAAGAGAGGATGACTGCGGCCATGTATTGGGAGATTTTGGGGAACAACCTCTTTCCCTCAGTCAGAGCACTGAAGATTGGTCGTGGGTGGGTCTTTCAACATGACAATGACCCGAAGCACACAGCCAGGAAAACCAAGGAGTGGCTCTGTAGGAAGCATATCAAGGTTCTGGCGTGGCCTAGCCAGTCTCCAGACCTAAACCCAATACAAAATCTTTGGAGGGAGCTGAAACTACGCGTTTCTCAGCGACAGCCCAGAAACCTGTCTGAGTGAGAGAAGGTCTGTGTGGAGGAGTGGGCAAAAATCCCTCCTGCAGCATGTGCAAATCTGGTGAACAACTACAGGAAACGTTTGACCTTTGTAATTGCAAAAAAAAAAGGCTACTGTACCAAATATTAATTGTTCAACTACTTGTTTGCAGCTGCATCACAAATAAATCGTTAAAAAAAAATCATACATTGTGATTTTTTTTAGATTATCCCTCTCACATTGGACTTACACCCACGATGAAAATTTCAGACTCCTCCATGATTTCTAAGTGGGAGAACCTGCAATATAGCAGGGTGTTCAAATACTTATTTTCTTCACTGTAAGATCTTCCTCACTCCTTTATCCCCACCCCCTTATTATGTGTTTTTTGCCATGCTGGCGTTCACATTCCTGTCTGATTGAAGTACTCTACTCGGACCATTTCTTTTGAGGCCCTTTGAGCAAATGTGTTTTTCTCTCTCATGGCCACTGACTACTATGGAAGCCCAGTGAGTTTAGGCTGAACACAAAGAAAGCCTACACGATGTACGAACTTACCTCAAGTAAATAGCCTTTCATGTCCAAGTCTTTTAGTGGAAATTCCACATAAGTGTCCACTTTGTTCCTCAAAAAGGCAGTCCAGTGGAACCTTTTTAAGTGCAGGCACAAAACCTGCATTTGGAAACAAAACTTTAAATTCAATCAAGTAACGGCATGCTTTCCCATACTAGTTGACCTATCCTTAAATAACATATTTTAACTAATTGAGTGGCTGCTTGACAATAATGGCTCTTCTTTTACCTTTGGAAGCTTCTGGATCCAGAACTTCTTAGTGGATTTCTGCCTCTTTTTGCACTTGTGACAATAGTACAGCTCAGTTTCATCCAGCTCTTCCAGGTCAGTGAAGCTTCGTAAGCACTCTAAAACAGGCATTTAACGTTACTTTCTCAAATAATACGACCGCATCTGATACAGCAGACCAACAACTTACCACGCAAGGTGCATGTCGGACTTGGCTCTTGATCCTTACTCCTCTTTTGTCGAAACCGACTGGGAATGTCCAGAGACAAATCTAATTGAGAGAAGGTGGGATTCATATAAATAATACAGCTTTACTTACAGGTGCCTTGCCTTAAGAATCTACTGCTACAAACCACCGCTTTGACAATTTATAGATGTATTTATTTTTGTCTTGACTTGCAAACAATGACTTGAGTGTTATGAGGAACCTTTAGGCTCTCTCCATGGTTTCCACAAAGTGAAAAAAATGGAGCAATTAAGGTGGAATCTCTTTGTGGAACTCGCTTCACTGACAAGTCGGTTTGCAAACATTTGTGGGACAAATATTGTGTGGCTTCACAAACTATGCTTCCGTAAACATCATTCGCAGTGCAAAACATATTTCGGTTGTCCCCCCCTGTAAACTAGCTCTCATTATAGCTCTCAATGAGGTTAAACGTGCAAATGATTGGGCTAGAAATGACCCGCAGAGAGTTGGGGGGGGGGGGGTACCATCTGTAACACACGAGGCCACAAGGGACTCAGATCTCTGGGACAGCCCCCCCCTTGTTTAAGCCAATCCATATCCAGCCCCATCTGAAGTTTGACACTTTTTGTCCTGACTGTGACAAAGTCAGACTAAACTTTAACTGTTTTACATCAATTAGGATTACGTAGATTATTTCTATTTGCCTGAATAATGAGGTTTTTTTTTTAAATAAATACAATAGTCAATACAGTCAAGGATGTGTTTATTTCTAATTTTTAAATTTTTATCATTTTAATATATTTTTGCTTGTTAACTTTTTTTTCTCTTAAGTTACATTTAAAGTTACGTTTTGGTAGTTCAATAGATAAAGTTTTTAAATAATCATGTTTATCAATCATGATTTCAATATCTGTCAAAATAATCTTTTTTTTTGTTGTTGTTGTCATAATTGCCCACCCTTGTGTAGCATCCCCTCTCCTTTTCACAGCGCGCACCTCTTGTGAAACAAACCCAAACATACATGTGAGATAATATAGCCAACATCACTCACCATATATAAAAATTTAAAGGTAATTTATTTGATGGTACGATCCTCAGATCTTAGTCATGGATTAGATGTAGCGGAATTAGCATTATAAAGTATCAATCGTGCCATCGCTAATTATACATAGTGTGCACAACTTCATGAGAGCATAACCCTAATGGAATGTCTGTGATAAATATGTTACAAAAAATGGGCTTGATTTATTTTATAAGCATTCTTATTAATAGCTGCAATTGAAATGCCTTCATTTTAGTGAGGTTGGTACAATAGTCGCCATGAATGCAGTTGTACAAATAATTCCATAAAGGGGGTTAAATAATAGGGTATTAATGTGAAATAATCACTCAAACTTAATCTATTATATTATGAATATAGACGGCCAGTCCAAGCTCTGACAGGGTCACCACTCCAAAAGGCTCAACGTCGGACCCTGGTTAGATCAATAACCACGCAGCGAATTTATTTCCAATTTACTAAGCGTGTAAACAATGTGGTGGTCGAGACATTTTACCAAGAAATGGGTCAAACTTCCGAGATTCGGTCCCACATATCAAACAGTTGACTTCATTCTGGAGGATCCCACCGAAGATAGATGTGACGACACTGGGAGCGCCGTTTCTGCAATGAGACCAACACATGACATCAACAAGGACATTAAAAACATGCAGTGTTCAAAAACCCAAAAAATATTTGTATTAGTGTGAGTACAAAAGAGTTCCTGATGTAATTATACACTGTACTTCTAAAGAATTAAACGGGCTTTTGAGGGACCATAAATTATCCATCCAGCCATCCATCCATCCATCCATCCATTTTCTAAGCCGCTTATCCTCGCGAGGGTCGAGCCTATCCCAGCTGTCAACAGGCAGGAAGAGGGGTACATCCTGAACTGGTGGCCAGCCAATCGCCAGACAACAGTCGCACTCACAATCACACGTTGGGGCAATTTAGACTGTCCAATTAATGTTGCATGTTTATGGGATGTGGGAGGAAACTGAAGTGTTCGGAGAAAACCCACGCGGGCATGGGGAGAACATGCAAACTCCACACAGGTGGGTCCGGGATTGAACGCATGACCTCAGAACTGTGAGGTTGACACTTTCCAGCTGACCGTGCTGCCATAAATCATTCAGTGAACCAGTAAATAAAGAAATTGTCTAGTCGGTGGGAAGCAATAATGGACCAAGGAGAGGAGCATCATTTTTTTTTTTCTACATAAAAATGAATGTGAAACACAAACTAGGGTCATAACCTACAAGCAGCTTTTGCCATCCATGCTGCAGAGTCGGAGCCTGTCCTGAGGCGAGCTCGGCTCTGCTGCCCCGTTCTGGCTGTGTTGGAGCTCCCTATGCAAGTGGTCCAACAAATAGCGCATGAACTCGTGGGCATCCTGCTGCTGATAGCCTCTAGATGGGAGAAAAAAATTCCAGATGTACACTTGTTCTGACTGAAAGAAATATGAAAAGTTTTTGACATACCTGAAACTCGGCATGATTTTCCACACTGAATAAAATAAGGAGTCCGGACTAAAGGCAGTCTGGCTCCCTTGCCAGAGGGAACAAAAGGTCTTTCTTAACTCCTCCACCAGTGACCTGTTGATCATAAAGCAACAGATCATTCTGCCACCATCAGCATCTGCTACACACGACCACTGCAGAACTGCCTTGCGTTTAGGAACGGCTATCGTATTTGTGATTATCGTGAGGAAGAATTTCGATGCTTGTGTGTATGAATTTGCCTGGCCCGCACAATCCTGACCTCAACCCGACCGAACACTTGGAGGGATTGGAACCTGAGAGCCAGGGCATCTCATCTCACATATGCAGTTCTGGAAAAATGGCCAGTTTGGAAATTGATTCATGTTAAAAAATGCCAGCACGTTGGACGACTGGTTAGAGCGTCTGCTTCACAGTTTGGAATTACAAAAGAACTACAGGACATCCATTTAGAGATCTGCATGACCGCAACATTATTCTGCTTCATATAGGCATGTCAGAATTGAGAGTGAAAAACCTTTAAAAGAAAGGTTTCACGTTTGGCTGGCTTCAGGTCATATGTACAGCCAAACTTTGTCTCTGTATTGGAAATAAGATTAGTTGATAATACGATATGATGCTTTATATGATAAATGAATTGCATGCCTACCTACACCTTCACATTTACCCACTCACACACATTTAATGGGCGGCTGCTGCAAAGTACGGTTAAGTGTCTTGTGCAAGGAAACTTCGACATGTAAACTGTTGTGGCTGGGATTCAAACCAGCGACGCTTCAGTCACTGGACCACAGGCGTTTTATGACAGACATATAATTGCAAAACGTTTCTAAATTCAAGCATCTTCAAGTGCACTAACACTGATTTTAGATGCATGCACTTGGCTAATGACTCCTCCCACCAGACGAGGACCTTACACACTGGTGTCCCCTTGGCTGCGAGTGTGGTACATCCTCCTCCCGGCCGTCTTACCGCTGCGTAGCGCTACTGCAGGCAAGCCCTTGAAGTAACAGCTGAACTGCTCGATGTTACTGCAAAGGAAACGTGACACTTGACCTTCAACATTGGCTGAGAAGAACAGACACGTAAACAAAGGATGGCAGGATCAAATGAACACGAATGCCAAACAGCGAGTCATTGGCTGTGGTGTTGCCGATATTTTTTCCAAATAAAGGTGGGATTCAGTCCGTGAAAAAGACTCACCTGAGTGACTGCAGGATGGCGTTCATAAAACACGTGTTTCCCAGGTTACGCAGCCCAGTAGCACCCAAAGCCGCGCTATCCTGGCAAGCACATAGTGACATGCAGGAGAACATTCCAATGGTGACGCCAAGGAAAAATACACATGATCTGTTTTTAGCGTCTCCAGACAAAATGACAGTCACATGGTGATTTTTTTTTTTTTTTTAAGAAGATCAAGGTTCAGAATTCAATTCGACACAGGCAAGCTTTACAGGTGGCCCTCGGATTAACTAAACAGATGGGAAAAATCGTCATTATATCTAACACTTCCAGGACATAAAAATAAAACAATCCAAAGAAAATACAGCGATATTTGAGTGTGATGTTCTATTCGTACGCTGCTGTGAAAAATAGTTCATAATGCAGCATTTCTAAGATTAAAATGTCATACGTTGGACTCGGTATCATCAGATCCCAGACACCATGCAATGTGAAGCACAAGACTGTAATTTTTTGGCATAGACGTTAGCACATCTGCCTCACAGTTCTGAGGACCCGGGTTCCAATCCTGGCTTTCGTCTGTGTGGAGTTTGCATGTTCTGCCAGTGCCTGCGTGGGTTTTCTCCAAGTACTCAGACTTTTTCCCACATCCAGATTAATTGAAGACTAAAATCCCTGTAGGTGTGAGTATGACTGCGACTGGTTGTTGTATATGTGCCCTGTAATTGGCTGGCGACCAGTTCAAGATGGACACCACCACTCATGCAAAGATAGCTAGCATAGTCTCAAGCACGCCCACAACGCTTATGAGAAGTAGTAGTTTAGAAAATGAATGAAGGAATATTACAGTTGTGTTTTTGGTGGCTTACGTTCTCTTTAAGTGTTTTCTTGTCTGGGGCTTGACTGTCTTGGAGTTTTCTTTTCCTCTGTCTGTCCCCAATTAGGGCTGAGCTGTAAAGAAAGGGGGGGGGGCGATTTCTGTTTAGCTCAGATGGTGCAGATTCTTAAGAAATAATGCAAAGTAGGAAAAAAAAACATACACTTACTTTTCTAAACTCTGGAGGTGCTCCCGCACTTTTTGCACATGTCCAACTTTGGTATCATTGACAACAAATTCATCACATCTGTAACTATAAAATCTCCATCAGAGACCACATTCTTCAGTAGAGCTTTCATAGCACACATTCAACATGGGATAGAAAAATGTGCTGTGAATGAGGAAAATTATTTAATTTAGGTGAAACGTTTTAAAACAGACTTGAGACTCACCAAAACACACTGTAGTTGCCAGAATCCATGCAAACCGAATGTTGACTTTTCTCCTTCTCCGGTTTGTCACCTTTCCGTTGGCTGGTGATGCACACTTGATTATCTTCAAAGTGCTTTTTTGCGTGGCCATTCACATAACTGGAAAAAAATACATTAAATCAAGTTACATAAAAAATATAGAAGAACCGAACAGTGTAACCCATTGTTTGAGTTTTACAGATCAGATCTTATCAGCAGATATGCTGCTGGAATTTAGGACTCAACTAGTCTTAACATTATTATTCGGGATCTGTGTGTGTGTGTGTGTGTGGCGCAGTGTCTGAATGCTCAGCACATCCACACAACACTTAAACTGTATGAGGTTTGTGGTTTCAATTCATGATGTGCTCTTCCTGTGTGCAGATTGCATGTTCTCGCCATGCTTGCGTGGGTTTCTCCAGATACACTTTACTTCCTCCCACATTCCCAAAACAGGCATGTAAGGTACATTGAAGACTAAATTGGTCTTAGGTGTGAATGTAAGTGGTTGTCTTAATCCTGCGATTGAGTCCAGGGTGTACTCCCAACTTTCAGCCAATGTCAGCTGGGATAGGCTCCAATCTTATGTGCTTCTCTAAACAAGAGCACTAGAAAATGGATGGCTCTCTATGTGGATCTTTCTTCAAATCCTGCAAAAATATCAGCTTTGTCATCAACTAAACAGGCCCAAATTTCACAGCAAGATAAATTGTAAACTCGTTCATGTTCTATACCATCTATCCTCACTCGAGTCACAGGGACCCTGGAGCCCATCCCAGCTGACTCTGGGCAAGACGTGTGGTGCATGCTGAACTGGTCGCCAACCAATCACATGGCGCATATAAACAAACAATCATTCACACTTATGGGCAACCTCATCTTCACTTAACCTACCATCCATGTTTTTGGGATGTGGGAGCAAACAAGAGTACCCGGCAAAAACCCATGCAGGCACAGAGAGAACACGCAAACGCCACATAGCTGAGGCTGGATTTGCACCCGGATCCTCAGAACTGTGAGTTCTGCAGATGTGCTAAGCAGGCGAACAAAAAAAAATGTGTAAGTTAAACCTATAAAATTAATTAATAGACAGCAGCGAGTTCTAAATTCCCTCTGAATATCATAAATCAGATAATACCTCGGCTTGAAGAGGATGTCCATAAAAGGTTAATACTGCTGCATAACTATTTAATAGCTTGGCTGTTTGTATTAAAGTCCCGACAAGAACTTACCGTCCACAGTGGACCACCAGGCAAGTGAGGCAAAGCCATGGGCTTTTATTCGATCTGCAAACTGGACAACATAAAAGCTAAATTAGTTTATGTGTCTTGTGTACAGCTCCGATGCCCACTATGTCGTTGTTGTACAAGTTCAAAGGGTATATATTGTAAGGTCGTGCCGAGTCCAGTCGGTCTGCGATCCAGTCACTCACCGCTGCAGCACCAGGAGGAAGGAGCACCGTTAGGCAGCTTGGAGGAGTCGCCAGCGAAGCTCACGTTGGAGCTCAAATGAGAACACTCCATCACTTTCAATCTCCTGAAGGGACGTGAAAAAGTCACGAACGGAACAAATGACCAGCACACAGATAGAAAGAATAGGTCAGCTAACAATAGTTAGCCAATTAACATAAACGAGCTAGCTCACGTTAGCCGCCACCGGTCAACTACTTGTTTTCGAATGCACCTTTTCCTCCCTTTTTTTTTTTTTTTTTTGGTGACACAACGTTAACACGTTGTATTCCACAAGTTACTGGGTGCGCTGTTTGACACGAATTATCCGAACCGTTGTTCACACCAAGACGTCGTAGGGGATAAATGTAAACGTAGTTATAGGTGAATAACACACTTGGTAACAGAGAGCGGTCGACTCACACAAAATCACAAATGGAAACGAGTTGAGGAAGTGACGTTGATTTGCCGGCCTAGTACGCGAACGTTTGACGAATGAGGAAACAAGGACACACGACAAACAAAAAAAGTGAGACAAATCATAATATGTATTTCACCTTAACTCAAAATATTAACTCGCCATTTTCCAATTCATGAATGTTCATATCTAAACATTTAGAAACTGAAAACGTTGGTGTCCATCTGACGCGCATGCGCAGTTGAGGATGCTTGTTCAACGACGACAACTGTGCAAGGTGGGAGCTATCTTGACCCCCTCCCCAACAACAACAACAACAACAACAAAAACAATCTATAGCAGAGCAGTGACGATGTAAACCTGTTATAACCGAAATTTCAGTAATTGTTAATTCAAATCAATGTCACTCCATCTATCCATTTCTTTCGCGCTGGTCTTCATTAGTATGACGTGAGAACTGGATCCCATCTCAACTGATATTGCGTGAGAGGCAGGCTACACCTTTGATTGGTGGTTGCTTGTTTTTGACCACGTGTCCTCTGTTTACAATTTCGGGCATTTTGGATAGGTTCAGTGTCGCTTTTGCATACAGACCAGTTACTCAAATCTTCGTACGTAAAAGTGACGCATGATGGCTAAAAAGACTTTTAGCGGGGCTCATTAGATGTTGTTTTAAGAAAACGTTATGACAAGAAGTGTGCTTTGATTGACAATATCGACCCATACGCCTTAGACAAACACAAATACAGAAATACTTTTGAACTGTGAGCGTCGGTAACCTATCCAGACATCGTCAACTATCTCCTCTTCTCGACAAGCGCTAAAAGAGCTCATTTTCACGGCGCCATATTGCCGGTCAAACAGAGCTGCTTGACATTGTGGGAGACATTTGAACTGGAGGAGAATATTTACAATACCCGAGACTTGTTGTGCTGTTGGTTGTCACAACAGACGAGACAAATATTCAAAGAGATGAATCTATGGAATGCCAGCTGAAAAGACCAGAAAATATCGATGGATTTTGGCAATTAAACATGATGTATAGTGCCCAACCAAAATACATACACGCCTGTGTAGCGTTCGCGTCATTTCAGGTAGGAATTAATCTTCTCAATCTCAAATTACCGAAAAGTATTTATAATACCAAGTTGGGTCATTTGAGAACAATGCATGTTAAAAAAATAACTTGTCGGTCACAGAGGTTTACGGAGGTGAAGTGTGACCGCAATCGCTTCCATGTACGTTCCATGGAGATGACTTTTTTTTTTTCAGTCATCGTTAATGAATGTGAGTTTCTGTAAAACCAGGGGTCATTTATTTAAATATTAGTATTTGTATTAAATACTAGCCGAAAAGATCGATAGAAGGGATAGAGAGGATTCAGTTCAGTTTTAGTTGCTTTCGTGGGCTGACAGAAAATACAGCTTTTGCGAGACATGCATTGCATTCACACACGAGTATTATTTACGCCCTTTGCCCTAAAGCATATTTCTCCTTCCCAGAACTTAGTTATTGCTAAGTAGGTGTGAAAATGTAAAAGGTATCCAATACTTACCAAGAACAAAATGCTCCGAGCAAACTCGGACATAAGGGAATGATTAGGCTCTGCTGATACGAGTCAGCCACAGTTGTCGCCGTTTGGTTGCTAACTGCTCCATTTTCTCGCACTGGTTCTTGATCACAGCTGGCAGTCGAAAGAAAGACGCTTTACAACACTCACTTTCTTTTGAGCAACTGATAACATAGCAGTGCACCCTCATTCATACGCCTTAATGAAATGATTTCTGCTTAGTTACGGTTTGTTTACTCAAATTCACTCATCCAAAATGGCGACCGCTTTCTAAACCACAAGGTGTCTGACGTTAGTCGAGTCTATTGCAGGGAATGAAGTCAAAGCATTCATTCACACTCAATCATCAATGAACCTAACTTGTATGTTATATGAATGGGGAGGTAATATTGTTAGTCCTTAAGTATATAATAATATCTTATTATTATAGTGCATGAGTAGAAATGGCCAATGGTGTGTATTATCTGATTATAATGGAAGTTCAAACTTTTGCCACAGTGGAGTGGAATGCAGCAATAGACAAGAAATTAGACTGGAAGTTACGTCAGGATCCTGTTGTCCTCCACCTGGCACTTCTTAGCATGCCAATCATGCATTCTTGGCCCACAATACTTTTATATTTGGGCCTAAGCAATTATTTACCTCCATATTTTGGGGCTTCAGTTTGAGCAGACCGCCGACTGTTCGGCTGGGCGTCAAAACCTAAAGCTAATAGGAGTACCCTGTGCTAAAAAGGCTCAACTTGTCTCTTCTTCTTTTTCTTTCGGCTTGTCCCGTTAGGGGTTGCCACAGCGTGTCACCTTTTCCATCAAAGCCTATCTCGTGCATCCTCTTCTCTAACTCCCACAGTCCTCATGTTCTCCCTCACAACATCCATCAACCTTTACTTTGGTCTTCCTCTCGCTCTTTTCCCTGGCAGCTCTATCCTCAGCACCCTTCAACCAATATATTCCCTCTTTCGCCTCTGGACATGTCCAAACCATCGAAGTCTGCTCTCTCTAACCTTGTCTCCAAAACATCCAACTTTGGCTGTCCCTCTAATGAGCTAATTTTTTTATCCTATCCAACCTGCTCTTTCCAAGCGACAACCTCAGCATCTCCATTTCTGCTACCTCCAGTTCTGCTTCCTGTTGTTTCATCAGCGCCACCGTCTCTAATCCGTACATCATGGCCGGCCTCACCACTGTTTTATAGACTTTGCCCTTCATCCTAGTGGAGACTCTTCTGTCACATGGAACACCAAACACCTTCTTCCAATTGTTCCACCCCGCTTGGACGCGTTTCTTCACTTCCTTACCACACTCACCATTGCTCTGTATTGTTGACCCAAAGTATTTGAAGTCATCCACCATCGCTATCTCTTCTCCCTGGAGCTTCACTTTCCTTCTCCCCCACTCACCTTCATGCACATATATTCTGTTTTACTTCAGCTAATCTTCCTTCCTCTCCTTTCCAGTGCGTACCTCCATCTTTCTAACTGTTCTTCCCCTTGTTCCCTGCTTTCACTGCAGATCACAATATCATCTGCGAACATCATGTTCCCAGGAGAATCCAGTCTAACCACGTCTGTTAGCCTATCCTTTACTCTCGCAAACAGGAAGGGGCTCAGAGCGGATCCCTGATGCAGTCCCACCTCTACTACTCTTTCCCATAACTTCATTGTGTGGCTCATCATCTTTATTCCTATGTAGTTTCCACAGTTCTGAACATTGCCTTTGTTCTTAAAAATGGGGACGAGTGCACTTTTTCTCCATTCTTCAGGCATCTTTTCTCCCGCTAGTATTTTATTGAATAAGTTGGTCAAAAACTCCGCAGCCAACTCACCAAATTGCTTCCATACCTCCACTGGTATGTCATTGGGTCCAAGTGTCTTTCCATTTTTCATTCTGTTCAGTGCCTTTCTAATTTCTCCCTTCCTAATCAATGCCACTTCCCAGTCATTTACGCTTGCCTCTTCTACTCTACCTTCTCTCCCATTTTCTTCATTCATGAACTTCTCAAAGTACTCTTTACATCTACTTAGCACACTACTGGCTCCAGTCAACATATTTCCATCGCTTTCCTTAATCACCCTGACCTGCTGCACATCCTTCCCATATCTATCCCTCTGTCTGGCCAACCTGTAGAGCTCCTTTTCTCCTTCTTTTGTATCCAACCTGGAGTACATGTTGTCGTATGCCTCTTGTTTAGCCTTCGCCACCTCTACCTTTGCCCGACGACGCGTCTCAGTGTATTCCTTACGCCTTTTCTCAGTCCTTCCCGTGTCCCACTTCTTCTTCGCTAATCTCTTACCTTGTCAACTTGTCTAAAAGATGAAAACAAAAACATAACACAGCAATGACATGAATACCAAATAGCGAGTGGTCATCCAATCAGAAATGCTGTTAGGTGTTGCAGACGCTGCTCACAAGGAAAATGTTCTCGGTCTTTATATATATATATTAAACATGACGAGAGTTCAACACTTATTTACTGCCATCCTAGGCTTAACGTGTTTGAATGAGCATTTACAACCATAGTGTGCTACATATGGAATGTTCCCATTAATGTGCAGTGAAACTGAAGGGCAAAACTAAATAAAATTGAATGTCACAAAGCGGTTAGATTTTTGTATTGGCTCACAATCAGATGAACAGTATCTTAAAAACAATACAGAATGCCTTTTACATATGTACAGTACTGCAAAGGTCAAAGGCCACTGTTATAGTTCTTGCTAAAGTGAATGTGTTGAACTAGAATGTCACTCATGAGAAGGCAGTACTGTCAATGATGAACAGACATGTGCTGCCATTAAGGGGGGAGGGATGCGGTTCTATCCTAAATTGGAAATAGAATTGCACCTTTATGTCGAGCCAAGATGTGAAGTATCTTGTCAAAAATTCTGTTGTGAAAAAGGTAAAAACAATAAAGACAGTGGTGGCCCAAAACCGATACTGAGTACCGTGTGTTAAACAGAAAGTTAGAATCATATTCTAAAGTAAGGTATCAACGCTTAAAAAAAAAACAAAAAAAAAACCAAGGTGTTTGGTTGGTCATGCCATTTCAAGACTCTGCTCCCTGAGAGGAGCGTCAGGCTCTTCATCTTTCCTTTTTGCCGGTGCTTTCTGACTTTTTCTACAGAAAGACAACACGAAGTGGTTACAGGAGAAACAGAAATAAACATTCACAGATTAAAAAAAAAGTGTGCGCTTACTTGGACTGAACTGTCAAGACAATGATGGTTATGATGATGGTTGCGATAATAACCGCGAGCAGAACTCCACAGATGATTGCTGTTGAGCATGACCATAAAATTAGTACGTCAACTTTACCACCAGATTAAGTCTGTTTACTATGAAACCCCAGACATGTGTAACAGGGCGGGGGAAAAATTCTATTGTGTCCATAATGTGCACACAAAATGCTAATTTGCGGAGATGAAATACAGCAGGTTTGTGCCCTTGTGTGGTATACCTATTTTGTGGCCACGAAGGAATTTTTTCCCCCACTCTGTCATGTCTGGGGTATTGTAGTTTAATGTTTTTATGTACCAATTGGTGTGTCTGGCTCATCTTCCTCTTCTTCCTCTCGGTTGTCTAAAAATTCATGTAAACACAATGAGTAGTGCTTTAAATATACAGTACAAGCATGATGTAGGTGTGGAGGGGTAGGCTTGTGTTTGTGTGTGTGAGGAGGGGCTGGGGGTAGTCTACACTTACCATAGATACCGGCACAAGTAGCATTGCAGCTGTCATGGTCAAAAAATCGGTTTCCATTTCCGTGGCAGCCTGTCCAAAGGAATTTTTTGCACTTTCCATGGACAGAATCGTAGTAATATCTCAGAAACCTGCCGTTACATCCACCACTGAGCTTCGTCAAGTGGCACATTCCCGTTGCTAGGAAACCGGGGTTGGGGGGGGAGCAATACAGCAATCATGACTCTCTCCCTCTTATGATGATGATGATGATAATAAACGAGGTCACTTGTTTAAAGCTGTTTTCATTCCCATGCAGTCTGTTTTTTTTCTTTATTTGCCTTCTTGTTTGTGTATCGGAATTTTTATTTTTATTAGTACCATCTATGCTTCATGTTGCACCATCGGACCTTTCAATGACATCGGCATGCCGATACAAACCGATTGAACTTCTAATTGTGCTGTTTTATTTTTTCACCAGCGGGTGGCGTATTGCCTCCACAAAAGTGCAGCAGTGAAAAATTCCCTGTGACACCGTGGGCGCAATGTCAGGTACTGTACATCTTAAAGATCAAATGCTATTATACTTCACAGGCTGCAGCAGCAATCATAGTTTTCACATAGATGTACATTGTCAATACATCAGCATTGTCAGCATAAGGATAGCAGGACACAGAAACCTGCACATTATGAAATTAAATTACAATGCCATTGAATATAAATACTTGTCATTATATTTATTCTACGAACTAAGATTTTGGTGACTGATTTGACATGAGATCGTCATGTCTACAAATCAAAATGTGATGAGTAGTAAATGCATGTTTTGCACTTAAATGCTTTTTTTTTGCTGAAGACATTATGCAACAATCAATCCATCCATCCATCCAGCCATCCATTTTCTTTGCCGCTTATCCTCACGAGGGTCGCGGGACGTGCCGGAGCCTATCCCAGCTGTCATCGGGCAGCAGGCGGGGTACACCCTGAACTGGTTGCCAGCCAATCGCAGGGCACATCGAGACAAACAGCTGCACTCACAATCACACCTAGGGGCAATTTAGAGTGCCCAATTAATGTTGCATGTTTTTGGGATGTGGGAGGAAACCGGAGTTCCCGGAAAAACCGCATTTCTGGCACGGGGAAAACATGCAAACTCCACACAGGCAGGGCCGGGATATAACCCGGGTCCTCAGAACTGTGAGGCCAACGCTTTACCACTTGAGTCACCGTGCCGCCATTATGCAACAATCTATGAAATATATTTGGAATTATACAGTACTGTATATAGAAATTTAGTTTCTATGCTCTGCTTGTGGTTGTCTTCTCAGGGTATATTGCTTTGATTCCAAAAACAATTATGTTACATCAGTTAAGGATTTTAATTAGACCCAAGGCGTGAATAGTGTTTGCCTGGGTGTGCCTCGTGATTGACAGGCGACCTGTCCAGGGCGTGCCCGACTTTTTGCCCAAAGTCCAATGGAATAGGCCCCACAGGTCACCCGCAACCCGAATTAAGACAATCCCATTATCTAATTATGTTAATGTTTCAAAGTCAACACCAAATCTGTCGGTTTTAAACGTATATTACAAGTCGAAAAACTACCCAATCTCACCATCCGTGGGGTAGATCTGGTCTATCTTGGCAGAGCAGTTCCTCATGCAGTCCCGTTCATTTAGGAAGCGATTGCTGTTGCCTCCCTGGCCTTTGTATATGAACGGGTTGCACTGGTCATTGTTGGCGTCGTAGTACAATAAAACGATGAAGCTTTTTCCAACGCCTTCATCTTCAGCAAGGTGGCAAAAGTCTGTTGAATGATGATGAACATAATTAGTAATTACAACCTAACCATTGAACAGGCTGGTCATATCTTACATGCACCAATGGGCTATAAATGTTTGACTGACCTCATCACACCCTCTTTTTACGCCGGCAATAAAACCAGCTTCTACAGGATACTAGAAGTTTAAACTTCCTCTCTTGAGTACTTTTCAAAGGGGCATTGGCCTTAGATTATCACACACTTCTTTTTCCCATAAATTATATGATTATTAAATGAAAAGCCATTCAAAGTGCTCTAGTCTAGCCCATCGCAATCAGTCCTATGTTTCTATCATACTCACTGAGTTCAGGTGTCAACACGTCCATAACTTTGGTTGATACATGAGTCATAGTCATAAGCAACGTGGAAATGCATTAATAGTTTTAGGACAGTACTAGTCTGTCGTCCAAAGTCAACTGAGATCGGGTCCGGCTCACCTGGGAGCCCGTTGAGCACAAGCGCTGTAGAACACGAGTGGACTACAACCTTTCCGTTTGAGTCAAGATAAGGTTGAGTTTGGCCTCCCAAGTCATACGATGCCTTAAATGAGCTCAAATTAATTGATCTGTTCTTGAGATAGGGAAAAAAAATGACAAATGATTCCTTTAGTCCAATGTATCAATGTTTTTTGTGGTCGGCATTTTGCACTGAGGTAACCCAGTTGGAACTTTGCTTTCACCTAGTTTAGGTACCAGTAAAAAAAAAAAAAAAAATTTATACGCTTTCATCAGAAAAATCCAATGTTAATACATTTTTTTCACAAACATCCATCTGCTGCTCGCTTGGCATCATTTTTAAAACGCTTTTTTTTTTTTTTAATAGATTGAGAGTGGAATGGAGTGGCCTACCTGGGGTATCACAATTGCTGAGGTGAAATACAGCAAAGACACTGGCAAAAACTAGTAAGTGCTTCATCTTGCAGCTTGCCTCTGAGCTTTCTCACACTCAATTAATCAGGATTGTATACTACCGCTATTTTGTGGGCGGGCAGGAGGGCGGGCTATCATCGCTGACCTCTGGACCAACATTCACACCTTTTCAATCTAACGAATGTTAACTGTATAACATGGGATCGGGTAGACTGCAGCTATGTGTGTGTGTGTGTGTGTTGTACACAGGCAAGCTAAACCAGTGGCGGGCCGTGCATTTGGTACCTGTGCTTCGAACATGTACTTATCCAACATAATCCACTTTTTATTACTGCCACTATCATATCATTATATTAGAAACAATCATTATTATACTGTAATGGGATATATACAGTACCAGCATGTAGAGTGTAGAAAACAAGTGTTTCAACACCCTGGTATATTGCAGGTTCCCCCACTTAGAAGTCATGGAGGGGTCTGTAATTTTCATCAAAGGTGCATGTCCACTGTGAGAGAGACAATCTAAAAAGAAAAATCCTGAAATCACAATGTTTGATTTTTTTTTAATGATTTATTTGTCTGATACAGCTGCTAATAAGTATTTGAACACCTGAGAAAACCAATGTTAATATTGGTACAGTAGCCTTGGTTTTCAATTACAGAGGTCTAATGTTTCCTGTAGCTGTTCACCAGGTTTGCACACACTGCAGGAGGGATTTTGGCCCACTCCTCCACACATCTTCTCTACATCAGACAGGTTTCTGGGCTGTCCCTGAGAAACATGGAGTTTCAGCTCCTTCCAAAAAATTTTCTATTGGGTTTAGGTCTGGAGAACCTTGATATGGGTCTTACAGAGCCACTCCACTTCTTGGTTTTCCTGGCTGTGTGCTTCAGGTCATTATCATGTTGAAAGACCCAGCCACAACCCATCTTCAATGCTCTGACTCAGGGAAGGAGCTTCTTTGCTAAAATCTCACAATACATGGCCGGGGTCATCCTCTCTTTAATACAGTGCAGTCGTCCTGTCCCATGTGCAGAACTACACCGTCAAAGCATGATGCTACCACCCCCATGCTTCACGGTAGGGATGGTGTTCTTGGGATGGAACTCAGCATTCGTCTTCCTCCAAACACGGTTAGTGGAATTATGACCAAAATTTCCATTTTGGGCTCATCTGACCACAAAACTTTCTCCCATGACTCCTCTGTATCATCCAAATGGTCATTGGCAAATTTAAGACGGCGGGCCTTGACATGTGCTGGTTTAAGCAGCAGAACCTTCCGTGCCATGCATGTTCAAATACTCATTTGCAGCTGTATAACACAAGTAAATCGTTAAAAAAATGATACGTTGTGATTTCTGGATTTTTCTTTTTAGAATATCTCTCCCACAGTGGACATGCACCTCTGATGAAAATTTCAGACCCCTCCATGATTTCTAAGTGGGAGAACTTGCAGTATAGCAGGGTGTTCAAATACTTATTTTCTTCACTGTAACTGTCACGCACAACATCTGGAGAAGTTCAGAAACATGATCTAATAACATGACAAAACACATGACAAATTTAAATAAAATATAATAACAACATAACATTTAATTCCTCCCCCGGCCTCCGACAAACAAGATGGCAAAATATAAGAATTTTCCCTCTCTTGCGATCAAAGTAAACAAAGGCCTACTCATTGGCTCATATCTCGAAAAGACTTTTGTGAACAAATGGTGGGGGCCGACAATCGTAAATTATTATGTATGAATGGATGGAATGACAGGGGTGGGGGGTATGCATGGAACTTTCATTCCAGATGTTATATGTCATGAGTGAAGGGGTCTTTGGGTTCCGACAGTTGCCTTCTTTTCCCCATATACTATAAAATGACCAAGAACACACATGATTTTTTTTTATTCATATTTACTGCGGCCTCTTACACAAATCTGTTAAAATGTTAAAAAATCTTTATGTCTGCACCCCTGCTTTCATGTGCAAGAGATTTTAAATAAAATTGAGTCATCTGAATGATGCATTTACCACCTTTTAATTGAAAGTGAATATGAGTATAGCGCCCTCTGGTGTCCACGTCTTAACACACAGTCATGCAAGCGCACAATGTGCCAGAGGCACTTGTGGGCACTTGTGGGCACTTGACGAAGATCCCGTGGAACCAGTGGACTTGTCACAGTGTGTGTTGACAAGAACACGCAGTGGGCTGGTGTTGTTCTGACTGTGACGTCAATAGAGGCTACAATGAGAGACAACGTGCGCTTAAAAGCGACACGGAGGCTTGTGGTTTGCTGCACGAACCCGACCCACGTCAGTCAGAGAACGCCAAGATGCCGCCTTTGAGCCACACACTCGTCGCGACATTACTGCAAGTGGTTGTGGCGTACGGTAAGATGATTTAAGGATCAAACAAGGTTGTTTCATTATTACTTCCCATTGAACTCTTATTTGCAGCTCATTTGGATTTTGAATGACTTTTTTGACCTTTAAAAAGTGTGACCCAGTTCCTTTAATTGCAATAATTGATTGTGTCTGTTTCAGGAGCCAAATGGGGCTACACCAGTAAGTCTGATTCTACTTTTCTCACATTTTCTTGCAAAATCATTTCAACACCTTATTGCTCAGAAGTTGTCCTCTTACATTTTTACAAGTTAGATCCCTACAGGTGCACCCCCCCCCAAAAAACCACTAGGCATTATACAGAAAATAATTTTATTTCAGTACTCATATATTGTATTGATTTAAACACTTCCCCTATCCATAATTTGTAGAGTATAAATAAAGTTAATTGTTTCTTGATTGTGTGTTACATAATATTCTAGTTCCTAGAGCTTCTCAATTTTGGGTTTTCATCTGCTGTGAGATATTTTCATCAAAATTATATAATTTAAAAAAACATGAAATGTTTCATTCAGAGTCTTTTAGTGGATTTCACCCTTTGAATTGAAATGGCTAACTAAATTGAGCTATTTGACATTATTATTTTTTTTTTTTTAGATGTACTGTACCTGTATGCATTTATTAAGGAACCCTGAGGAAAGTTTTTTTTTTGTTTGTTTGTTTTTTAAACGAGACAGAAATAATGGGGTACCATTGTGGAGCATAAATCAAATCTAACCATTATGGAATGATGAATCAATGAATTCCTCTGTGACAATGATGAAATGGTAAGCTAACCTGGGGCTGATGGTCGCTGATTTAATCATAGCACTGATTTGGCATTAATAGCGGCAGTTGAGTCTTTGTGGTGCAGTACCTACTAATGTGCAGTTGTTGTACATGCGAATTACAATCAAGACATTTAAATGAAGCCCTGTCAAAGTATCTTGGTGATTCACTGACTCATGTTGCCAGGCGCACTTGTAAAACCCTCTGGGAGAAGAAAATGAAACACAGTGTGGTAGAGTTTACCCTCAATTAGGTTCAGAGCGTCCAGAAGGTCATCCTAGTGATTAAGAGCCCGGCCAGCCGGCAGTCACGTGACAAGGACACAGCTGACTCACAGACCACCCCCGATCGAACCTTGAGATCCAAAACAAAGAGGTCCATAACGGTTGTCTTTCTCATTGCGTGTATTGCCTGGTGACATCATTTTGGAGAACAGCTCCAGGGGCCCCGTCGTGAGGTAGGCAGTATAATTAAAACAGCGGCTATGCAATTGTGGAGGAGGAGTATGTTCAGTAAATAAGCCCAAACTGAAAAAGGATTCACATCAGTCAGGCTGGGCGCATCCCTTCACATTGCATCAGTCAGCTTTCATTTTTGGTGATAGATTCAACTTGCATCACTCTGGAACAAAAGTGTCACTGGAAACTGCACATTACAGCTATACAGTGAAATTAAATTTGGAAACTCAGGGAGTCCGAAGAGACTCCTGAAGCTCATTTTGTAAAATGTGCAAGGTGATTCTTAAAATAAAAAATATACTGTATTAAGGTTTCCCTGTAAAGTGAAAATTAATGTCTTTCAAATTGAAAACACCACAGACAGGGATGTTGCTAACAACCCTGACATATCTGAATAATGACAGAAATTGCTAAGTTTTTACACAGAGGCTTCAAAATGGTGAAGTCAACCCGCTCAAATGCTGTGCCCGCATCCGATGAATGTGCTGAAACCACGCACTGCTTACATTTCCATCAAATACCACTTCCGCAACCTGGGAAAAAATTCATACTTCATCCGGCATCATTCTTATGCCTACACTAGTTTCAGCCACGAAAACACGACAACAAGGCACTCCATAGCAGCTAAGCAATATGAGGCCCCAGCCCAAGCTTGTCAAACTACTTTTTTCTCGGTCTTCCACCTTTCTTCCATGACGTGCGTACATTACCTTAGATGGTATAAGTTCCTCCCAAAAAAAACCCAACAATTTTGAATTTCAGTGTGTGGATTTCGGCAAATTCGCTGGTAGTCTTTTTGTCAAATTACAAACCCTGGTTTTCACCCAAAATGGCTGCCTCTGTTCAATTTCAGCCATTGAGCTCTTTTTGTGTACGTGTTGTATTCAGATAGACTTACAGGATCTACTCAGTTCTGTTCCGATTATTTGTATTTTACTCGCCCGGGTAAACAATCGATTGAATTTTGACAGAGACAGGGTCGTGTTGGGAAACATTTTATTAGGATACACGCTTGCCAGAATGAGTTGATTTTCATTGACAGAAAGCCTCCCAAATGCAATTAATAAATTGCAATGATATATTGCAATTTCAAAAGCACCTTTTCAGCTTGGACTCAAATTCAATTTTGGTTGAAATACTTTTGTCCAGCTGTTTTATTGGAAACGTTTTTGGTAATGTAATGGTTCACATAACTGACCTTTATGCAGCTGCTAAGGATCACTTCCAACTCATTGCATCAGTCAGTATCACCCTGTGATTTACCACCACTTAAAGTCTGCCGGCTTAGATTGAGCAATATAGAAAAATTACGAAAGAACACTTGGACGGACTTATAGTGGTTCTATTTACAGGCTCAAACGGAGAAAGCCAGTGGGTTCAGAACTACCCGTACTGTGCCGGACCTATGCAGTCTCCAGTCGACTTCAAGACAGGGAGGCTTATCTTCGACGCGTCTTTACGCCCAATTGTGCTCGAGAATTATGATCTGACGGGCCAAGGCACTCTTAAGATGAAAAATAATGGACACTCAGGTGAGTATTTCATCCCTTTTGAAATGTATATTGAGGCAGACTTTTTAGTCTCCCAAGGGAGGCTGGATTTACTGGGAAAAAAAAAACATAAATCAAAGGAAAAGCTATGCCTGACCATTTTACACACTGACGTTTGTTGCAAAAACCCACTCCAAACCCAGTTCAATGTTGGTAAGATGGACCAACATGACACCTCCTTTAGTACGGGAAGGAGAATAAATAAATGATTGTGGTGTAACATAATGACTATAAATGACCCTTACAAAAATGGAGCGGAAAATGATAGGCGGCTCTCGTTTTGTTTCAACATCTACCACTTGAATTCTTCTCGCCCTTCTTTTCTTAGCAGCCATTTGACCAAATGAAAGAGCTCCACATTTATTCTGGGAAATTATGAGCAAAGATTACTCATCTGCTACGCCTGGCCCGGAGAGGGTCTGGTTAATCTTCACAGCAGCGACTGGCACCGGGTAGCTCGACTATGCCAAAAACGTGCTGATCCATTTGCGGCTATGCAAGGAAATGAAGGAGTTGACAAAATTGGTACTTGCGCTGGCTTGATGAGCCACCGTGGTGGCACGCATCATCGTCAGTGTAAAACATGTCTGAAATGTGCTGACAAAGCCGTGCACCGAGTTCCCCTGTCCACCGGGCCGCAGGGAAAATGCAGAATGGCATCCTTGGGGCTAGACCAAACGCACCTCCCAGGATGGAGGCTCCCACTAGAAAGTGGATTTAAACTTGAAATGTTTCAGACTGAAAGACAATAGCAAATAGAAAACTGAAAGACATGAAAAATACGATAAAATAAGAAAGACGTCAAAAGTCATGGACATGTGTGTGAATATTCATTTCACAGCTTCACGTTTGTTAATGAAAGAAATAAGTGCCTCTTGTATCATTTGTTTCACAGTCCTCATCGTTCTTCCCTCAAAGATGTCCATCACCGGCCTCGCCAAACGTTACACTGCAACCCAACTCCACATCCACTGGGGCTCCAAAACCAATCCTCTGGGTTCCGAGCACACGGTCGACGGTAAACAGTACGCTGCGGAGGTAAACAAAGTCATGAACTTGGAACAAACCTCCTCACCAGCTATGTCCTACTACGAGCCTGTCTTTAAGATCTAATCCAGAGAAAATCTATTTTATTTGTCTATCATACAAAGTAGCTAAAATTTCATTTTAAAAAAATATTTAAAAAATTCTCAACACAACACAAATGAAATAAATTAGTGTCAAAGTCAGTCTCAAGATTTTGTTCAAAATCTCGCTTGGATTCGGCAAGTTCCGTAACTCCCCGGAATGTGACGTCACGTCAAGGACACATTTAGCCAGAGAGTGAAAAAGCTAGCAAAGATGGCGAGGATATGTGTTGCGTACGGCTGTTCTGCGTCAAACGCCGATGGCGTCAGCCTACATGAATAGCCGAACAATTAACAGACAGGCAGGTTCTGGACCAGGTTTGTGAAGACAAAGCGGGCGCATTGGACTTGCAAATCAAAGTGGACAGTGATATATTCCAAGCATTTCACGGAGGACTGCTTTGAAAACCCGGTGCAGCGTTCACTTGGCTTCCGTAGCAAGTAAGTACGTACGTGTTCAATTGTTTAGTACTGACAAGAATCTACCTCGTTTTAAGATATATGTCAGCTAATATCCGTATCCAGGTGATGTTTAGGAGGTGACGAAATTTGGACACTATATAGTTAGTGTACTGTTGACGCTGACGTCTTCCCAAATTCGACTACGGCAGTGTGTGCTCTCAAGTGTTTGGTGCTTTATTTAAAATGCGGGTTGAATGCATGTAAATAACGCAAAAAATGGCCTATAAACATGTGATCTTTAAACGCAGAACGATACCGAAGGTTTCGATTTTTGTTTTACGCCGACTCAGTCGCGAGTACAACAACAACAACAGCAAACGATTCACTGTTTTGTGCAAGCAGCATCAGACGTTTAAACGGGTTTGAATTAGATTATTTCATCAACAAGGTGTACGTAGATTTCTCCAGGCACCCACTAGTCTCTGTTTTGGGTCAACTTCGTCAGGCCCCGCCGAATCCTGTACTTGTTGCATTCGTCAACTCCGGTTTGAACATACATGGTTGAATTACACCTGCACTGGATGTTTTTCGAACATGGGAAGAATGACAAAATTCCTCCTCTTCAGTTCCTATCTCTTCCACAGAGCATTCCTTAAAAACTTCTTCATCACTGCTATCTATCTCCTCAAGATCCCACTCGCAGCGTGTATGATTATAGGAAGTATATGAACTACTATTCCTGATACTATAGGAAGTATAGGAAGCCATTTTCTTTACTAGGGTTGTCTGGATGTGACGTCACGCTGAAGAGCCTTGGTTTGAAACAGGCATCGGAGGCATTTGGATTACAAAAAAGATGTGCGCTTTGGCACTAATTTATTTCTTAGCTGGTGTGTTGAGGATTTTTAAAAATATTTTTAATGAAAAATTAGCTTTGTGTGGTACAAAAATAAAATATAGGTCCTCTGGATTAGATGTTTAATTGGTAACATATAAAACTAAACGGCCAGGCAGATGAGGCTAAACTGCAGTACTAAAGATGAATTCAGCCTTTGCAAGAGGTTGCAAGGATGGAACATCTCAAATGATTTAAAAAAAAAAAGTAGGTCTTACATTTCAAAAGCATGCGTGTTAGGTTAACTCATGACTCCAAATTGTCCAAAGTGAACGGTTGTCGATCACTCCTGCCTCTTCCCTGAAATCCCAGGATGTTGGAAGGGGAAATCCAGTGCTTTGCATTAACAATGTATCCAATAGGTCATGTAATATGTACCCTATCTTGACAATGTGATGTTCGATCCTCTCTCGTTTAATAGTGTTTTAAGAAGATTTTTGTCGACAATTACACATTTTCAGGGGCGCTGCCATTTTCGCGAGTCACGTGACCTACGTGGGCGTAGGTGACGTGTTACGTGCCGTTCCAAACGTTCGATTACATGGGGCACCATTATGCCCAGCGCTGATTTCTCGGATTTATCCTCATCAGATGAGGAAACAGCAGTATCGGTTGATCGGGAAGACGGATCCATTGTTAATGCAAACCACTGGATTTCCACTTTAAAAGATCAGTTTTGGTCTGGTTGTGCGATCAATAGCGTGACTCGTAAGCATTTCCCACCGACTGTATTTGCACTCATGCTAGTGTTTTTTTTTATTTTTTTATTTGAATGTATTTTTTTTTTTTTTTACCTGTGCCACCAGACGACTGCATGCCAGCGGTTGTCCACCCACATGTAAGGTGTTGTGGTTTGTGCGTGGACACATGGACTCAGTTGTCCATGTGTCCTTTCAAGTCATTCCAGAATCCACAACCACACTTCTTTGATGACATGTTGTTTTGGACTCATGGCATGAAGGGATCTAACCTAAAAACCTCTTGTGTCCACTTTGATTTCCCCTAAAACGGGATATAAATACATTTTCTCATTTGGTATAAATGACAACCATGACAATGCGCTGCACTAAATACACAGTATTGTTAAACTAATCACATTCATGTTTTATTGTCCCGGGGAGACCTCCTCCCACTGTGTTTCTTCATAAAACCTCAGTACTGATTCTACGCTTCTTTCTTAATACCTGCTTTGGGCCAGTATTATATTTGTAGCGTTTAAATTCCAGTTTTTAAATAAGAGTCCATTGTCCTCTCGCAACAAGATACTGGTGGGAATGTGAAGCATGTTTCTCCTCTGATTGATTCTCCAGAGGAATGACGTGTAGGCACTGGCAGTTTGTTGAATGTCTCAAATTTGGTTCCCTGAGGAGCAAAGAATTCTTCTATTTAAGGATGGTGTGGTCCTGATGTGGCTTCATCAAACTGTGATCTCACTTCTTTGGTCAGGGAGGAAGGAAGGATCGTAGGCTTGGCAGCAATGTAGTTGCTATCCTGGAGGCTCGGGGATAAAGCGAGAACTAACCCTTAAAGGTGGTCCAGTTACAGCCTCGCATTCAAATACGATTGCAGTCTCAGAATAGGACTGCTTCTATGACCTCGGGAGACCCACAGGTTCGTGCTGGAGCGACCATCCAGCCTGATGTCCTCCTCAGACTCCCTCCACTGTGGCCCGGATTAGCAAAAGAAAATGAAAACGTATCTTTTCCTTTCTCTTACAGCTGCACATTGTTCACTACAACTCAGAAAAGTACCCCAATGTATCCATGGCTTTTGACAAATCTGACGGTCTGGCTGTAATGGGAGTTTTTATTGAGGTGACAATCTTTAAAACCTTTATCTTGGGATTAACTGTGAATATCCGTCCATCTCCTCATCTAACTTCTTTCTTCCAAACAGATCGGAGCCGCCAATCCAGGCTATGAAAACGTTTTATCACATCTCAGTCAAATCAAAACCAAATGTGAGTCCAACAAACACGTTTTGTTTTGTTGCGAGTACAGTGATGCCTCGGTTCTCGATCACAATCCGTTCCAGAAAACGGTTTGAGAAGTGATTTGTTTGAAAACCGAATAGATGTTTCTGATTACAATGAATGGAAAAAGAAATAATATGTTCCAAGCCTAAAAAAATTGGGCTTTTAAAGCATTTTTTTAGCTTTTCCTGATAATAAACACCAAAGTAGAAATACATGTATGTTTTAAATACTTAATATAATAAAATGAAATATATTTAGTTTTTGCTTAAAATGTATGCTTTAATAGTAGAGTACGCTAGGCTCGGAGTGCATTGCCGCATCTGCAGTGACTCGGCCCCCAGCCTTGTACATTTTTTTTCATTAACAAAAGTCCAGAATAACTTTAAATAAGCAACTTGCTTTCTTTGGAGCCGTGATTAGGGGTTAATACGGTAGTCCTCGATAAGAAGAAAAACAACATTCACTGCCGGGACACGTCTGTGTACAGAGGCTGCGTTATACAGAATAACAAAAGTGCTGGTTGCACCGTGTGCATTATGTCATTTCTGGGTTGTTTTTTTTTGGGGGGGGGGCCTTTGAATTGACAATAACAAAACACGTCATGGGTGGGTCAACTGCTTGCGCCGCATGCAATGTTATTTCCATTTTTTTTCGGGGGGCGTTCAAATAGACAATAACAAAACACGTCGTTTGTGGGTCAGCTGCTTGTGCTGCGCGAATTGTGTTATTTCCAGGTTTTTTCGTCGTCATGGGAAATTCACAACAAAGCGCGTCATGGGTCAGCTCTTCTGGCCGAGTGCAATGTGTAATTTTCGGGTTTAGTCAGGGGTGTTTGAGTACCGATTTTCGTTCAAAAACAGAAGCAAAAAAAATCTCGACTTTTTCGTTCAAAAAACGATTTTTTTCAATAACGGGGACGTTCGAGAACATAGGCTTTACTGTATTTGCAGTATTTAGCAGACAGGTTAATGACCTCTTTCTCTCTCTCTCTCTCTCTTTTTTTTTTTTTTTTTTAATAGCTAACACCAAAACAATTCCCGCTTTCGACATCAGCTCTCTGATGCCGAAGCGTCTGGACGAGTATTTCCGCTATGACGGCTCTCTGACAACACCGCCTTGCTATCAAAGCGTAATGTGGACAGTTTTCAAAAACCCTGTCACCATCTCTCAGGCTCAGGTATCCAATATTTACCAATTTCATTCTGTTCAAATCTGCAGTGACCTGATACGTCTGAACGCTTCATTTTAACACAATCGCTCTGATGTTTCCAGTATGACACCTTGACAGCAACCCTCCTCGCCTCCCCGGCCAATCACGTCGCCGCCGTCCCTCTCGTTAACACCTTCAGGAATCCACGGCCCATCGAGAACCGAGTTGTCTCGACCTCCTTTAAGCAAGGTAAGAATACTCCCCATGAATGATGCACGGCCAATGAAGCAATCTCATATCAGCTTTAACGCACATGTTGACGGTGTCCTACTATTTAAATGGCTAACATGGTGACGTGAGTATCTGTTTGACAGCAATATTCTTTTTGGCTGGGCATGATGGCTTGTGAAAAAAATCTCCACTGTGCCTCAATGTTCAACAAAATGTGACTGGCTCTTTGTCGAATGTAGGAGTGACTACTTACATGTCAGCCGCCTGCATCCCCCAGAGGAAAGCAGTCATCCGCAAACTCTTGGTCGGTGACATGGACGAGGTCATTGAAAGTCGACTCGTGCCACGAAGTTCCGTCAAGTTTCTCTACCAGGGGTACGCAAAAGCAGAATTGAAGAAACACACCGGATTTCCATCGTCAGTTAATTCTGCGTACAATCGGCTGGCCAAGTTGCAAGAGATCGCTCGGCCGACCTTGGCCTTTGGCTCTTTGCTGCGGCAAAAGTCCCTGGAGATCAAACAGTCCACCACCAGCACCACCACCAAGAGCCTGCCCGTCGCTCTTGCTGAGGCCGTTCTCCCTAAACTCAATCTCAAAGGCTTCCTGGCCTGCAAAGCAGACCTGGCTCCAGCAACCGTCAAGTTTCTCCTCAGCGGCCCGCCCCTGGTGGGGGGAGACGGGGATTTATTCCTGCTTGACCCCTACCTTGATAGTTACACAATGCATCCTTGGCTTGTGCAAAGGGAGTGGGAGGACTAAGAGAGATCGTGTTGCTTTCTGTTGCGCACATCGGCCGTGTGTGTCTGCTATAGCGAAAGTAACATTCTGGATTCTCTGGCATGACGTCTTCTGCTACATTTTCTGGCTCTCAAGTTCAATTATTTATTCCGCTGTGTGAACATAATAAGAAATTATTTTTGTGATCATTTACATTTGTGATTCAATTCACACACTCCGTGGACCAATTTTATCATCTGCCATATTGAGCTAATTCAATCAAGAATGTTTGATTTGCAACATATTTATGTGTGCCATTTCCTTGAAAAGCTTAGAATAGTTTTTTTTTTTTTTTTTTTTTTTTAGGGATCTTTGTGTATCAATTTGTAAAATATTAAAATGCAACTTTACCTTAACCTACAAGTATCTCACCGTACAAGTTTTTGGAGTTATGAGCTGTCTGAGGTTGATTTGTTTGTGCATGTGTGTGTGTGTGTGTGGTGGGTCAAAATTTTCAGGTACAAGTAGACTTCAGCTATGCCATTGTACCAATGAAGTGTGAAAAGAAATTGAAAGCAATTGTCATGATGCATTTTCAGCCATTTATTAAACAGACAAATTGACCACTTGCAAGGAGCTCGAGAACACACAAAACTCACATCCAGACGCACACCCTTAAAGACGCACAAATTGTGACTTTAAAAAAAACGGTTGTTCTGTTATTATATTTTATTATGGTTTTATACAGCGGCTATTTTTCTTATGCTCGTGTTACAAAAAAAAAGACTTTTTTGGAGGGGGGGGTCAATCATTTCAAAGGGGGATCTTGATTTAAAATCTGAGCAAATTTAGTAATGAGCTAAGATCTTCACAGCCACAATCAGATGAGATCTATTAGGAAAGCATGATTTAAAAAAAATTGCCATCACATAACAAAATGCTTTTTGCCGCTATCATACATCCAAATAATAAATATTTGCATAATAATGAATACTTTATTACGTCTCAAAACAGAATTATCAGCTTTTTAGATTGTGCAGGTGTACCCATTGGCGGTGAGTGAAATCTGACAAGTTCAAATTTGACTGATGGTACAATACAATTTGAATCCCACCAAACACAAATGCAGCATCTGAAATAAGTATTTAACACAAAAATGCTACTGGCATGAGCAATTCAAGTAATCCATTGATACAACGACAGTATGTTAAATATGCTCATTAATGAAGTTGTGTGTAATCATGTGAAATGAGACTGGGGAGAAGTATTAAACACACCAAATCTTTTTTTTTTTTTTTTCAATACTTTGCACAAAAGTCTTTGTTTGCGATGAAGCTTTAAGCCGTCTCCTGTATGGGAAAAAGTAGGTGCATGCAATGGTCTGGTGTGATTTTGGCCCATTGCTCCAGAATAGGAGTCTTCAAATCTCAAAGGTTTCGTGGGCTGTTATTTGGCTGGGTCATTTCATCAGTTTTTTTTTTTTTTTTTTAATTTTGAAACCAATCGAGAGTTTCCTTGGCAGTATGTTTTCGATCATTATCCTACTCAAATGTCCACCCTTGTTTCATTTTCATTATCTTTATGGATGGCAGCAGATTTTTGTCAAGAATGTCTCAATACATTCCTTCAATAATGTGAAGTTTACCAGTACCATTCGCTGAAAAGCAGCCCCACACTATCCTGTTCCCACCTCCAAACTTCCCTGTTAGTGTGGTGTGTTTAGGGTGATCTGCAGTGCCATTTCTTCTCCAAACGTATGATGCATCATGGCATCCAAACAGTTCCATTTCGCTCTCATCTGACCAGGCTAGGTTCTGTATTTAAATGCCTTGTCCAAATGTTCTTGAGCAAACTCTAAATGAGCTTTTTTTCCAAAATGGGATCTTGCATGGTGAGTCACTCACGGTCTAGGTCTTTTTGACGCACTCCACACGTGGTCCTTGGCTGTCGGACAACTCTTTTGATTATTCTTTGCACTCCTCTGTCAGAAATCTTGCAAGAAGAACCTGATCGAGCCAAATTTATGGTGGTATGATTGGCTTTCTACTTACAAATTATGGTGCTCACTGGAACATTCAGAAACATGGAAATGCTCCTGTAACCAAAGCCGCCATTATGTTTTGCAACAATTACTGTACTTTGCAATAGTTTTGAGATCATGAGATGTGTCGTGACTTACACCATAGCAGGGAGCCCTTGTAGTAGCCAGTCAATGAGGACTGAACCAGGGGCTGGATTGCAGTTTGATGATTGATAGATTTTCTGTGGCTTTTTACACCCCCCATTTCTTCATGTTTTTAATACATTTTCCTGTCTCATTTCACATTACACACTACTCAATTTCTCATCTTATTTGTTCTAGGTACTTTCTTTCTATTAGATTTGGATTACTTGCTTTGTTCCCAACATCTGGTGAGATTTCCATGTCACTATCACCTTTTGAAATACAGCGTATTTAGTGAGGAAAAATGCTGACGTGTTAATCAGTTTATCCAGCAGCTGTACACATAGTCGCACAAAGTGCGTGTTGGATGCGTATGAGTGTGCCTCTGCTTGTATGCACTGCAGGTTTGGAGATTCCCTTGTTGGTACGAACACTGGATGACATTGTCTTCCTTGTATGTTGTGTCATAATCCCAAAGAGAAAAGTGAAGGTAAACAAGATGAGGTCAAGAATCTCAAAATATTGACTCACATCAAATGCAAATGACATATACATAAAGGCCTCTTCAACTTTTTAAACAAATACTTGTGGAACAAATGGAAAAATACTGAGAAGATGTTGTCAAGTTAAATTTAAGAGATGGTTAACTTTGAATGAACTGCGCATCCAGGTTTATAGTTTTTTTTTTTCTTTGAATTTAAAGAATAAAACCGCAATAGTACAAGATTTTATACACATTCATGCACCCCACTGTGAGTTACCTCTAAAAATGTGATGACGTTGCACCTAAACATGTTCCACATAGTTTCCCCTTCTTCAGAAAATTCCTACCCTGGAGTATATACTTAAGGGCTCGACATTACTCCGTGGCTTGTGGTATGTTTTGACCCAAGTTAAAAACTTGAAGTAATCCCCCGTGTATTATCCGAATTAGTCCAAGCATTTAAAAAAGCGCACTTTTGAAGAAAAAAAAAGCGGAACCCCATTTTAGATCACCCACTTCATGTACTGCAGCGGTTGGCGTTTTCTTACATATACATTGGGTGTGAAACTTAAGGCCTGTGGACCAGTTCCTGCCCGCCACATTATTTGACGTGAGCCACAAATGATATGATTCTACGTCTTGTTTCATGCTAAAATTGCCCAGAATTGCACACTGTTCTGTGTGGGTGTGTTTCTATCGTTGTATAGAGATCTTTTCTTTTCCTGCATCGGAAACCCGTCAATGCAAGTGTACAATAAAAATGTCCAATAAATATATTATTTGGGAGCAATACATTTTTACATCCGTGAGGCGGCATGGTAGCTTTGCTGGAAAGCGTTGGCCTCACAGTTCTGAGATCCCGGGTTCAATCCCAGACCCACTTGTATGGAGTTTGAATATTCTCCCCGTGCCTATGTGGGTTTTCTCTCCGCACTCCGGTGTTCCCCCACATCCCGAAAACACGCAACAATAATTGGCCACTCTAAAATTGCCCTTAGGTGTGATTGTGAGTGCGACTATTTGTCTCGATGTGCCCTACGATTGGCTGACAACCAGTTCAGTGTGTACCCTGCCTCCTTCCCGTTGACAGCTGGGATAGGCTCCGGCACTCCCCGTGACCCTTGTGAGGATAAGGGACTAAGAAAACGGATGGATGGATATATCTGCGTGATAAAAAAAAAATAAATTGTCGTTTCAGTTGCAGGCTCAGTTAATTTAATGAGCGCACTAAATCTTTTTTTTTTTTTTTTTTTTTTACCTGCAATGGACCTACTCCACATACAGATTGAGTTAGTATGACAGTAATACCTCACTTGCTGATTTTTATATTGCTTTGCGGCAGTAACTGTGCCTAAATTCTTGTACTGTGTGATGATCAATTCGCTTCAAAATGCTAAATATAACCATCTTGAATAATATGCTGATGTAATGGCAGTACAGTACATACATTTTGGAAACCCTTTCATAGATGACGGTGTTGACGTGTCGCAAGATGTGGTTGAACTCTGTTTTTTTGTTACTTTTGACATTGTACCTTTTCCCTGAAATACTTGGTTACACTCCAAAATGTACGACCACTTTCAAGGTTCCACTCGATTTCTTTTCTATGGACGCGATCCTTATTTGGTGTTGGTTCAGTTCAAGGGTGATGGCATGCGGGTGTGCCGTTGAGGTGTTTTGGGGATCGCTGAAGGTCAGCGCTGCGCCGCTGAAAGTCCCCGGTCAAGTCAGGACCGTGTCATCCGTTCCCTCGGGCCTTCCTGCCTCGCTGGAACTGTGCAGACCGCAGTCCAAACAATGAGGGGACGGGAGTCAACAGGCACCCTTGATGGTAGGGTGTCACGAGAAGGATGGGCTCACCCGCGTTTGGGCCAAGCCTGTACTTAGAGCTGCCCCGTGATATCATAATAAAAGGGCTTCACGGAAACACGGCGACAAACACATCATTCCCTGTGAACGTTGCCGAGAAGGTTTCGAGATGACCCCTCGGCCCCCGTCGGCCTTCCCAGCAGTCTGCGGCCTCGATCAGATGACTGCGTGAGCGCTACTACGACATCATCTTTATGAGATTCCGTTTCACCACATAGTAAAGTACACATTCCAACCTGTAGGTTCACAAATGCTTATTTTGAGCATCTGTGGAAGAAACGTTTTGTCCTTTTATATATTTATTGCATCTATAAAACTATAAATTGGTTTTCACACAAACTTCCTGTAATTGTGACCTTGCGTGCATTAGCGTCACAGACAGTGGCACATTGTGACTTATGTGTACTTGAACGCTGTTGAAACGCTCCCCCAACAAATAGTGTTTGCTTTATTTCTTCATTTATTCCTGATATTAAATTACAACCATATTTACCTGCCCTACGTGGCACGGTGGATCAGCTGGTAAAGCGTTGGCCCCACAGTTCTGAGGACCCGGGTTCAATCACACCCCTCCCTGTGTAGGGTTTGCATGTTCTCCCTGTGCCTGCTTGGGTTTTCTCCGGGCACTCCGGTTTCCACCCACATCCCCAAAAATATTCAATTGGACACTCTAAATTGTCCCTAGGTGTGATTTGTCAGTGTGGCTGTTTGTCTCTGTGCCCTGCGATTGGCTGGCAACCAGTTCAGGGTGTGACCTGCCTGCTGCCCGTTGGCAGCTGGGATAGGCTCCAGCACTCCCTGCGACCCTCGTGAGGATAAGTGGCAAAGAAAATGGATGGATGGGTAAATGGATGGATTTACCTACCTTGGTCGATGGTGTCCACAGGTAACTATCAATTACTCATATTTACAAAAATTGTGATTGATAGCCCAAAGTTTTTTGTTTTTAACAACATTATTAATCAAAATATGACATATAATTTCACCAGCAGTTAATTATCAAACATTTACAGAACAGCACATGTAATAACAAAATAAAAGCAAACAAATAAATAAAAGTCTGAGGTCTAATAATAATAATAATTGGAAAATGAACGAATGAATGAATGAAAAGTATTCATTTCGATCAAAGCTTGTTTGGTTTGTTTTGGTTTGAACACATTTTAATAATTATAACTGAAAAAACAACGTGTGAATCACATTTTTTTTTATTTTTAGCAATAATAGTAATCAATCATAAAGACCTAGCTACCCATAAAATACATGTACTAAAATTTATCCCTTCGTTCATTTTCCGTACCGCTTTAACTCACTGCTGGAGCTTATCCGGGCTATCTTCGGGCGAAAAGCGGGTTGCACCCTGAATTGGTTGCCAGCCAATCGCAGGACACATAGAAACAAAAGACCATTCGCACTGACATCCACATTAACACCTGCCATCAGTTTAGAGTCGTCCATGGATTTACAGTCAAATGTCCGCTTTGGGGTTATGATAAATTTACCTGAAATTGTTCTTCTAGTGGCGGCACGGTGGATCAGCTTTGGCCTCAGCTCTGAGGTCACTGGCTCAATCCAACACCCGCCTGTGTGAAGTTTGCAGGTTCTTCCTGTGCCTGCGTGGGTTTTCTCCGGGCACTCCGGTTTCCACCCACATCTAAAAAACATACAGCATTAACTGGACACTCGAAAAAATTGCCCCTAGGTGTGACTGTGAGTATGGCTGTTTGTTTCTATGTGCCCTGCGATGGGCTGGCAACCAGTTCAGGGTGTACTCCGTCTCCTGCCCGTTGACAGCTGGGATAGGCTCCAGCACCCCCGCGACCCTTGCGAGCATAAGCGGCAAAGAAAATTGATGGATGGATGGATGGATGGATGGATGGATGGTCTCACTTTCCCCCCAGTCTTAGATGAACACTGTCATCTAGCGGCGAAGTGGCTAAAATACATCCACAGTTGATGACTTTTTAGTTTTAAATTGAATTTGTAGCAAAACTCTTCAATTTGACATCTGCTGTGTTTCTCGTGTATGCAGACAAACTCGCCCACTATCATCCTTGAGTTCATTTACGTCTTCCAAATCCATAATGACATTCAGATTTGAATAAAATTGCTTGTGGTGTGCACACCCAATGTAAGGTCAAGATAAAACCACGTCACAGACATATTTTCACCTACGTTTTGCATAAAATAACTGAAAGAATGATGGCAGGGCACATTTAACGTGTTCAGATGGCTCCAGACATGTTTTGCTCATGGAACTTGGATTGCTCTGATTAACCAATCGGGTGAAATTTCGGGCTGATGTCAATGTGGGCCAGCAAATAGGGCCTCGGAGGCAAATTTGAATCTGGTTGATGAAAGAAAAACTCCCATTGCTAATATTGTTTTGGTTATATCGAGCGGTACACGGCACGCCGCTCAATCCAGTCTTCTTCTTCATCCAGTCAGGTACACCATAAAACAGAACCCACATTTCCGCTGCATTGGTTTCATTTTTCACTGCTGTGCTTCTTCCTTTCAGCGTGTTTCCTTGACCCCTCCGACATAAAAACGCAGGTGTTGCATTTGTATGTAGACTTTCATTACCGATCAACCAACTAAACATAAGATGGTTTCATCTTTTTTTTTTCTTCTGGGTGTAATCATGATCCTCTTCTTTCTTCATCCTCTTTTTTGGGCCTTTAATGTTTTTAAAGTTTTGAAGATGAGGAAAATGTGCAACCTATTGTGCTTTTTCTCCCTTGCCTTGTGTTGTTTGTCATCAAGTCACTAATGATTGGATAATGATGCCGAGCTATTATTTCAGACTTTTGTACTTGCCAACAAGGGTGATGCTTTTGTATGTTGTAGACGTTAGGAGGGCTGGCACATCAGTCTTTTCACCAGAGGATCCTTGCGGCGGCCTCCTCAACAAAGGCTCAGTTTGTCTGTTTTTCTGCCGCTGGCTTTGTTTTTATCGTGCGAATCCCCTCAGTGATCATTGGAGCTGTGGCTGCTTCTGCAGGTACAGTACATACACAAACCCTGTTTGTGTTACCTACTGTATTACCAGGAGGAGTCTGCATAACAGTGTAACTCGGCGGCATACGTCCTTTTTTTTTTTTTTAATCCCCATCACTATCATTTCTTTCACTCTCCTTCTCCACTATAGCGCCTCCAAAAGACTGGATCCAGACAGAATATGGTCTACCCCCACCTTATGACCGCGGGGAGGCGGGAAATGTCCTGCCACTGGCTCTGTCCTACATCACACCCTCCTGGGTGTCAGTATTAGGGATTGGCGCAATAGCAGCAGCGGTTATGTCCTCCATGGACTCTGTATTGCTGTCATCGGCGTCCATGTTCACACGAAACATATACAAGACGACGTTGAGAAAGCAGGTGTGTGTGTGTGTGCGTGTGTGTGTGCCCAAGCCCTTTTGGCCTTGGCAAAATAAGTGCCCCTTTATGGCCCTCGAGCACCTGCCCTCAAAAATCTCTGTGCACGCACCTGTGTGTGAGAGAGGTTCAGCAGCAGTCAATGCAACACAACTTTTTTTTCGTAACCGACAGGCCTCAGACAAGGAACTGCAGTGTGTGATCAGAATTAGTGTGCTGCTGGTTGGCCTCGCTGGAATTGGTCTGACCTTCAACAAGAGCAGCATCATTGCTCTCTGGCTGCTGACCACCGACCTACTCTACTGCGTCGTGACACCACAGCTGGTGTGCGTGGTACACCTCCGATGCACCAATTGGTACGGCGCCATCAGCGGCTACACGGTTGCGCTGCTGCTGCGCGGCCTGAGCGGCGAGCCAGCGCTCGGCATCCCTACTGTGCTGCTCTACCCCGGCTGGAGGGAGAAATATGGTGTGATCACACAGTACTTCCCCTTCAGGACTTTGAATGCGTTCATTTCTCTGACGACTATTGTTCTGGTGTCCTGGCTGGTCCAGCTGGGCGTCGTTCGACAGGTCATTCCTCAGTCTTGTGATGTGATGGGTGCATTCAAAGAGAAAACGGGGGCAGAGGAAGAGGAGAGACCAATACCAGTTTGCAACGAGGAAAAGATTTGTGTCTTTAATACAACGTTATAGGCTCACAGTATCTGCCAAACCTTATTTTATGCATATTTATGCATGCAAGCTTCCATATTTTCTGTACTCTAATTTCTCCTACATTGTCACCATGACATCACACATTTTTCCGGGTGGCAATAGCTCAAGCAATCTACAATTGGCCTACAAGTAACAAGTTGTCATGTGACCAAGCGTGAGCGATTGAGAAACATGTTAAATGGCTTCAATGATGAACTAACCTTCTACTCTTGCCGCTGTACTTTGAATGTATGAAGTGTTACGTGAAGTAATTTGCTTCCAAGGTATAGAACAATGGACTTCTGCTGCTCAGATGATTGGCACAGATGTCCTCTTGACTCTTGTGAACTGGACAGCACGCTGTTATCTACGAGCACGCTGTTATCTATATTTAAATTAAACTAATTAAACTAAATTACTCAAAGACAACCCAACCGAACATTTCATACAAACCTGTGTAAAAAATTTCATCCACAACGATGATGATGGAGGTTCCCAGACTGTCCATCTTCCCCTTAAGAAGGAGCTACACCATGTGCAGCCATAAGGTAGTCTTGCAATCTTTTTTGTACTGGTATTTACGACATTCTCCCAATTTTTCCTCCCCAACATGTTCCACGGAATTCATATTTTTTAATTTTGTATTACTTCATCTTCAGGAAGTTGAAAAATACCCAAAGCTTCTGAGTATACTGTATACTATTCCTATTCTATGACTTCTGAAACTACTGAATTATTTGGCAGTCAATAAGAACCGTTTGGGAATGCAACTCCACAATTCGTGGTGTTCCATCCAACTCGGGAACCTTTTTTTAATGTGTCAAGTGCTGACCACTCATGGAAACAGTTTTCCCCCCTACTATTTTTAAGGAGTTTCTATAGAGAAATTGACTGGATTAGTGATTGTGTTTTCCACTAAATAAATAACATTTCAAGAGTTTGTTTTCAAAACGAGACATGGGCATTTTTTTTCAGATTTACGAAACTCGCGCCAAAATTATCCATTCGGAGCTGGATAATTTTGGCGCGAGTTTCGTAAATTTGAAAAAAAATGCCTATGTCTCGTTTTGAAAACAAACTTCATTTGTACACGTGGTGTCGGCATGGTGAGAAACTGGTTAGCAGAGTTTACAGTTCTGAGGACGTGGGTTCAAATCTGGTCTCACTTGTGTGGAGTTGGCATGTTCTCCCCATGCCTGTGTGGCTTTTCTCATGGGACTCTCCCTTTTCCCATTCCCAAAACATGTATGGTTTGTTAATGGATGGGGTTCTACGCCATCTTGTGTGTCATAGAGGCCAGAGAACACAGGTGATAGGTGAAGCGTGAAGTTTTTTTTCCATTGTTAATTTATCCGATTGGTCTAAGGGTGGTGGTGACATCATTGGAAACCTGTCCAATGGAGAATCATGATTGACCATAGGTGTGAATTGAAATGTGCCCTGCGATTAGCTGTTGACCAGTTTCTGGTTCTATATCAGCTTTCCCTGGTAAAAATTTTCTAAAGAATCTAAAGAATTTCTAAAGAACTATAGAACTTTAGGACCCAAGTCCTATAGAATTTTTATAGAAATTCTATTGTTCTGTAGAAATTCTATTGAAAATCCCCCCCAAAGTTCTATAGAACAACTTGTTCTGTACAAATTCTATAGATTTTTTTTAAGCAGGGTTACAACATGCACAATATAAAACTTGATGCAACAGAAGCCCTTTAATTAACTTTTGATCTTCTTGTTTATAGCAAGATGAGGGCGTCAGGCCTTTTAATTTCCTTCTGAGAGCTAAATTCCTGTTTAAAAAAACGGAACAAAAGAAAAAAAAAACATGACGGAATCAATTTTGAACATACTACAGCAATAATTACCAATCGCAGGGATATTGTTTTTCACGAAGTTGCTCTGAAAAGTATACAACAATTAAAATCGTCTTCCACTAAATGGTCGGAATTGTTTAAATATTTGGAATACTGTAGTCATATTTTATTCTTCTCGTTCTTGAGTCAATCGTTGTGTAATACTGCCACCTATCAGCCAAATAGGTAAAACATCTACGGCGGTTACTTCCGGGTCACGTCAGAGCCAACCTTTCCTCATTCCCAGCTTTATCTCTCACTTGTCTTCAACGTTCACAAATTCCCTTTTTGCAATGTACCACCAACCCGTATTGAAGAATCGGCGCTCGCTTTTAGAGCGGGCCGAGAAGTTCGTTTCCGACATTTATTTTACAGACTGCAACCTGCGAGGACGGTAGGCACACGTCGGACTTAAACTCGCCGTCTGTTGTCGCTAACTACGTCTAAATACAATAATACGACTGGTACTCTTTGTGCAGGTTATATGGAGAATCGCACCCACTGGAATCCCTCAGCTCAATTATGTCCTGCAAACGCATAACATTCTCAGAAGCCCAAACGCAGAACTTTAGTCCTTATAAAGTTGGAGATAAGTTTGGACCGACGTGAGTATTCAGATCACGTAACCCCCTTTAAAATGTTTTTTTTTTTTTTTTTTTTATGGTAACCGAAGGCCATAGCGACACAATGTCGACGTTAATTTTAGGTGGTGGACGTGTTGGTTTAAAGCAGCCCTGAAAATCCCTTCGTCCTGGAGAGGAAAAGAGGTTCATCTTCTGTGGGAAAGTGATGGAGAGGCGATGGTTTGGAGGGATGGGCAAGCAGTTCAGGTGAAGACAACGTTGTTCACTTCTAGATCTGTCTCGTGGCACATTGTAGTATTTTACTTCACTTGATCCGCAGGGTCTGACTAAAGAAGGTGAAAAGACGAGTTACATCCTTTCAGATTGTCTCACAGAGGAGGAGGCAGCAAACAGGTCAGTTGGCGACAGAAATGACATTTTGGAAGGTGATTCTCATTGTATTCTGTATCTTAAACAAATACATATAAAGATATAGGACATACAGTATAGCAGGCAGCAGATTTTTTTTTTCTTTTGAAGAAGAAAAAAATGATTTGTTTGATGCTCAGGTTAATTGGGCATAAAGGGGAAATCCAGTGCTTTACATGAACAGTGTATCCAATAGGTCATGTAATATGTACCCTATTTTGACAATGTGATGTTAAATCCTCTCTCATTTAATAGTGTTTTGAGAAGATTTTTATCGACAATTGAGAATTTTCATGGGCGCCGCCATTTTGGCGAGTCACATGACATACGTGTGCGTATGTGACGTGTACCATGCCGCAACAAAGGTTCGATTACACGGGACACCATTTATGCCCAGCGACAATTTCTCATATTTATCCTCCTCTGATGAAGAAATGGCAGTATTGGTTGATCGGGAAGAACAGATGAATACTTCCATACAGATTTCAACCTGTGGCTGTAATTAATGTTGAATATTCGGATGGTTCTTCGGGCGGAATGGAGCAGAGTGACTGCTCGGAGGCCTACGCGGGGGACATAAGTGCGTAAACAAAGGCCCCCCGCTTCTGGGTGGGGCTCCAGGATCCGTCAATAGAAGAGATCCATTAAAGCATCTCGACATGGTCAAATGATCTGCTGACATTTCTCCCCTGTTCAGTTCTTTTCCTATACACCGGTCAGTCATAGTAACAAAATCCGTACCCCTCCCCCGCAGAATGGGGCCGGATGCTTAATGTCCTTTAAAGTTTATTTTTACAACATTGCTTTACAGCACATCTCTTGGAGTCATACCATACGTTAAATATTTGAACAGTTGAGGGTATAGTCTGCATTTCGCCCGAAGTTAGCTGGGATACGCTCCAGCACTTCCAACACCCTTGTGAGGATAAGTGGCTTAAAAACGGGGGGTAAAAACATAGATCGTATGTGATAAACTCACAATGTCAGACTACAGTTGACGTCCTTTGTGAAACTTGCTCTTGTTTCCTTTCAGTGTGAGTGTCTATGTGGAGCTGGCCTGCAATGGATTTTTTGGAGCGGGTCAAGGGTCCATGATTGCAGCTCCAGACCCAAACAGAAACTTCTCCGTGCAGAAGGCAGAGCTGGTGGTGTTTAACAGAAATGTCAGGGAGCTGCTGACTGATTTTGAGATGCTGATTGACATTGTGAAGGTACAATTCATCATTTTTAAAGTGAAATCAGCCAAATTGCCAAAGAGTCAATATTTATTTTTTGGTGTTAGGAATTGGGCGAGAGTGAGCAGCGGAGCTTCCAGGCGCTTTTCACCGTCAATGAAATGGTTAACGTGAGCAACCCAGCTGATCCCAGCTCTTTCACCAAAGCCCGCGCTCTGGCTCACAAGTTCTTCAGCCAGCGCAACGGCCAAAGTCAACACACTGTCCATGCCATGGGCCACTGCCACATAGATTCAGGTCCCACATTTCTGCCATTTATTACTTTATTATGTCTTTGTAGTGGAGGCCCCGTAGCTCAGTGGTTAGAGCACTGGTTTGGTAAACCAGGGGTTGTGGGTTCGTATCCCACTGGGGCCTCCACTCCCTGAGAAGGGTTGCATCACGAAGGGCATCCGGCATAAAGGGTTAGGCATCTAGAATCTCGAACCGATTGGAAGATGAGATTAACGTTCCGGTTCTTCCAGAATCATTCTAATTTAAAAGCATTGGTTCCCATTTTTGACACCTAGTCCACCAACACTGAAGAAAAAGCGGCAAAAACAAATGAAGAACGCGCACAAAGACCTGCTTGTGTGTAGAGGTGGAAAAAAAGTGTCTTAACAAGGTTAAAATTGGGTTAAAAATGCCGCAACCACAACTCTCAACATTAATACCGCTCTGAGACGCGTCAATTGAAAAGTTATGACTTTTGTAAAGGTGATGCTTCCCATATTACTGTAATTTAGAGAGCGCACCAAATTATAAGCCTCACCCAGTACATTTGTAAAGGAAATATAATTTGGTACATACATATGTTGCAGCTGTGTACAACCCACATTGAAACACAAGATATTTACAAAGAAAGATGGGACACGGAAAGAGTTTTTAAAGTCTTAATACCTCATCTTATCTTAACATAGCAACAACCCGGTAGCACGAAGAGGGCTTGTTAAACAAAACAAAACATACCGGTTAAAAAAAAAAAAAACAGCCGCGGCAGCTACACAGTAGCAACACGGTAGCACAGCACTAACAGACCTGGTTAAAAAAAAAACACACACACCTAAATCATTGAGATGCGGCAGTAACACAGCAGAAACACACTAGTGCGGCGCTAACACTAGCGTGGCAGCTTTCAGAGATGTTCCTAGAAAAACAGCTAAGACAAGCCTGAGGACTGTAGAGAGTGAACTCAAACCAACCAAGATTGTCTTTTCGTGCACGGGACAGATGGAGGACACACTGCGAGAGTGCGCTACCTCAGACTGCCAAAGTGGTAGTCCCCGTCTGCTCTTTTTTATTGCATTCTCAGGTCAAAGGGTTCCGTGGTTACACAGTGAAAATGCTGACACAGATGGCTCCACCAACAGCACAAAAACACTAAGGTACATGTTTCTTTAAGGCCGCAAGAGTGTCCTGATAAACCCACAAGAGAAAAAGCAGGGCATTGTTTAAAGACATGTTTATGGCATTTGGGGGTATCCTCCTGCGGTAGAAGGCCGTTATCTCCTCCCAGTGTTGAGGAGTATTTGCTTAAGATCAGAAAGGAAACATGCTGAGGCCAGGATGGAGACATCGCTTCCCAGTGTTCAGGGGCATCAACTTGAGGTCGGCAGGGGGGCATCGCCTCCCAGGTGTCACTGGATCACACTTCAAGACACGCACGCAGCTCACAAAGAGAACAATTCAGACTAAGACTAACAGAAACAAACGCATGATAAAACAATCCTAACAGCAACTATAGTTGTAATGATATGGTTTTATCATGATAACTAACATAGTAATAACTTCTTTATCAACAGCGCTAACAGGGCCGGTAAAAAAAACAACGGTAAAATTCACTGAGACACTGTAGTAACACAGCAGCAACACGCTAGCACAGCACTGACGCTAGCACAGTGCTAACGCTAGCGCAGAGCTAAGAGGGCTGGACCAGTAAAAGTCACTTCCTCGGCACATATATTCCACTGGTCTGACCCTTACCTTTTCCACTCGAGTGCCCCCTTGCAGTCCTTAGAAAAAAATGCACAAATTAGCTGCATCACCGCATAAGCCGCAGTGTTCAAAGCGGGTCTTAGGCCGGAAATTACGCTAATATTTTTCACATTGTGTCCATAGCTTGGCTGTGGCCTTACGAAGAAAGCATTCGCAAGTGCGGTCGGAGCTGGGTGACCGCCATCCGCCTCATGGAAAAGAACCCACAGTTTGTTTTCACTTGTTCTCAGGTAAGTCTTTGGCCCAAATTGTATTCATTATCTGAGCAATGTACGCAGAATACGTATTTCTAATGAATCACTTACAGCCTAAGCCCTTTTACTGTCGTCCAGGCCCAGCAGTTTGATTGGGTGAAGAGCTGGTATCCAGGACTCTTCTCAGAGATTCAGCATTACGTCAAGACGGGACAGTTCGTCCCAGTCGGAGGCACGTGGGTGGAGATGGTGAAAGCCTGATCTTCAAAATAAATCATCGTGCACTTCAAGAAACGAGTGTCTAACTGAGTGTCGTCTGTCAGGATGGCAATCTCCCCTCAGGAGAATCCATGGTAAGGCAGTTTCTGGAGGGCCAGCGTTATTTTGAGCAAGAATTTGGGAAGAGGTGCAAAGAGGTAGGGAGATGATCTCAGTAATATGTGACGGACGCTTGGATCTCATCACTTTTTTGCGTTGGTTTAGTTCTGGCTTCCAGATACGTTTGGCTACTCAGCACAGCTACCTCAGATAATGCGGGGTTGTGGAATTTCCAATTTTTTAACACAGAAACTCAGCTGGAACCTCGTGAACACCTTCCCTGTAAGTTGAGGTTTGACCATTACAGTTTTTTTTTTTAAATAGTTTTGATGGCGGGGAAAAATGTTGACTCAAATGTCTGATTTCTAAAGCATAGCACATTTTTCTGGGAAGGACTTGATGGCTCCCAGGTCTTGACTCACTTCCCACCTGGAAATTCCTATGAGATGATGGGCAAGGTCCAAGACGTGAGTGACTTTTACAAACCCTTGTTTAGTCTGAGAGGAAATGTAGTTACAGATTTTCCTCTGCTTACATTTTTCTGGGTGGTTCCGTTCTGTCCACAGCTTGTTAAAACCGTCAAGCAGAACAAGGACAAAGGCCGGGCCAACCACAGCGCTGTGTTGTTTGGCTTCGGCGATGGTGGCGGCGGTCCCACGCAGTTGATGCTGGATAGACTCGGTCGGGTCCGGGACACAGATGGACTTCCCAAGTTAGTTCCTTTTCCTGAACATGAACTCAGCAGTTCACCGGTGGGACTGGGCAGAAACAAGTGCTAAGCCCGAACCCTTCCTAATAAACAAGCCGTGTTTTATTTCTGAACCACACCCTTGCTGCTTGAATACAAAAAATATATTATTCATTTCTATTGACGTCATTAAGGCATTGTTTTAAATTAACACCTAACGTTGGCTACTGCTCATTTCCGTCACTGCTTCCTGTCTGTCCTTTTAGGGTTCACATGTCCAGTCCTGACGAGCTCTTTTCTCAACTTTGGGCTGACTCAGATCTGCTGTGCACTTGGAACGGAGAACTTTTCCTTGAGCTGCACAATGGCACATACACTACACAGGCACAGGTACAGTGAAGAAAATAAGTATTTGAACACCATGCTATGCTATATTGCAAGTTCACCCTCTTGGAAATCATGGAGGGGTTTGAAATTTTCATCGTAGGTGCATGTCCACTGTGAGAGAGAGATAAGCTAAAAAGAAAAATCCAGAAATCACAATGTCGGATTTACTTGTGTAATACAGCTGCAAGTAAGTATTTGAACACCTGTCTATCAGCTAGAATTCTGACCCTCAAAGACCTGTGAGTCCGCCTTTAAAAGTCCACCTCCACTCTGTATTATCCTGAATCAGATGTATCTGTGTGAGGTCGTTTGCTGCATATAGACACCTGTCCACCCCATACAATCAGTAAGACTCAAACTTGTAACGTGGCCCAGACCAAAGACACCAGAGACAGAATTGTACAAGTGAACACGGCTGGAAAGGCCTACGGAGAAATTGCCAAGCAGCTTGGTGAAAAAAGGTCCACTGGAAGAAGCTAAACATGACTCTCAGTCAGAGTGGAGCCCCATGCAAGATATCACCTCATGGGGTCTCATTGATCCTTAGAAAGGTGAGGAATCAGCCCAGGACTGGACGACAGGACTTGGTCAATGACCTGAAAAGCACTGTGACCCCCGTTTCTAAGACGTCATGGTATGAAATCATGCATGGCACGGAAGGTTCCCCTGCTTATACCAGCACATGTCAAGGCCTGTCTTAAGTTTGCCAATGACCAATTGGATAATACAGAGGAGTCATGGGAGAAGGTTTTGTGGTCAGATGAGACCAAAATGGGACTTTGGGGTCATAATTCCACTAACCGTGTTTGGAGGAAGACGAATGATGAGTTCCATTCCAAGAACACCATCCCTACTGTGACGCATGGGGGTGGCAGCATAATCCCTTGGGGTTGTTTTTCTCCACTAGGGACAGGACGACTGCACTGTATTAAGGAGAGGATGACCGTGGCCATGTAGTGTGAGATTTCCCTCAAGCAGAGCATTGAAGATGGGTCATGGGTGGTTCTTTCAACATAACAATGACCCAAAGCACACAGCACGGAAAATGAAGGAGTGGCTCCGTAAGAAGCAAATCAAGGTTCTCCAGACCTGAACCCAATAGAAAATCTTTGGAGGGAGCTGAAAATCCGTGTTTCTCAGTGACAGCCCAGAAAACTGTCTGATCTAGATAAGATCTGTGTGGAGGAGTGGGACAAAATCCCTCCTGCAGTGTGTGCAAACCTGGTGAACAACTACAGGAAACGTTTGACCTCTGTAATTGCAAAAAAAGGCTACTGTACCAATATTAAAGTTGGTTTTCTCAGGTGTTCAAATACTTATTTGCAGCTCTATCACACAAATCATAAAAAAAAAAATCATACATTGTGATTTCTGGATTTTTCTTTTCAGATAATCTCTCTCACAGTGGACATGCACCTACGACGAAAATTTCAGACCCCTACATGATTTCTAAGTGTGAGAATTCGCAATATAGCAAGGTGTTCAAATACTTATTTTCTTCACTGTTGATCCATACACTATGTGAATTTTATATCGTGTTAAAAGCAAAAGCTTCTCAAAACAATGAAAAATGTGCCATTTTTCCAGATCAAGCGAGGTAACCGCCAGTGTGAAGCACTCCTACATGACATTGAGGTGGCCAGCAGCTTGGCACTGTATCAGGACAAAACTTTTCAGTATCCTGCGGTGGAGCTCCGGAAACTCTGGCGGTCAGGGTTCACTTAATTGAACTTTACTAAATAGATAACAGCTTTTGTTCTATTATTTAGATGTGTTATGATTGATGCTCCCTTGCAGGCTTTTGCTGCTAAACCAGTTCCACGATGTGATCCCTGGCAGCTGTATAGAGATGGTTGTGGAGGATGCACTGGGGTATTATGAAGGTATGCCAAATACAGTAAATTAAAGTGAAGGATTCAATGCATTTACTTGGACATTCTTTGTAAAACTTCTGTTGTATTTATGTATTGATAGAGCTAGACATTGCATTGGACAACAGAAAATTTGGTGGAATGCCCAAATATGGTGCATTCCATATTTATTTGCATATTGATACAATTAGTCTGCTCAAACACGCCTCTTATTTTGACACATTATTAACCAATTCAGAGTGTTGAAAATTGCTCGAGAACAAATCTACCGAAATTTCCCCCCTATAAGCGGCAACATTTTTCACACGCTTTCAACCCTGTGGCTTACGTGGTGGTGCAGCTAATTTGTGCATTTTTTCTAACGGCCGCAAGGGGGCACTCGAGCGGAAAAGGTAAGCGTGAGATCGGTGGAATATATGTGCTGAAGAAGTGACTTTTACCGGTATGTTTTTTTTTAACCGGCCCTGTTAGTGCGGCATTAGCACGGCGCTAGCGCTAGTGCGGTGGTGCTAGCATTAAACTCTCTGTGTACCGTGTTTCAATGTGAGTTTCAACGTGGGCACTTGCAGCTTTTACACAGGCTTATGTATAAACTAAATGGTATTTCCTTTACAAATGTACTGGGTGAGCCTTATAATAAGGTGTGCTCTGTAGGCCGGAAATTATGATATTATTAATTAGGTTTATGTAATTAATACTCAACGGTCTGAGAAGTGTTGTCAAGCTCTCTTCTCTTCCCTCCGCTGCAGGAACTATACGGCATTATGCCGTCTAAAGACGGAAATTCAGATTTGTTTTCCTAGACACGGACGAGTCGATCTATCTGCCAAATTTGAGAGTTACTTAGTAATAACAGTTAGGTGCATTCCTACCACCAATGCATCCTGCACTTATCCTTCAAGCTATGCCTATGACCCTGAAAAATGCACCTCCCCTTAAGTGTAAATGTTTTTTGGGCTACAGTGTGTCCTATTTCTGTACAATAAGCATGACTCTCATAGATATCAACAGAACTGGTGCTGCTCTCCTGGAAAATAGCCTTAGCGCCTTGGTGTCTAAGGGCAATGCCACAGCGGTCTTCAACTCCTTGCCCTGGGAGCGTCTTGAAGTCCTCCAGATACAAGAGGCCCCCGGTAAACATGGTTTAGGTATGTTTGATTCTGCGTTGTTACTCTTGTTCATGAAAGATTAGCTGTCTTAATTTTCACTTTCGTCTGTCGCATCACAGCTCTGGTGAGAGCTCCTAGCATCGGCGTAGCTGCTATTCAAGGCACAAAGCCTGTGACACCAGTCTGCGTTACTGTTCAGGTATATTGCATGACTATTACCGCACCTGGTTACAAGCCTCACCCAGTACATTTGTAAAGGAAATACCATTTGGCACATACATAGGCCGCAGCTGTGTAAAAGCCGCAAGTGCCCACATCAAAACCCACATTGAAACATGAGATATTTACAAAGAAAGACAGTACACAGAGAGTTTAACGCTAGCGGCGCGCTAACAGGGCCGATTAAAAAAAAAAAAAAAAAAACATACTGGTAAAAATCACTGAGACGCGCCAATAACACGCTAGCACAGCGCTAACAGGGCCAGACCGGTAAAATTCACTTCCTCGGCACATATATTCCACCGGTCTCACTCTTATCCTTTCCGCTCGAGTGCCCCCTTGCGGCTGTTAGAAAAAATGCACAAATTAGCCGCATCACCGCAAAAACCGCAGGGTTGAAAGCGTGTGAAAAAAGTTGCGGCTTATTGGCTGAAAATTACAGTACATGTAGTTTGCTGCATCTGGTGTAAGGAGGTTTCTTGTCAAGTGTGGAGGTCTGAACAGTTTTTGCTCCAAGCAACATTGTGAGTGATAGAAAAAGTCAGATGGGTTACTTATCCTTGTCAAAATATCTACTGTTCTCTTTTGTATTCATATCTGTGCAGCAAATTGTTCTCAAAGTTCTGAGGTTCGGGGTTCAAACCTCAGCGCGTGCCTTGCTGTGTGGAGTTTGTATTTTCTCCCCGGGCATGTGTTGTTTTTTTTCTGGGCATTGCGGCTTCCTCCCACATTCCAAAAACATGCATGCGAGGTTAATTGAAGAAGAAATTGCCTCTAGGTATGAATGATTGTCTTTTTTGCCCTGCCATTGGCTGGCGACCAGTCTGCGGTGTGTCCCAGTTCTTGCACAATGCAATTGTAAATGAGGACTAGTGGGGTCGAAAATGGATGGACGGATAAATAGTAGAAGAACACGCCTAACCAAGTTGCCGTGTCTCGTTGCAGGCTGACGACAGTGTCCTGATGGAAAACGGAATCGTACGGACTGTTGTAAACAAAGATGGAACACTGACATCGTTGCATTTGATCACTGCAAACAGGTACTCCGCTAATATAGTCAATCAGTTGTTTACTCCCATGAAAGGAACAATATGGAATAATATTACCTTTCAACAACAGCTTCAAAAACATCACTATTATGTCAAAAGTACACACTGGTTGGATTGTATGTGTGTTAATGGTAACATTCCTATCTGCTAACTCCTTCTGGGACCCAGAAGTTGTTCTCAAACTGCCGTATTAAGAAGCAGATCTGAAGTGAGAAAGAAGTCCTTTATTGGGCAATGAGGAGTGATGATTGAGCATCAAGCAGACTCCAGAGAGGAGCTACAGAATACGTGAGAAATGTCCGTTTCCTTTGCGGAAGTCTTTTACTTCCTGGACTGGGTCACAGCTGGATTGTGAACGGAGTCGGACATCAAATAAAAATAGTCACTTGACAAGATTTCCAGATCACCGCAGAGTGTCAATTTGCCGTTTGTTTAGAATCGTCACCTCAACCTGAGAACAAAGCATCAAGAATTTTGAAAATCAGACAAAAAATAGCCTTTCTGGAAAATGTAAAATATGGACAAAAATGCCTAAATTACAGTCGAGCAGTGTAACTTGCTAACTTTTCTCAACATATCTGTGATTCTTTGGGTCCGATCAGCTGACAAGTTTCAGGTAAAAGTAACCTCCATGAATCTTGTACGTGCGGAGTTCTCAAAGTCGTCTACTCGGAATAACCGCCACGTGGCACGGGGTAAATTTCCCTAAAAACTCAACTTAGATTTGATCAATTTTGATACTATTTATGAGAAGAGTAGCATGGACAATCTAATAATTTACGCTAATAATCATTTTTTTTATGGTAATATATTAATGTTGGATTGTAGAGGTGTTTTGTGTGTTGGTCATATTTTAGCTTCAGGTTTTAGCCCTTGTGTTAATTAATAAAATGGGACTTGAAAGCAACTTTACTTACAGTAGGGGGCGCTTTGGAGCAAAACAAAACCAAGGGCACTTCAAGCTAAGTTTAGGCTCTTACGATGCTGTTTCAGGGAAGCAATGACGGATGACTGCAGCGGTAACCAGTTTGTCATATTTGATGATGTACCGCTGTACTGGGACGCTTGGGATGTGATGGATTACCATCTTCAGACAAGGTTCGAGTCATTGCTGTTACACCCAATTTGGCTGCATCATTCTCAGTGACCTCAAAACGTAAATGGATCCACCCTCGCCGCAGGAAGGCGGTGGTGGATGTGCTGCAGCCTGCCCACGTGCTGTCGTCACATGAACTCAGAGGAAGCGTCAGATTCACGCTAAGGATCAGTGACAAGAGCACAGTCACGCAGGAGATAGTGATGGACGCCATGTGTCCCTACATTAAGTTCAACACGCAGGTATGCTCTTATTGGACATCGATGGACTTGAAGCCGACATTTGGGAACCCTACAGGATGCCCATTTAAGTTTTGTTATAATTTGGCAAACTTTAACCGTCCATGTCTGCATAAATGTCTTGTCCCATGAACAAATTGGCCAAAACATGGATGTCTTTCATACTCCATCTTATAGTTACTATGTCTGGATATCCCATTTTATTGACAGATTGTGCTTTTTCTCGGGTCAGACCCATTATCTTGTGCTCTACGTAACAAAACATATTTCATTAGCATACACTGGTAGCCTTCCCAGTTATTATTTGACTTCTAAAGCCGTCACTGTCAGAGAATGTTTTAAGATGATGACAACCACATAAAATAGATCATATCTTAAAATCTGCTTTTGTCATCCATTTTGAAATTGTAGAGAGACTTTTTAGACACAGTGCATACCAGGGGTGCCCAAACTTTTTCACCCTAAGATCTACTTTTCAAGCAGCCGACCGACGATGTGGGTGATGATGATGCTCCCAAACCGTTTTAAGGTTAATGTTATATTGCCTCCTATATTTAAAATACATAATTAGCTTTTTGTGCACTGTTTGGGGTACAGTGCACTTGTGCACTTCTTCCTGGATCAGGCTGTGCCAAGGTGGAATTTTAAAATGACACACCATCTCATCCTGTACTTTTTACTTTGGCTTCAGACCAGACCTTTCCCACTCGGGAAAGAGAAAATCTCATCCAGTTGAACCCCTTTTTCTTCGATTATTTACATACTCCGACAGTCATTGCATCTTAAAACGACAGCATTTCTTCTTTAACTTTCTCTAATTATTTTAGAAAGTAAACAATAAGCAGCACGTCTAGCTCGTCTTTGCTCTACGTGGCCCAGACTTTGTTGCTAACTAAAGCAGCGGTGGTGGACGGTGTAATTATAAAACACATTGATGGGCTGCGTAAGTAGTGTAACATTTGTAATTATGAGTGCACGTCTTAAAGAGCGGGGATGGGGGGCGGGTGTAAGGTAATTTAGGAATAAGTGTGCAGAGCAGCGGTCGTTGTCAGAGAACGTTCCGTGTGCTGCCTAAAAGAAACCAGTGGCTTCTTTTCATTTTTTACAGTACGTATCGTATGTACCATTGGATGTAACAAGCAGTCATCCCTCACTCATTGAATAACATTGCAAAATGCCACAAACTGAATAGCTGTATGTTATACTTTCAATTTGCAGTGGATTTTTTTTTTGCGCACAATGCACAATATCTGCGGATAGACTGCAGTTTAGAGGGAACATTGGCTGACTTTTTTTTTTTTTTTTTGGGCACGCTGTCCTGCAATTGACCAAGACAGCCTCGCGATCGACCACGCATTGAGCACCCACACATAGTCATCTTAGAAACACTGTTATTTATCTGTTCCCAGGTGAACTGGGCTGAATCGCACAAGTTTTTGAAGGTTGAATTCCCAGTGCGAGTGCGCAGCCCCAACGCAACATATGAGATCCAGTTTGGACATCTGCAGAGACCCACGCACAGGAATACATCGTGGGACTGGGCCAGATTTGAAGTATAGTGCACATAGATGACAAACGCATCGTGACATACAACATTACTCTGACAGGACGTAAAAATGGGATAAAGTATTGGCCTTGTGACAAGTTGGAAGCATACAATTGTACATTGTCTTGGTAAAATGAATTAATATTCAATCCAACTCCCCTGATTGAAGAATTAACCAGCTAGGAAAGTTGTCCTAACACCTTTGTAGATAAACCATGACAAAACACTACAAGTCGTGCCACCCACGTATGCAGAAATGTGGTCCTTCTCTTCCCAGGTTTGGGGTCACAAATGGGCCGATTTGTCAGAGCACAATTTTGGAGTTGCTCTGCTCAATGACTGCAAATACGGCTATTCGGTCCATAAGAACACAATGACGCTCTCTCTGTGAGGCCACACACAATTTTTAAAAAAAATCATGCTTGCAGTCTCGTTTGTATGATGCTCTTTCATCTTTCTCTCAGGTTGAGGGCACCGAAGGCTCCAGATGCCAACGCTGATATGGGGACACATCGTTTCACCTATGCAGTCATGCCACACGCAGGTTTTTTTCTTTTTTCTTTTTGAATGTTGTTCTTTAAAGCTTTCGGGTTAACATTTTGCATCATAGGCTCCTTCCAAGATGCCGGGGTCATCCAATGTGCATACAACCTCAACTTCCCTCTGAGGTTAACGCCGTGCTTCCCGGAAACGGCCCCGCGGAGTGCCTTTTCCGTCAGCCCCGCTGGCGTTATCCTGGAGACAGTAAAACAGGTTTTTAATATGAATGATTCATTTAATCTTCAACGTGTGCTGTGATTAGTGAGTGGTCGGCCCGCTGATTGTCACGTAAACACAACAGGCTGAGGACAGAAAAGGAGCCCTTGTGGTCAGACTGTATGAGGCTCACGGCGGCGGCGTGATGGCAACCCTCTCCTCAACGCTTTCTGTCAAGGAGGCCTGGCAGTAAGTGACCTCAGATGGCTTTCTACCATTTTTAAATACATAATAGAAGTACAGATATGTTTAATACTGTGCTTTCCCTTCCAGTTGTGATCTTCTAGAGCAAATTGACACTGCTCAGCCTGCACACGTGACTGCAGATGGAATCACTCTGAATTTCAGCCCTTTTCAAGTCAGATCAGTTCTGCTTGTTGTTGATGCATAATGGACATGAAAAAAATATGTAATTTTGCATCATACTTCAATTATTCCAATGATAACTGTGAAAAATGTTACCATGTCATCAAATAATGACAGCAATGCTAAGTAAGCTCGATTTGCAGGCTGTTAGGTGCAATATGGCTAACTTACCAAATTACTAATGAGTGACAGGATAAAGCTGCAATCAAATGTGCGCATGAATTGTGTAATTATTCATTGTACTGTATTTAAAATATTCCAGTGATGAACTTTTGTTAAAATTTTTTTATTAAAATATAAAGGAATAAAAGGAGTATTTCAAAAGTGATGTCTTCCTTTTTGTTTTGACTTATTGTCTTGCCAGTCTACTGCTACGCCTCTGAGGATCTGCAAAAACAAAAAAGAAAGTGATAAGCTTACAATATTTGAATAGTTCTAAAATGTCCTTTAGAGGAGCTTAACCTTCTGCTGGCTTTTTATTGTCTGTCGTTTTCCTTTGCGCAGGTGATTCGTGCTTTACAGTTTTGCGGGGTGTGGCTTTTTTTAGGGGCACATCCTTTTGTATCTTGGCCGTTTTGATTTCCTTTTTGACACTTTTCTTCTTCCCTGTGCTTTCAGATTGTGTCCTAGCACCCTGTGGTGTAAAAAAAAACAACAACAAAACAAGCATTGCGTTCGTAAATTGAGTCACTTCCAATCAAAAAACTCAAGCTGTTGGATCATACCTTTTTCTTGTTATCATCATGATCCTCGTCCTTTTTTGTTCTCTTTTTCACCTTTGGTGATTTAGAATCTGGTGAATGAGAAACACGCAGCACGTGGAGATTTCTCTGGCTTGCCTTTTTTGCTATGTCAGATTATTTACCTTTAGGAGCCATGGGACCTGGATCGCCCTAGGAAAATAAAAAAAATATTTTCCCATAGTATCACAGATGTGACAAATTGTGCAGAATAGGCCATGTGATTACCTACTTTGAACCACATAGTCCTGCCATTGTGATCTCGTATCGACTTCATTCCATCCACATCGTAACACTGTAGCCAGGCCACAAAGTCAGAGTAGTCGGCCTTCTCCGGATCGTAGCCTTTCCCACCTGCAGTGTAAATAACAAAAGAGCGTTTTTGTTCTGCTTGAAGATCAACTTCTTAATCCTGATAAGAGTCACTCTAAATCAGAGAGTGACGTCATTCTAGCCCACCTAAATGGACCACCTCCAGTGGAACTGTGTGACACAGCCTTAGTAGGTCAACGCTCTCATTTTTCACTGTGATCTTTTCAGCTGTCTTCACAGTCTAGAGCACACAAATGGACATTGTTAGATGGAGAAGCATTGAAAGGGGAATTCCGGTCTATGAATAATGTATCCTATAGGTCATGTAATATGTACTCTATCTTGACAATGTGATGTTAAATCCTCTCTCATTTATTAGTGTTTTGAGAAGATTTTTATTGACGATTACGAATTTTCAGGGGCGCTGCCATTTTCGTGAGTCACATGACCTATGTGGGCGGATGTGACGTGTTACGTGCCGTTCCAAACACTCGATTACATGGGACACCATTATGCCCAGCGCTGATTTCTGAGATTTATCCTCATCTGATGAAGAAATAGCAGTATCGGTTGATCTGGAAGACGGAGGAATACTTCCATACAAATTTGAGCCTGTGGCTGTAAATAATGTTGAATTTTAGGATGGTTCTTTGGACGGGAATGACGCGGAGTCTGACCGGGGTTCGGCGGGAAGCAAGCTCACGGCTCCGCTGCTCAGCGGCATTATTTACAGCCACAGGTTCAAATCTGTATGGAAGTATTCCTCCGTCTTCCCGATCTACCGATACTGCTATTCCTTCATCATGTAATCGAGAATTAGTAACAGCACATAACACGTCACATCCACGCACGTAGGGCATGTGACTCGCAAAAATGGCAACGCCCCTAAAAGTTTGTAATTGTCGATAAAAATCTTCTCAAAACATTATTAAATGAGAGACGATTTAACATCACATTGTCAAGATAGAGTACATATTATATGACCTATTGGATATATTGTTCATGCAAACCACCGGAATTCCCCTTTTAACATTTGGCATCAATCCATCCATTTCCTGTTCCGCTTTATCATCCCGTGGGTCGGCGGGGCGTGCTGGAGCCTATTTTTTTGGGCCGAGCACCCATAGAAAACCCACACAGGCACGGGGAGAACATGTAAACTTCTCATGGCTGGGGCCCGGGTTTTGAACCCATGTCCTCAGAACTGTGAGGCAGATGTGTGAACCAGTCGTGCACCGTTTCACTGCATCGTGGAAAGAAAATGTTTCTCTGCTGGAGTTCACCTTTTTGTTCAAGGTCTCAATCGTCCCAGGCTTCTCCTCTTTGCAAGCATCCTCTGACTCTAGGCCTTCGAGTACAGTGCGGGCAGGAACGAAAGGCGGGATATTTAACCTACAAACATATTTACACATTTATACAGTGGTGCTGCAGAACTGCATTACATTGACATACCCAAATAATGCTATTGTGTGGGGGTTTTTTTTCTAGATGCAGCCCATCCTTCTTTACCTGTAAAGGATTTCAGCCCTGAGATAGTTGCCGATGCCGTTGAAGTACTTTTGGTTGAGCAGGACTTCACAGATGGGCCTGTCGAAGGCGCGGTCCGACAGCTTAGACACCACATTCTCCCTGCAAAGTCATTATTGACCTGTCAAGTGAGGCGATGACCTTTTCAGGTCTGACATTTCCAGTGAAAAGCATCTCTCGCGAACCTGAAGCTTTTGTACTCAAACATGATGCAGGGACCTCTGTGAGGCTGCCAGCTTCCGTGCGGCTGCCAGCTGCCAAACCTGCGTGCGTCCACATAGCTGAGCACTCTCCGAGGCTTCTCTTTGGTATAAAAGCACAGATGGGCATGCTTGGGCAGCTCGGCCTCCGCGGTGAAGCGGAAAAAGCCCGACATGCCAAAGCGAAAGACAATGTCCATTGGCTGCTGTGTCTTTAGGCCCTTTGTGTCATCACACTTTATCGGAGACAGCGTGAGCTTCACTTCCTTCCCTCTGGAAGCGCAGCTGATGCGGTACTCCTCGCAGGCGAAGTCGACGTCGGGATTTTTGCTGACCGCTGACTTTGTGACCGGCCCAGCAAACAGCACGCCCTCGCACATTTTGTTGACAAAAAGACTGGCCAGGTGCAGCTCCGGTCCCTCGGGCATCCTTGTTGGAACGCGCTCGGCTGTTATGCAACTGCAAAGAAACATTGGTCAGCCATGCTGCACTGATCTCCTTATGACAGGAGAACTTCACTGCATACTATTAAGAGACATTTCTAATACAATAGTGATTTAGCTAAATGACTGTGGGAAAATATCCATCCATCCATCCATTATCTACCACTTTTCTGGGTCAGGTCACGGGGGAAGTAGCTTCAACAGGGATACCCAGACGTCCCTTTCCCCAGTCACTTCTTCCAGGTCTTCCGGAGAGATCCCGAGGTGTTCCCAAGCCAGCCGAGGGGCATAGTCTCTCCAGCGTGTCCTGGGTCATCCTCGGGGTCTCTTTCCGGTGGGACATGCCGGGAACACCTCACCAGGGAGGTGTCCGGGAGGCATCCGAATCAGATGCCCAAGTCACATCATCTGGCTCCTCTGAATGCGGAAGAGCAGCGGCTCGACACTGAGCCCCTCTGCGATGACCGAGCTTGTCACCCTATCTCTGAGGAAGGAGGAAACTCATTTCGACAGCGTGTATCCGGAATCTTGTTCTTTCGGTCACGACCCATCGCTCATGCCCAAATGTGAGGGTAGGAACATAGATCGACTGGTAAATCGAGAGCTTCGCCTTTCGACTCACCTCCCTCTTTACCACAACGGACCAATACAAAGTCTGCATCACTGCAGACGCTGCACCGATCCAACTGTCGCTCTCCCGCTCCATTCTTCCCTCACTCGTGAACAGGAGCCCAAGATACTTGAACTGGTCCTCTTGTGGAAGGATCTCATCCCCGACCCGGAGAGGGCACGCCACCCTTTTCCGACTGAGGGCCATAGCCTCGGATTTGTAAGTGCTGATTTTCATCCCAGCCGCTTCACGCTCGGCTGCGAACTGCTCCAGTGAGCGTTGGGAAACACGGCTTGATGAAGCCAACAGAACCACATCCCCTGGAAAGAGCAGGGATGCGATGCTGAGGCCACCAAACCGGACACCCTCTACGCCAAGGCTGAACAAAATCGGTGGCAAAGGGCAGCCTTGGCGGAGTCCAACTTATACTTAAACACTGACAGCGGTCGTACGGGACCGAACAGCTCGTATCAGGGGGTTCGGTACCCCATACTCCCGAAGAACCCCATACAGGACTCCCCGAGGGACACGGTTGAATGCCTTCTCTAAGTCCACAAAACACATGTAGACTGGTTGGGCAATCTCCGATGCACCCTGAAGGATCCTGCCGAGGGTGTAGAGCTGGTCCACTGTTCCACGGCTGGGGGAAAATATTCACTATTAATATAATAGTAACGTAGATCTATAGAGCAAGTCTCGCACAAAGTCAGCCCAGATAAGCATATCCGCGACCCAAGCGAAGATTAAGTAGCTATTGTATTTATAAGAGATGCAGTGAACCAAATTTCCTTGATCGGTTAAATGGAAATTAAGGCTCAACTGAATATTTATTTTTATTATTATGATAAAACTTAATAGATCTGACTGTTAATATTTAACATTGAATCAACTGTGCCCCTGCTGTTTCCAGCCAAGTCCTGCACTTCCTTTTGCCTCGATAACTTCAAGACACGATCCATTTGTTATTGTTAACGATCAATGAATTGATTAGGACACGCCCACGCTCAGTGTCACTGTGATGCAACAACTGCACACCACTCCCAACTAAAATCACAACACGGTCGTTAAATGAGTCTCCTTCACACCGTGTCGAATCAAATTGGGAGTACAATTTTTGGATGTCATTAGATTGTTCATATATATATATATATATATATATATATATATATATATTTTTTTTTTTTTTTAAGTTAGAAGAGCTTGCCATTTTAACATCTTATGTTTCAGTGTGATTAAACTACATTCACCGACATTTCTCTAAATATTATTTACGTTTGTGATACGAACGCCCAATGATCACCAATGTGATTATGATGGATTATAATGCCAGAAAGAGCCCTTCCAGGCATGAACTCTGTCAACATTTATGCATTCATAGACCATAAGGCGTAAAATGCATCATGTCCATACGCGTAAATCGTGCAAGGAAGGGTCAAAGATTCGACAGGTTGTTAAAAAAGGTCGCAAATTAGTAGTTTTGTCCACGTTAAATGTGCACGAGTTTAAATAACTTACCACCGAACCAAGAAAGAAGGTTACGTCACCGCTGCTGCAAACTAACTTTATTCAAAGAACAATTCTCATAACATGAGCGTTCTATAACTGCTCTTGAGTCCGAGGCTTCTTCTCCCTCAGCACGCTTGTTACCAAACTTGTTTTGCAACGTTACCGCCAACGAGGCTTGAAATATCGCGAGATCTCCGCGGTAAAGCCTTTCGTCCCCGTTTTCATTCTATTTTTCACAAAAATCACAGGTACGTGTCTTATTAACATTATGTTACTATTTATTCGAAAACTAATGTATTAACCGAGCGATAAGCGCAAACACGCCTCGCAATGCATCATGGGATATGTTGTCATGACGGAATGACATTTTAGCCATTTGAAGATAAAAACGTTTAATATAACGTCACATGATATACAGTACTTTCCAAGTAATATATTCAATATTTTTGTTAAAATTATACTATGAATGCAAAAAATACAGCTAAATATTAGTTCAAGGAACATTTAATCATAGAAATCCCCCTGCCCCCTTCTTCCCCCCCCAAAAAATGTAATCTGCCATTTGTCTGATTTTGAAGTCAAGAAGGCAGGATTTGATTCTCTTGGTCATTGTAAAGCATTCATCATAGCCTGGGCTTGCTTGAGCTCTGAAAGAAAAGCACCCAAAACAGAATAATTATGACATTGCTTGCAAACAGATTTGGAATTTGTTGCAGGGCAAACCTGAAAGCAAGACTCTGAACTTGTCGGCAGAAACCGAGACGAGAGTGCTTTCCGAGACGCCCGACTCGGCCCCTTGGGCCTGCAGCTTCAGCTGAACGACCGCTTGGTTGACCTCCTTCATCTCGCTGGAGCTGAGAGTGTAGTCCACACGCCAGGAGACCGCCTCCAGTCGGCCCACTGAAATTCACCGTAGAGACGGTTTGTTTGCGCACTTTATCGGGAGGCAGCCGTCGTCACCAAGACTTCATCGTCGCTGACACTCACATCGCAAGCTGCTCTCTCTCAATTTTTCTTGCACTGCAGAATGTTTATCTTCGTATGACTTGCACAGCGCCATTGTGTGTTCTGAAATAATTATCAGAGTATAAATGATATAGAGGTACATCTATATTAATAATAATAATAATGTTGCAGAAAACCTGCTTATTTCTGTAGCTGAATTTGAAAAGTAGAACTACTCATAGGGAGTCAATAAAATACTGAGAATAAATCTTCAAAAAGGACGTTTCAAGCAGTTTAATGTAAATCTAAACATCAAACAGAAAATTACATTTATTTATGACAACCACATCATTTTGTCATTAAGATGACTAGCTTAATGCTAATACACAATGGAAAACACCATAGATGGGCTCACAGATGGCATCCAAGTGGAGGTCTTTCTGGAACAGCTATTTGAACACAAATGATGCAGCAACACATCTAAACAGACAAAAATCCTCAAGGCATAAATCCGTTATCCTTGGTGAAAAATGACTAATAGTACTGAGTCACTTGCACTTGTCACTGAGTAAAATGTCTTCCTTTGGCTGCATGACTGCATTAATATGCCACCCAGTTGGCTAGTTCACACACACCATAAGTGGCCTCAATTAGTTAACTTCTTTTTTACCTCTCTGCTTGTCCCGTTAGGGGTCACCACAGTGTGTCATCTTTTTCCATCTAAGCCTATCTTGTAGATCTTCCTCTCTAACACCCTCAGTCTTCATGTCCTCCCTGACTACATCCATCAACCTTTTCTTTGGTCTTCCTCTCGCCCTTTTGCCTGGCAGCTCCAGCCTCAGCACCCTTCCACCCAATATACTCACTCTCGCCTCTGAACATGTCCAAACTACCGAAGTCTGCTTTCTCTAACCTTGTCTCCAAAACACCCAACTTTGGCTGTCCCTCTAATGAGCTCATTTCCAATTAGTTACCGAACTAATAAGCACAAACTTTTACATTTTATTCCTTTTGCTTTTCAGTTATCTTGCTTAGTCACTCGAACACATTGCTCACTATCTTAGATATAGATCTAGTAATATTAATAGTATAATCAGTTCCCTTTAGGAAAAAAATAAATACATTAAAAATAAATATATATATATATATATATATATATATATATATACACACACACACACACACACACACACACCACACACACACACAGTCACTCAACTTTTGAAAAATGTACAGGTGTGGTCAGTCATGCTCGCAGATAAAGTTGTGGGTGTGATTAGGGATGGCCTTAAAATAACTTACTGGATTAACATAACTGTAAATTAAAAAAAACAAATACATAACTAAAATAGAAAAGTAAAATTTCAAACTCAGAAATGATCATTTCAAATTATTTTAGTAGAACATGATATAAAATGGCATTTAAAAATTTTCATCAATGAAAATTCTTGATCTGACAAACTGGATCTGAATAAAAGTGAAATGCACTGGCCTATCAAGGAATAAACACGAACGGTCTATACACGCAATGTTTTGAAAATGCTTAAAGTTTAGTTCAACATAATCGCCGTCCGCGGCAACATTGTAAACAAACATTCCTGTTGGCAATCGTGACCTATTGTTGTGGGGGGGGGGGCACGCATCACGGGACTGCCGCAAATAGGAGGCCGGCTTGGTAGAACGCGCCTTTGTGTGCATGCGCTCGAGGTATTGGCCACACCTGAATCAAGCGACGAGGTGGATGATAGTCTGTTTGTTTTTTTACGCCGTCACACCGCCTCACGATCAACGCAATGAACACCCCTGGTGTAACTGAATTTCCTTTGGCATGGCTCATGATGTTGATGACTTTCGACGTAAATGCGATCGCATTACATGAAGCAGTTCTGAACATGCGATTTTGTACATGCTCCGTAGATGCTCAATACGGTTAATTTGCATTTCCTGTTTCCGGATGAATACCGGTTGGAGCAGGCTTGTTTGGCTAACAACGTTTATGAAATAAACACGTAAATTAATGGCAAGACCACACAAAATAAGCGACGTCTCGCGAGAATGCGAGGGGGGGGGCGTTACTCTTATTAGTAGTAGCGCCTCAACATGGCTACGCTCGTGAAAAGAAAACAACGAACTCAAACGCATGTTCGTCCAATGTTGTCAACTAATATCCGGAATAATTTTAGGCAATTTTTCCTCACTTTAACAGAGCTATTTTCATGAAAATTAAAAAATCCGGAATTCCGGGAAAATCCGGAGAACTTTCATCCCTGAGCCACTAAAGTTGTCACCTTCAGTATCGGAGTTGAGAGCCTCAGAAAGTCACCGTCAAACATGAGTTACCGGTGAAGTTGTGTTGTTCTCCTCACGTAGCAGTCCAGCCTTTTAATCAGTTTTTGTATGCATATGTACCCTCTGATCAGGGTCAAGGAGACCAACCTTTAGGCAGGCCGAGCTGCTGCAGTTCACTGGACAACGACTCACTGTCGACATCGTGCTTCGCCGCGCTGGACAAAATGAAGCTGAGCACGGCCACGCTGGCTTTTATGTCTCCACTGTCTGCAAAAGGAATTGTCACAATATCACATTTTGTCACAGCAAATGATGATAACGAGCCCATCAGAATCGTTGAGTAAACGCATGAGTGCAACATTTTCACATGGGAGGAAACTTACCAAACTTTGCATCAGCTGTAAGCTTTGTGATTTTGTCATACTACAACAAAAGTTGAGAGTGAGTTCTCATTGGGGGTGGTGTCAAGGAACCTCAAAGAAATAAATAAAACTTACATCAATCCCCTCCTCGAGGAGACCTTTTAGTACTTGAGCACAAAGGAGTTTCATCTTGACACTAGACTGCCATATCGAAGAGGAGGGTAAAAACATGCTTATTTAAAACCAACTGAAGATGTCATTGGGCAAAACCGGAAGTACTTACAATCTTCGCCAGCGTGCTGATTTCGGCAAGCACCCAATCGGGGCAGTCTAAATCTCCACAGAATCGGAAACGCTAAGGAGAGAAAAAGCATCACTTGAGCGAGAAGCCAGTAGCAAAGCACAAGCTCATGCTACGAGCCACGAGTTTAGCCGATGAGCGACAATATATGAGGACACAAATATGAGCAAACGCAGCTTCGCTCGTTCACAGAGGTTTTCCTGGATACATTGTATTGCAGTAATTGCCCAATATACGTTAAAATAATCGAAGTTGTGTTTACCATGGCTGGCGTACGGCTCAGACAAAAGGCGGAAGTAAACAGGAAGTGTATCTTTCACCGGGGAAGCTCATTGGATCATTTGAAGTGGGCGCGGCCAACCCTACTAAACCTCATTTTCATTTTTCCTGCATGCTGCCACCGTTGCACATGGATCCTCGCTTTACAACCAAGTTCTGTTTCTCCGGCAGAGAATTTGTACGATAATGCGTACCAAGCAGGTGCGGTCCTACCTTGAATGGCACCATGTGCACCGCCCCTCTTTAGTGAGCTACCCCCACCCCAACACGAACACAGGCACACGCGGGCGCGCTCACAACCCTCAAAACACCACCGGGATGAACATTATCCATCCATCCATTTTCTTTGCCGCTTATCCTCACGAGGGTCGCGGAGAGTGCTGGAGCCTATCCCCAGCTGTCAACGGGCAGGAGGTGGGATACACCTTCAACTGGTTGCCAGCCAATTGCCGGGCAAATGGAAACAAACAGCCGCACTCACGATCACACCTAGGGGCAATTTAGAATGTCCAATTATTGTTGCATGTTTTTGGGATGTGGGAGGAAACCGGCGTCCCCAGAGAAAACCCACGCAGGCACGGGGAGAACATGCAAACTCCACACAGGCGGGGCCGGGATTGTAGCTGGGACCTCAGAACTGTGAGGCCAACGCTTTACCACCGTGCCGCGGATGAAGATTAGATTTTCTTTAATATATATTGATTTTTGAAAACAGCAACAAATAATAGTTAGAATTCAGGTCACAGAGAAGTCAAAAACAAATCTTGCAGTCTTGTATTGCACAGAGGAAACGAAAATTTCAAGGAACCTTATTGCAATAAATAAAATGTAACATATAGGCGACAAACCGAAAGGAAAAGAAGAAGTGCTGCCATCAAGATTAATGTGTATTCAAACCTGCACCTCTTTGTCCACATCTTTTATTTTTTTCTCAAAATGATGGAGCTGATGGATTTTTTTGGGATGTTTTCCTCACCATGTTTTTGAAATGTGTATCTTTATCGTTTGTATAATTTCCCAAAACCGCCATCAAGGGGGTGCAAAAGTACCTTACGCTAATTATTGACGTCATTATGCATTTACACAATTGAAAAAGTGTTTCACTTAAGCAATTAGAAGGAAATTAGAAACCACCAACAGCTCGCAGTGACGTTTACTCTAATATATCGAGTGTCATCTTTCAGATTAAATGTATTTGTTTTAAATATGTCCATGACCGATTCCAGTCAATGTTTCCCGAGAGAGGATTTATCAACAACGGAACTTCATGGTGAATCAGAGTAGCTGAGAACTTCGGCTTCAAAAGAGCCGGACTCGTGTTACATAAACAGGAATTTTGCTTTGCAGTTGCAGAACACACCCTAATTAGTTTGCCCCAGCCAGCTCGCCACCGCAAAACATAAATATACTCTTGTAGATGTTAACATACTTGAGTTAATTGCATCATGTCTGCATGCTTGATCCAGTTCAATACATCAAGACTTGGCTGTGGAAGAACAACATGCAAAATCCGAGAGGCCACATGAAATTATGTAGGTATTTTATAAGAGTGAGAAATACTGAAAAAATAATGATTCGGATCTATGCTTCACCAAAGATGGATAATGAGAATGGAATCAAAACAAAAATGTATAATTTGTGCTATCAGCCTTTGGTTTTGTTTTGTATCAGTGCATCAAATGCTTTGCATTATTCCATTAAATAATGGAATATAATTTCAACCTGAAACACTTCAATCTATCTATTCCTGATTTAACTACAGTTTATATATTTCAGGGGCGTCAAACTCATATTTTGTCGCGGGCCACATTGTAATTACGATTTCCCTACTAGGGCTGTTATGGTGAAACCATAGAAATCCTGAATAGCCTCATCATATTTACACATGAAATTTATGAGATAGTTTTGGAATCAAAAATCGAGCGTCAGGGGTTTTTCAACCATTGTTCGTTTTTGGTAATGCAAAATATTTATAATATCTCAACATTATCATTTATCATATATGACAATTTGAAATGTTGGGACATATTTTCACAAGAATCACAGATTTTGACACCGATGATTTGTCTTCGTGGGCCTCATAAAATCGTGTGGTGGGCCGGATCTGGCACCTGGGCCTTAAGTTTGACACCTTTGATATATTTCCTAACACTTCTATTGCTTTAATGGAGTGGAGACCAGTTCAGGGTGTAGTTTGTCTTTCGCCCAAAGTTAGCTGGGATAGCCTGCAGGACTCTCGCGACCCTTGTGAGGATAAGCGGCTTGGAAAATGGATAGATAACACTTCTTTCTAATGACACTCCAAACACAGTAAAAGAAAAATGGGGTTTGTCTTTCAAAATTAGGGTTTTTCCAGTAACGTGAAATACAACTCCAATTAAATAGATAATTTGTTTAAAAAGGACATTTAAAAAGTACATAAATCATTTACACTGAGAAATCCATCCGTCCATCCATTTTCGTTGTTGCTTATCCTCACAAAGGTCGTGGGGGGTGCTGGAGCCTATCCCAGCTGTCAACGGGCAGGAGGCAGGGTACACCCTGACCTGGTTGCCAGCCAATCACTGGGCACATAGACACAAACAGTCGCACTCACAATCACAATCACACCTAAGGGCAATTCAGTGTGTCCAAGTAATGTTGCATGTTTCTGGGGTGTGGGAAGAAACCGGAGTGCCCGGAGAAAACCCACACAGATACGTGGAGAACATGCAAACTCCCCACAGGCGGGTCCGGGATTGAACCCGGGACCTCAGAACTGTGAGGCCAACGCTTTCCCGCTGCCACACCGTGCCGCCAACTTAGAAATGTCATTAGAAATTATTGTTTCATCTTATCAAATGTGGTAGAAAGCCAGTGTTTACCAGAATGTATCATTTCAATTTAATGTACCGTATCCTAATGCTTGTCTTTGGGTGACTCTTTTCAGAAACAGAATCGGCTTTAATGGTCAAGTATGTAACAACACACTTGTAATGTGCCTCATTGCTTTCTTGCGACTGGCCACAGACAAAAACATTCACTTGACACGAAAGCCTCTGTGGGATGTTGGGACATTTGTATTTGCATTAAATGAGCTGTTATGTAAGACTAACTCCGTAACTCCGGTTCGTCTGACGTCTCTCAAGTACCGGTTGGGTGGGCCATGTCTGTCATCTGTTGACAAATGCAGCAGGGGGCGTGAGTGTGATCCGGTGCTGAGTACAGAAGAGTCCTGCCCGCATATGGCTCAGTCGCTTCAGGATGAGTAGGACCACTCATGAGCGCACAAGATGAAGCTGAGTCAGAGTCTCGTCCTGCCATTCCTGGCCCTTTTTCCATTCGCCCTCAGCTCAGAGGACACTCCGACTTTTGGATCGAGAAATATTCCCAGGCTTCTGAGTAAAGGTAAATCCCAGCTTCCGTCTTTAACAGTTGATGTGATGGTTGAAAGTGTGAAATGTGTTAGTTATAGTCAGGAGAATTGTGAATTTCTATCAGTGGCCACAACGCAGTTTATTGAGGTCCAACGCAAAAGACACGAAAATATTGTCATAGTCAGTAGGGTGAGCTTATTATTGTGGTTGTGGTTATTTACAGTCATGTAGAATGGAGAAAAACTTGTAATATTTTTACCACCTAAATGAAAAAATTGAATATTAGTCTCTATATTAATAAAAACATTAATAATGTTAGCGTCAATCAATTTTCCCATGCCGATAACTATTTTGGTTTTGATCCAATTGGATAGTTTAACCTTGACGGAGGTTTCGCACTCAGCTGGGAGACTTTCTACTAATCTATGCCAAGGCAGAATTGCTGATAACAGCTGTTCTATCGGTTCTCTTTGGAATGTGCATGTGTACCTGATATTCTGGTCAGCGATTGCAGCCCAGCCTGACCTCCGCAAACATCTTGAATGAAAGTAGCTGCTCATCTGATGCTCCTGACTAATTGAAGCCGTTTCGCCTTCCAGATGTCATCCGAGGAACGTTGAGCTTCCCTTTTTATCAAAACCACACTCTTTTATTTTATCACGAAGACTCTGGGGAGATGTACGTAGGAGGGACAAACTTTGTGTTCAAGCTTTCCCTGGATCGCTTTCGCATGCTTGAGGTGGGTACTGGTATTCCTTTGCACGAGGGTGGCGGCGGAGTTGTCGGTGAGCAGGAGACGTCATGAAATCCGTGATCTTTTCTGAGCCGCTCCACACACTGCGCTTTCATTCACGACCTGTTGATCAAGTGCTGGTCATGAGACGCCAGCAAATGTTTTATTTCAAGTGTCTCTTTTTTTTACCCTTCAGTTTGCCTTTGCGCGCTATCTTGAGTGCTCCTCACAGTTTGAAAGTTGAAGCACAGGCAGTGGTTGCAGGAAGTAGTATGATGACCCAAATAGCCCATGACAAATTATGTATTTCACAAATCTAATATAGAGCCTCTACAACAGAATTGCGTGAAGATACAGTACATGGAAAAATCTGCCTTACAGTTCTAATGTTGTGGGTTCGAATGCCTATGTGCAGTTTTCATGTCGTCCCCATGCCTGGGAGGGTTTTCTCCAGGTATTCCAGGTTCCTCCCACATATTTTTTCCCAACACCCTGTTGAACAAAGGGGCTATAATAAATCTTTTGTGGGAATATTGATTCAACCAAACTGTGAGTGATTAATACTACCTTGATAATTTTTGCAATGACCAGTTTAAACTGTAGCTACAATGTACCACGATGACTCTAAATGACTTTAATATCCTTTTAAACTCATTATTACCCTTAAAAAAGTGACAAAGTTGGACATTGGAGGTTTCCGCCCAACAGTGACAATAGTGAAAGCAGGGAGCAGGTGGAGGAACAATTAGCAAGATGGAGGCATGCACTCGAAAGGAGAGGAATGAAGATTAGCCGAAGTAAAACAGAATATATGTGCATGAATGAAAGGGGCGGTGGGGGAAGTATGAAGGGAGAAGAGATGGCGAGGGTGGACGACTTCAAATATTTGGGGTCAACAATACAGAGCAATGGAGAGTGTGGTAAGGAAGTGAAGAAACGGGTCCAAGCGGGGAGGGACAGCCAAAGTTGGATGTTTTAAAGACAAGGTTAGAGAGAGCAGACTTTGATGGTTTGGACATGTCCAGAGGCGAGTGTGTGAATATATTGGTAGAAGGGCATAACAAGAGTGAAGGTCCAGGGAGAAGAGATGGCGAAGGTGGACGACTTCAAATACGATACAGAGCAACGGTGAGTGTGGTAAGGAAGTGAAGAATCGGGTCCAAGCGGAGTGGAACAGTTGGCGGAAGGTGTCTGGTGTTCTATGTGACAGAAGAGTCTCCGCTAGGATGAAGGGCAAAGTTTATAAAACAGTGGTGAGGCGGGCCATGATGTACGGATTAGAAACGGTGGCACTGACGAAACAACGGGAAGCAGAACTGGAGGTAGCAGAAATGAAGATGTTGAGGTTCTCACTCGGCGTGAGCAGGTTGGATAGGATTAGAAATGAGCTCATGAGAGGGACAGCCAAAGTTGGGTGTTTTGAAGACAAGGTTAGAGAGAGGAGACTTCGATGGTTTGGACATGTTCAGAGGCGAGAGAATGAGTATATTGGTAGAAGGGTGCTCAGGATGGAGTGACAGGAAGACCAAAGAAAGGGTTGATGGATGTTGCGAGGGAGGACATGAAGACTGTGGGTGTTAGAGAGGAAGATGAACGAGATAGGCTTAGATGGAAAAAGATGTTACGCTGTGGCGCCCCCTAATCGGGACAAGCTGAAAGGAAAAGAAGAAGAAGAAGTGACAATATCTACAATAAACTGCCACTAGGAATTGGCAATACTGTATTTCTCAAATGGATTTAGGTCTGGGCTCTGAGTGTACCAATACAGTGGGATTTTGTGTTTGTTTGTTGGTGTTGTTGATGAGGATTTATAGTTGAGGTGGTACATTTCCTCTTCAGTTTCATCTTTGTTGTAGTCCAAAATTTGACTGCTCTCTGTAACTGCTCATAATTCCCTTCACTTTGACTAAACTCCCGTTTCCATCTGGAAAAAAAAAAAAAAAAGAGGCACGGAACGTAGCGCTGACAGCACCACGTCAAGATATACAGTTCTGTATATACTTAATGGCAGAGATGGCGTAAAGCCTGACCACCTCTTTGAAGTACTCATCTAGGTAATGCTACTTAAACAGAAGAGAATATCTTAAGTGCTGTATGAGACAAAAAAAAAAAAAAGATCTTTTAAGAGCAAAGCAAGCATCAATCTGTGGACTTGGTAGATTACGTCATTAGTTTTCAGTGACAAACGTGCTGTACATTTCCTGCAGGAAATCCATCTGGAGGCCACAAGGCAAGATCATTGCCAGGAGGTTCGTAATCACGAATATGACTTTAATTTTAAAGATTGTTAATAACACGGCGCCCGCTGCGCAGGGTCCTTGTGAAAACGTCATCACGGTCATCGAGAAGTTCGGAGACAGTCTGTTCGTCTGCGGGACCAACGGACACAGGCCTCACTGCTGGAAGCTTGCCAACTCCGTAAGTACATGACACGTCTGTCGCAGTGGTTTTGTCTTCAAAGATCCGTTTGACCTTGTGCCGTTCTACTTTCAGTCGGCTGAGGTGATAGCGGATCATGACGGGACGGGCATCTCTCCCTTTACGTGCGCGCAGAACTCACTATCGCTCAGAGTTGGTATGTTAAACACTGCCTCTTGCCTGTTTCTTCAAGGCGTAAGAATGTGCGTCATCGTCGTGCGGGGGCGAGAGATGAAAGGTGCTTAACCATCGAGCGGTGGCCTGTTTTTGTACCACGTGGCTACTTTTTTAGAGGGGGATCTTTACGCCGTGGCACCGCTGAATATTGACGGAAGCTGCTTGCAGTTCAGAAGGAAAGCCGGAAGCAGGACCAACGTCTGGATGTATGACAGTTGGATTACAGGTGAGATTTTGTTGTTTATTATACTGATTATAGCTAGCTGATTATAAGGCCGCACTCCAGCCTCCTCCCGCATTCCAAAAACATGCATTCATCATAAAGCAGCGGTGCCAAACTCATTTTCGTCTGGTTTCCCTCCCTTATGAGTGTGAAACCATAGATCGTAGTATCTTGTGGTACAAGTGACCCAACTTGTACAACACGTAGACAGACATTATAATGATACTCACAGGCATATATTGTTTATCCTTTGCGACAAATAACAGCAGCTAATTTCATTAGTTGTGAATCTCTTTTTCTCTATTTCTGCATTATGCTGACCCCAGGTGACCAAGGTGGAGCAGCACAATGTCAGATGAAGTACAATCGAATAAAGTCCTATTGTAGAATTCCAGAATACTTTGCAAACAATTTGGGTGAAGGCTGGAATGGATTAACGACATCTCCATTCATTTAGGTAGCGACAGATGATTTGCTATGCAAATGTTTTGAGCTACGTGCGCGGTCAGGGAACAAATTAAACTTGTATCTCAAGGCACCACTTTAAATATAGCGTCATTCTTGTGTACAGAATTGTGTTGCGTTGTACCACACACTGAGAAACATGCGTACACTTGACATCCTTGGACTCTGCTGATCAATGCCAATGTCATCGCCCTACAGAGCCCACGTTTGTGTCTACCTCCTGGGTAAAGAGAAAAGACGATCCCGAGAACGAAAAGATTTTCATCTTCTTCCGGGAAAAGAACTCCGATCAAAACCCAGAGGCCGATCCGTGGATTTCCAGAGTGGCCCGAGTTTGTAAGGTGACTCGGACAATGGACGCTGACTCGGATGACATCAGGGGGAAAATCTGATTCGATAAACTGCTGCCTTCCCAGAAAGCAGTTTTAGAGTCTCGTAACATGAGCTTCAGACGCACTCACGGTGACGCCGACGACGATTACTGAGGCTATTCTGCTGGCAAAGGCTCGTTTTATTTATACGACATGCTGGTGGCGTGCCGCGTATTTGGCGCCTGGGTCTTGAGTGAGGACTCCCCCGACATAATCTCCCTCTTAATAGCGCCAATATTCACTATTAAAAAAAACAATCAGTTGGATACAAAAATGGCAACAAAAGAACAGACAGTAGTGATAACGGACGAAAAATATTTCATGTGGCAGCACGTAAACATTAACATCACTCTCATCAGTCACATTGTGATGAAGTCAAGTCACAGGTTATTTGCTGTTTTCCAGACTGATGAAGGCGGATCGAAGCGTTTCTTCCAGAACACGTGGACGTCTTTCCTCAAGGCTCGACTGGTCTGCGGCTACCCGGAGGAGTCCCTTTACTTCAACCGCCTGCAGGACGTCTACGTACAGCATGAAGAAGACTGGCGGGACACCAGGGTCTATGCCCTCTTCACCAGCAGCTGGTTTGACACTTTCTCTTCCTTTTGTTCACTGTTACACGCGCGCACAAAACGCAAGGTCAGCAAGTCGAAATACAGTCTGCGTGGAGGATTTAACTTACTCCCGATTCTGCAGAAGGGCTCTTCGCTGACGGTTATGTCCGGTCATCTGTTGGAGGCTGGCCATGTCATTAGGTACACTTGCACTTGTGCTCGTATGTTGAGGTGGTGGAAAACTGCCATACGCTGAATTTTTAAACAACAATAACAATTACTTCATAAATAGAAGAATCCACAGCAATGATAATAATCACGATGATGTTGCATTTTTCATTCATTGATACTATACTAGGCGGCACGGTGGACCGCCTGGTAAAGCATTGGCCTCACAGTTCTGAGGTCCCATAGATGAATGGATGGAGGATACTGTACTAAATTCAAGTTATGTATTAATAATAAAGTAAAGCTCCAGTAAATATTATACTGACAACCATAACCCATCTCCCTTACGCACCATTTTTGGACCTCTAAAAACAGTTGGTGATCAGAACTTCTTTGATGACGAACAAGTGAAGAAAGGTTCAATAATAATAATAATAATAGTAATCCTAAAAAAATGGCTCAAAGGGCAGCCCAACCAATTGTACACAGCTGCCAAATGTGTTCATTGTATTGAAAAGTCGAGATAAATCCACTACTTTCAACATGCTACATCAGAATTTGTATTATTATAATACAATCATGACAAGCCTAATAATATTCATAATAATGATAATTGTGTTATTCTTATTGTTATCATTAGAACTCATAATAATTCACTCAAAATAACTGCGTAATATGTGTGCGTAATATTATGACAGACGAGTTTCTTCTGTCTCAAAATAACTTTGCGTGAATCTGCTCTGCCGGACCATCCCCGTTTCATCCAAATATTGAAGCAACATTGCAAAATGTTATGTTTCTACGGAACTTTAGTGTAACACTGTTGAAATAACACTAGGAAAATATGAGGAGTATCGTTAAGTAATCTCATGGGAGTCAGGGTGGTGCGGCGTCTCCTGGTTTGGCTCACGCTGTACACCCCCCTCAAGTATTACTCATGTTCAGGAAGTAAAAATATTGTGTTCGGATGACCTGTGAGATGAAGCAAGTGTCGCGGATTTCGACATTTAATATTGGGCCACGGCAATGACGCGTCAGCCCACCGTGGACAGCGTTGTGACACAAACATTCGTTGGCGGGTTGGGCAAATGTGGTTGGCGAAGATGCCTGGACAGATTTTCAAGATGTTCAAAAATGTTATGTCATATTATAAGAAAAACAAGTATTGTTAGTAACTATAGTTTCTGACCATTGCTTTGCTTGTTCCTCTTGCCGGAATCACTTCAAAATAACACACCCAATGAATGAATTTACATATATGCTCACTTTAGTCATCGTATTTATCTTCCAGGAACGCCACTGCAGTTTGTATTTATTCCATGCAGACTATTGAAGGCGTTTTCGACAACTCCACCTTCAAGGACTATGACAAACCTGTTCCAGAACCAAGGCCAGGAACTGTAAGTGTTCATTTGTTGCTATGTCTGGTCTCTTTCGAGTGTATTGTCATGCGTCATACGTGGGCTTGGCAAAATATGGAAGTTTTATAAATGGGTGGATGCGAGGAAAATGTTTTGCGTGCGTCACCGCTTCCCCACAACGGGTGGTTGCCGGGGTCACGTTCGGACCCCTGCCGACGCTTGGCATTTCATCACAACAGCAACAGCAACAGCAACAATCAAAGATTTTAATAGGGCAGGCAAAAGGAAGTGATGATTCAATTGAAAACCAAATGTATTAAGTTCATGAAATGCTGCGTACACACAACACTAATTATTTTTGGAGTTTTCATCAGTGGCGTTTGTGGCAGGCCTTCCACAGAGTGGCGTGTCAAGAAAAGATCCTGCCTCAAGAAAACTGTAAACTGAACTACTTGTAGAAGCTTATCAAAGTGGTGCTGAGCTACATCTGGGGACAGGAAAACCGATTGCCAGGCTCTAATTTTGCAACGCTGTACCACTGTCAGCTGGCCTACTTGGTGGGCAATGGGAGAGGGAATGGTACGCTTAAAAAAATTCTCAAATTCTAAACTGTCAGTGTCGTAACGATGCCTGCAATGAAACAAGAAACAGTGTAGAGTGATTTTTGGGACAACCGTTTCATTAAATAATGTCGGTTTAACAGGATAACCCTTGACGGATGGATGGGTGAATATGACTTTCTTTCTTTAGATATTACTAATGTGACCATTGGAGGTGCTCGATCTCAGCAAATGGCAATGACCTATGGGGTCCCTCAAGGGTCAGTTCTTGGACCTCTCCTGTTCAGCCTGTATATGCTCCCCTTGGGTCAAATTCTTCAAAACTTTAATTTTGACTACAATAGCTATGCAGAAGACACACAGTTATATTTGGCAGTGTCTCCAGACGACTACGGTTCCATTGAGGTATTGTGCCATTGTCTAAATCGGATAAATAACTTGATAAGCCAAAATTTTCTTCAAGTAAATCACAGCAAAACTGAGACAATTGTTTTTGGCAATAAAGAAAAGAGAATTGCTGTTATCAAACAACTGGACTCTCTATCTTTAAAACCCAGAGACCGAGTCCGAAACCTTGGTGTTCTGATTGATTCTGACCTGACTTTCAACAATCATATCAAATCAATCAAGAAAAAAATGTCTTCTACCATCTGAAAAACATATCTAGAGTCAAGCCTTGTATGTGTCAAGCAGACCAGGAAAAGCTCATCCATGCTTTTATCTCAAGTAGACTTGACTACAGTAATGGTCTTCTGACTGGACTCTCCAAAAAGAGGATTAAACAGGTGCAGCTCATTCAGAATGCTGCAGCTCGCGTTCTGACCAAAACAAAGCCATCAGAGCATATAACGCCGATCCTAAAGTCCTTGCACTGGCTTCCAGTCAACTTTAGAATAGATTTTAAAGTTCTGCTACTGTCTATAAATCCCTAAATGATTTAAGAAGAAAGAAATGCTTCCGGAATACAAACCCAGTAGAGCTCTGAGATGGACTGACTCAGGTCAAATAGTGGAGCGCAGAGTCCAAAGCAAACATACTGAAGCAGCATTTAGCTATTATGCTACACACAAGTTGCACAAATGGAATAAGTTGCCAACAGAGGTGAGGTCAGCCCCAAGTGTGAATGTTTTTAAATCCAGGTTGAAAACTTTTTTTTTCTCATGCTTTTTAGACTATATGCATTTTTTGATCATATTACTTGCACTGTATGCGGTTTTAATTGTCTTTTTTAAAATATTTTGTCATTTTTATTGTTTTTATCCCATTTTAAACGTTTTATCTCTTTGTTTTCAAATGCCTTCAATCATGTAATGCACATTGAGTTACCTCGTGTATGAAATGCACTATACAAATAAATTTGCTTTGCTTTTTCGCCAACAAAATGCATTCTGCGTCCTAGTGCGTGCGCAACAGCCGCGCGTTGCCGCTGGCAACCATCAGCGTGGTGAGGGATCATCCCGAAATGAGCGACTGGGTCCACCCTGTGCACTACTCTGCTCCGTTCTACGTCAGCAACAACAACTACACCAAGTTAGCCGTGGACCGCGTCCAGGCCGCGGACCAGCGTGTGTACCGGGTTCTCCTGCTGGCCACTGGTATGTCCTGTTTCCTGTGTAACAATGCTCTTGTCTAACTTTACACAACTTTTTTAATTATATCTCCATTCAACAAAGCTGAACACATCCTGTGCCTCATTCGACGTACACAATGCACTGCAGTGCAGTGTTTGCTCCGTGTTTAAACAATACCGTTCAGGTTCTGTGATGCTCATCATTCCCTACAGACTCTGGGAAGATCCATAAAATTCTAGAGTCAGGATCCGAACCGTTCATCATCTCCCAAACACAAATCCCGAGTCTGTCCAGCATACAGTCGATGAAACTGGACTCCAAAGAGGTACAGCTCATCAAAATCCTGTTTCCATGGTACTTGAAATGCTCATCATCTTGTACAGTTGTCTACTGCAAATAGATATATATCTAGATACTACAATTTGTTGTTAGTGGTGGTTTTGTGGGGTAAGGAGTTAACTTACTGTCATAATTCTTGCTCCACTTGATCTGAGCTTAATACTTTTTGGCAAAGCCTGCAAAAGATTCCAAAATTCATGTGTTGTTGTTGTTTTGTCTTTGCCTAGAAAAAACTAGTGGTGAGTTCTGCAGAGAAAATCTTTGCGGTAGACCTCCGGAGTTGCGACGAGTATAACGAATCCTGCGCGAACTGCGTTCTGGCTCGGGACCCCTACTGTTCCTGGACTACGTCTGGATGCACCCCAACTGTCCCGTAAGTCTGAAACATGAGAATACAGTGATCAATATCTTCTTAGTCTCTTTCTACGGAAGAAAGTCATTGATTGATGGTTGAACATGCTTTTGTTTATCCTCCAGTGAGGGCATTCAAAATATTATGGATGGGAAAACAAGTGTGTGTCCTGCATCAACATCAGGTACGGAAATGTTCAATACTGAGAGGTAACTTGAATTACAAGTAGGTCCGTTACGAGCTCGGTCACAGGACGAATTCAACTTGGAAGTCAAGATCCGACTGTATTACAAAATACCCGATGATCATTTTCCTAACATGATGTCTTGTCCTATTTAAGAACATAATCAAGTAAACCGTACCAGAAGGGACGCCGCATCGGCCGCGGACGTGGATTTGCTAACTCTACCCCCCGTGCCCGTGGGTGTCCCTTTTTACCTGACGTGCCCGATTGACTCTTACCACGCCGTCTACACGTGGAAACACGGCGACCAGAGCAGCCCTTGCCTCCAGATGCACTCCAACTGCCTTCTCCTCATCCCCGCCATGACGCCCGAGAGCTACGGCAGCTACGAGTGCGTCTCGGAAGAGAGGGACTACAGCAACGTGGTGAAGAGATACCGCCTCACCGACCGGTTCGACCAACGTGCCAAGGCCGACCGAGGTAAAGCATCGGCTGTAGCGGCCCAGACATTGTGGATCACGCTCGGACTTGGCGTTTCGCTCTTTTCAAAGTGAATGCAAACGCTTGCAAGGTTCTCTCATTAATGACACCGCCTGGTATATTAAATCCTCTTTCACCCAGCTAGAAAGCTAAGAAAATACACAATGTGTGTTACATGCACTCATCGCAAAAAAAAAAAAAAGCATTTTTACTAACTGGACAGGCAACGCAGGCAACACTTAAAATTCTTAGATCATAATCTACCGGTGTTCAAATCAAAACAATGCACCAGACTCTGCTGACAGATCCTACAGCAGTCCAGTTTGGAGCACTCCTCCATACTTCCTTAACACCAATTACCACTTTTCCATTGACGGCATTTTCTGGTATCTTAAACAGCCCTCAAAACACTTGTGTTAATTGAGGATTGGTTCCAAAAGAGAAAGAGGCCAAAAGGTGAATTCCTAAATAGTGAAATGTGATTAGGCGGTGGCAAATCTTTCAAACGGATTAATTTGCTCTGCTGAGCAGCCAGGCCAGTGTTGTACCGCTTCCCCGGATCAATCTCAGGTCAATGGTCCAGAGATGTGTACGAGTATACCACGGCTCGTATTTCCTGAAAGCTTTGTTGCGTCGCTTATTTCAACTAAACAATTCTAATCCCTTAAAGTGAAAAGAAATATCTGTGTCTCAGTTCTGAAGGGCTGAGGGTGCATCAGCTGAACGCGGGAAGTCACAACCTGCACAAGTGGCAAATGTCAAATACCACTACTATGGCCTAAAAAAATGGATCCTACTCCGTCAGGCAACTTTATCCCTACACATAGTTCCGTGTTTGAGCTGTGGAAAATATATCTGCTCCAGTATATATAACACCAGGTCATCATATTGCCTTTTCCACGGCACTACAATGTGGCGCTCTAAAGCGGCCACGCCAGATTGAAGCCCTGGTCTGCACGCTGGCTCTCACTTCAGACCTTTTAAAAAACATTTGGTCTCTGCGCTCATCCGCCATTCTCTGCACGACGTACGCACACTCACGGCCAACAACGAGGCACTTTAAAGCAGACAATCCGAAGGAAAGCAGCATTTTGAAGGTGGAGGCATAGCGAGCTAGCTAACAATTGCACCAGGTAACCGCGGATGCGGATAAAGACACTCAAGTTCTCATATAGTAAGGAAGGGAACGACTCATACCGGACTTCAAAGTGTGTCACTGGGTGCTGTTTTAGACATGGCCCCCCGCGCAAAAAAATTAGGAAAACTGAAATGGTAAAGAACTATTTAACACTACATTTCCGCTCCACTAAACGTACTCCATACTACATACTATATATTTGTATGTATTTTTTTAAACAAATTTCTGATCTCACTTTACAGAGTCTTTAAATTAGTTTTCGTCTTCTAGCCTCACTTAAATGTTTCCCATAGATGTCAAATGTAAATGGGTTTGCCGCTATGGTGCTTAAAACCCTTTCCGGCAGGGGTTGCAAATTTGCACCAGGTTTAATACAGGATAATCGAAAATTTCAAGTCCAGATTTTTCTCTCTGCAAAATTTTATCTGGTCCAGAGAGGGTTAAGACAAAGTGGATGATTTAAACGACAGGTGTCAAACTCAATGCCCGGGGGACAGATTTGACGCGCCGTGTGATTTTATGTGGCCCGCGGAGGCAAATCACGTGTATCAACTTCCATGATTTTTTTTTTTTGTTCAAATCTGTACCAAAATTTCAAATTGTCATATCATAAATGATAATGTCGAGAAATTACAAACATTTTTGTGTTACCAAACAACAGTAGTTGGAAAAACTCCTCACCCTTGAGTTCTGATTCCAAAACTAGTTCATGAATTTCATGTGTCAATACGATGAGGCGGTTAAAGATTTTTATGGTTTCACAGCCATAACGGCCCTTTGAGGGAAACCACAAGTAAAATCTGGCCCGTGACAAAAATGAGTTTGACGCCCTTGTTTTAAACATTTTGTTAAACAATAAAAAAAAAAGCTAGAGGGGCAAAACCAATGAATGTACAGAATGTGATGAACACTAACACAACTTATTACCTGTATGTAATATGTTGAATCAATTGAGTATAATCATGTGCTCGCACTACACTACGTAGCCTTACGCTGAGGTTTTCTTCCTGGTCCACCTCGAAGTTATCCAGAGTCGCCGAACAGCACAGCCAGAGTAGCGTCGGCGTGATTTTGCGACTCCTATTTGAAGGGAAAAACTGAAGAAATGCAATTTTGTGTGTCCTCAGCTTCATCCTCACTGTGAATCAGTGCTCTGGAGTTCTTGTTCACAAAACAGTGAGGCAAGCACATGTTGAGACAGGTGATTTAGCCCACACGCCGCAGTGCAGTCTGGCTCTCTTCCAGCCATTCGTGCAAGTGTATTGTGTGCAGGAAGGTGGAGGCACCGTGAATCCTTCCATAAATTTCCCTGTTTTGTTTCCCACCACCACCACCACCACCACCTACCTCTGCTGGCGACGACTAACAGACAAGGAGGCCTTTGTGAATGTGCAATAAGACAGCTTTTGTTACAGAGTAGACAACATGTAACCTCTTAAATAATATTGATTTGATTTCAACTACTAATGATTGTTTACTGCACGGTTTTATGGCTATTTATATATATGTGTGTAGATAATTTCTAGATTAATATGTAGATTTACTTGCAATTTTCTTCACGTGCAATGTTTCAATTATTTTCATTACATCATCTCTGCATTTTTTTAGAAATGTTTTCTGTATTTACTGCATTGATCAAGTTTGAATCACAAAGAAAAACAGTTTTTGTCTATTTATTTTCAAAATTCTCACTGCAAAATCATCCAAATTTTGTGATTCACACTTTTCATTTGACATTGAAACTGTCAGTTTATTATAAAAACAACAAAAAATATAGATGTATATTAAAAGTGTAATGACCACGATGAAGGTTGTGTGCAAGCATGGTATTGTCTTGGCTTATTGTTGCAATAAAAACACGAGAACCTAAGAAAGCGATTTCATGAGACTGCGGGTAAGTCTCGTCGTTTCTATTTTGTGCTCACTCATAAACATGAGGTTGTTCGCCACTTAACTTAGTCATAATTGGGAAGTTGTTGCCTGACAGCATGTGAGCGTGCATCATGCCACATGCTGTTTCCAGCCGCTCTCCACCCCCGTCCTTGTTTTGACAGTTGTTTCCATGCAAGCTCTCAAGGGGACACACCTGATGTCAACTATCAGTATCGCACATCATCTTGTGCAGAGGTTTGAATGTTTACTTGGCTCCTGGTTGCTGCCATGAACCTCCCAAAGAGCTGATAACGAACCCTCCCCAACATCATACAATAAGGATTGTGTGGATGTCACGGCAAACTTGCATTTGGGAAGCTTAACCTTCACTGATCGGATAACAGTCTTGCTTGAATAAGCACATTGAAGATCCTCCTCACAGCTTTAATTCTGTAGAGTGCCGCACGACAGCAACTCCGGCCCAACGGCGCCCAGCCCGACCCGACCTTGAAACCCCTAGGGGATTGGCTAGTTTAGAACAACAAATTCTTCCTTTTTGTGGGAGCAGGAAGTACAGGAAGGGAGTCAACGTTTTAAAAAAAAAAAAAAATCTCACAAAACACATTTGTTTCTTTCTAATCTCAAAAGTGCTCGTTTATAGCAACACACCCCAGGGCAAGAAAAATGCCTGACACACCTAGGAAACGGCATCACAATGAATTTGTGACCTTGAGGCTGAAATCTGATTGGACTATATATACACAGTATATATTTATATATATAACGTCTACTCACAGTACTGGACGCAGTGCAGCCAAGACAAACTGCAATCGTCTACTAGTCTACTCCAAACTGTTGGGACTAAATAGAAAACTATATTCGTTTTAAACAGCAGAGGTCGTTGTCGTCTAATATAACAAGTTACCGGCCTTGCCCTCTCACGCCCATCCACCCATCCATCCATTTTCTCAGTCGCTTATCCTCACGAGGGTCGCGGGGAGTGCTGGAGCCTATCCCGGCTGTCAACGGGCAGGAGACGGGGTACACCCTGAACTGGTTGCCAGCCAATCACAGGGCACATGGAGACAAACAGATGCACTCACAATCAAACCTTGGGGCAATTTAGAGTGTCCAATTGATGTTGCATGATTTTGGGATGTGGGAGAAAACCGGAGTGCCCGGAGAAAACCCACACAGGCACAGGGAGAACGTGCAAACTTCACACAGGCGGGGCCGGGATCAAACTCGGGACATCGGAACTGTGAGGACAATGCTTTCCAGATGAGTCACCATGCCGCCCCAAACCTAGCAATTATTTTAAATTATTTTTTTTAAACAAAACCACTATGACACGGGATGGGAAGAGTATTCTAAAAATATAATCTGACACAGTTTGTAGTTACTCGATAAAATTGTTGTCAGACTACATTATTACGACACTATTAATTAAAGTAGTGCAACTTGATTACTTCCAATTACTTTTGGATTACTCCATCAGAAAAATTGACAAGAGAAATTCAATATTATGTATTTTCTGCGTTGCTGTTTCAATTTGACTCCAATCTAAAATCACAGACATGTGAGTCAAACTTTGCTGCCTAACTTCATAACAAAGTTTTAAAAACCGATCCATATGAGTCATTGTGGGATTTCCATTCTAAAAATTGCCTATAGAAATTCTATAGAAAACTATAAAAATGTATAGAATTTGTACAGAACAATTTCCATAGAAATTCTATAGGACTTTGGTCTTAAAGTTCTATAGTTCTTTAGAAATTCTTTAGAAATGTTCTATAGAAAATTTTTAGCAGGGATATCGAGTGAAAAGGGAAAAAATGAGGATTTATCCCATTTCTGAAGGCAGTCTTTGAAGTTAGCGATAGATTCACGCCAATGGAATCAGATTAGCACCCAAAAAGAATCACACAATCACAAAAAGGACCCCTTCACTGACACACACACACAAACACACACCTCCCAATTCATAATAGAGTACATTGATGCGCTGCTACGCATGTAAAAATGTAGAAAATTACCTAGTTTACATAATTACAGTACAAATTACAAGATCTGAGACCAGATACTAAGATGATGATCAGTTTTGACTGAAACTGGCAGAAATTCACTAACTATGATTATTAGTGTTTCTGTAATTTTAGCTAGTGTAGGAAAACACAAAGTTAAATGTGGGACAGATGAAGGGGGGAAAAAAAAAATTACAGTCACATGTAATAACAGAATACTATCGCTAGATGTCAGTGTTATTTTAAAGATTTTAATATACTGTACAGAGTCACAATATTAGGTACACATTCACACTTTATTCAGAATAGATTCTAGACAACTGTATAAATGAAACACATACAAAATTAAAAACGTAAAATATATATTTTATTCTTCATAGAACTAAACTAAACTATTTCTAACGATTTACTTCACTAATGTAGCCACGATTGGGTACAAAAAAATGCAATGGATTTTAAATATCTTTTCTAAAATCGAATATTTGAAAAGTGAGGAAAAAATAGCAACAAAACAGAGCATTGCTATAATTAAAAAGGGGGTTTTCCTTTTTCAAATCTTCTTGTCCAGTCTCTCGTTAGACTGTGCACGTGTTCCTAATAAAAGGGCACTGGGCGTGTACAGGCTATTTAAAAAAAAAAATGGTAAATTATACATAGGACGAATTAGCCTACTGTGACGTTCTGGGGATCAATATTATTTTAAAGCTTCCAAACTGTTTTTTTCCCTTTTAAACGTTGTTGTTGTTCTATGTTTGTTCTGTTCGTCTCGATCCCGAGACAAAAGGGGGTTGGAGGCGAGCCGAATGAGGTCAAATATTGTGTTTGGGTCTGCCTGATCAATTAATCATCAAGCTCTTCAATTATGAATTTGGCTGCTGTAACTTTAATCGAGGAGAGGATGTGGGAGAGGCTGCGCGCTCCCGACGATGCCTCTGCTGGCTGCTCGGTGGCGGGAGCGCGCGCAGCAGAGGATCCGACAACGAGGGGGGAGAGGGAGAGGGAGAGAGAGAGGGGGAGAGAGAGAGAGAGAGAGAGACGGACCACAAACTGCTCACCAGGACCAAAACATGTTTCCTCCAACGCCCCATCGCAGCAAAAGTGATGTGAAATGATCCACTCGTGATATTATTTTTTTTCCACGCTCCTTTTGAAGCTTTTTGACTGAAAAGTGGACTGCGATAGACAGGAAGCGCAATTTAAGTTACCATCGGACAGGTAAGTCCCTTCAAAATTCAATAAATGCGGCAGTTAATGGAGGAAGAGATTGTAAAAAAAAATGCACGGGGTTCACGTGTGGTGTACAAAAATGCAAATGATGGAAGTTGCGATAACGTGACCAAATTGTCACTTTCTGATGTTATGAGTGCACTCACCAGTTTTTCTAAAATAAAAACAAAATGTATTGTATTTTTCAATTGTACTAGAACCTTCTGACGAAATGTTATTATTGGGTTGCACTTTGCAATAGTGGTGAGCACTTGAACTTGACATCTGCCTTGCAGTTTTGAGGTTCGGTGTTTGAATCTTTTTTTTTTTTTTTATGTTTGCAAATACCCCTGCATACTTGTGTGGTTATTCTGACTTCTCCCGCATTCCCAAACCAGGCATGTTCGATTCATTGAAGATGAAATCATCCATTGGTGTGAACGTGGTGTGAATGCATTTTTGTTGTTGTTGTCTATATATGCCATCGGAGGGGGGGGGGGGGGGTTCTGATATGGGCGAGATGGGCAGACACCCAGGGTGGCATCATGAGGGGGAGGGGAGCACCCCCTGCGACCCACACCCCATGTAGAAGGATGGAATTTAAATGTTTTCAATGCACATTTCAACTGCTCTCCCTTGTTCAGTGGCCTTTAATGTACATTTATTGGATCCCAAATCGGGTTTTGTGAATTTTTCCTGGCGTCTTGCAGGTGCAGAAAATGACGCCGAGGCTCGTGGCGCTCCTGGCTTTGTGGAGCCCGCTGCTGGCGAGCGTGCGCTGCTGTCCGGAGCAATGCACCTGCCAGGACAAATCCGCTCACCAGTTTGCCGACTGCGCTTACAAAGACCTGCTGACGGTGCCGGTGGGTCTGCCCTCCAACGTCACCACCGTGGGCCTGTCGGCCAACAAGATCAAGTCGCTGAAAAGCAGCAGCTTCGTCAACATCCCCCAGGTCACCTCCATATGGCTGGCCCACAATGAGATCGTGTCCATCGAGACGGACACTCTGGCCCCCCTGGTTCAACTCCGCAACTTGGATGTCAGCCACAACAAAATAGTCAACTTCCCGTGGGAGGACCTGCTGAATCTGACCGCGTTGCAGCTTCTGAAAATGAACAACAACGAGATGGTGAACCTCCCCAAGGACGCCTTCTCCACGCTCAAAGACCTGCGCTCGCTTCGCATCAACAACAACAAGTTCACCACCATCGTCCAGGGCACCTTTGACGCGCTCTCTTCCATGTCCCACCTGCAGATCTACAACAATCCCTTCGTGTGTACCTGCAGCCTGGAGTGGCTAAGGGACTGGATCGCCACCGCCAAGATCTCGGTCCCTGAGCCCAGCTCGATTGTGTGCGAGGCCCCCGATCACCTGAAGGGTGTCACAGTTACAAAAATCCCCAAACTGGACTGTCAGGCTCCCGTTGTCACGATAACGTTCCAGCCCGATATTGGTATCACAGAATTACTCGAGGGCTCAACGGTGGTGTTGAACTGCGACACCAAAGGAAGTCCCAAACCACTGGTTAGCTGGGAGGTGATTGCAGGTAATCAGAATTTTCTGTTCCCTTTGCCCTCCACGGGCGAGGCTAACAACTTGCCCATCAACGACAAAACCACCAACAGTCGCTTCCAGGTTTTTCAAAACGGCACCCTAGTCGTCCCTCGCCTGACGAAAAAGGAAGACGGGAATTACAGCTGCCTGGCAGTGAACGATTTGGGCAAGGCCGAGAGCACCGTGAAACTGTCCCCGGCGGTGAGCAAAAAACACGCGACGGCGGACTCCACCGTGGACAAGATCCGCCCGTCCCTCAACAAGCCCACTCATCCCAAGAGCTCCAAAAACAACGTGATCAACTGGTCCAAGGCTGACGACAGGACCAAGATCAGACCGGACGGTCCCGCCGACAAACAAGATGGCCCCCTCGATGAGGGGATTTCTAAGGATCCCTTGTTCACCAGCAAGTGTGGCGTGCGAGACGGCAGCGAGTACGTCTCCAACCACGCCTTTAACATGAGCCTGGACGACCTCAAGCAGTACACCTTTGACTTCGGCGTCATCGCCCTGGAGGTGTCCGAGACGGAAGCCAAGGTCAAGCTGAATCCGCTGCAACTGGCTCGCAGCAAGTCCAACCTTCACCTGAGCCAAAGCGACAACGCGGAGACGGTGATTCAGGAGCCAGCGGGGTTGTACCTGTCGTCCTCCGGGAAGGCCGGCCCGGATATGCTCTACATATGCGTGGACACCGGGAATGGGCACTCCCTCATCAAGTGGTCCAACATCGAAGAGGGGGTCAACTCCTATCACTTCACCGGGTTGCACCCCGGCACCAATTATACGCTTTGTCTGACCTACGGCGGCCAGGATTGTCAGGTCCAAGTGGTCTTCACGACCAGGAAGAAAATCCCCTCTCTTCTCATCATCGTGGTGGTGAGCATCTTCCTCCTGGGGCTGGCCACAGTGCCCCTACTGGGGGCCACCTGCTGCCACCTTCTGTACAAATACCAAGGCAAGACCTACAAGCTCATCATGAAGGCGCACAATCCCGATCCGGCGGCAGAGAAGCAAATGGCCGGCGACTTTGACCGCAGGACCTCCTTCGTGGAATCCGAGAAGACCTTCAACCCCAGCGAGATGGAAGGGGAGGGGGAGCCCCCCGAGGGAGAGGCCGATGCAGAGGGCAGCGTGGCTACGGGATCCATCCCGGGCTCTTCATCCAAGACCAACCAGGAGGAGTTTGAGGTCGGCTCCGAGTACAGTGACAGACTACCGCTGGGGGCGGAGGCGGTCAACATCTCCGAGGAGATCAACGGAAACTACAAGCAGCCGAGTCGCTGAGAGCCGTGTAAGATCATCTTCCTTATGAGCCCCCAAAAACTTGATTTGTCCCTGTTTTTTTTTTTTAAACTCAGAAAAAAAAAAAAACTCGCCAGTCACGGAGATTGTAAAAGTCTGTTGTAATGTTAAGAAACGCACCAAAAAAAAAAAAAAAAAAAAAGAGGCGCTTATTCACTGTAAAAATCATCGGCTGCGATTATTTTATATCAGTGGTTACCAATCTTTACTGAGCCAAGGCACGCATTTTACATTTAAAAAAATAATGGCACAAAAAAAACAAATAAAATTTAAAGATTGAAAAAAGTTCTACTCAAGCGAGGGCTTTCAATTGTTCTGCCAAAGTACGTCGCGGGCGCAGCTATAAAAATATACTTTATTTAGAGTAAAGAAATAGGAGGCTGATTTTGGGAACAAATATCTGAAATTGTAAAGCTACAATTTTTAGTAGCACATTTGATGATATCTGAAGGCACACCGAAGATTCTGTGGCGCGGTTGCAAATTTGTTCCCCAGGCACAAAAAGATGCAAACACACAAGAGACAAATCATTCCAAATGTATTCGCACCGACCGCAGGAATCCGTTTTGTAAAGACATTTTTTATTAATCCGGTTTGGGTATAAAAAAAAAATAAAGCCTCTCAGGAAATATCACCGGTATTTGGATGCGAAACACGATGTAAAAAGTCCGCCAAACGGCCCCACTGAGACTTTTCTCTGGATTTTAAATTTTTAAAATATTGACCTCTAATTTCCATCTCACCCGACACGACGTGCGGCTTCAGAAGTGCGCCACTGAGCCCGAACCGAGTCGAGCCGAGCCGTCATCCTGTATCGTCCGTGGCATGATGTCACCGCTCTTTATACTCGTGTGCTTTTTCTTCGACCAGTAGATGCTTTCTTTTATTTTGTTGTTAGATGCTGTCAACCTGTACTGTGAAGCCTTGTACAATATTGTTAATTTTTTAAATGAATTTCTATGAAGCCCCCAAAACAAAAGGACGCAGGAGCGCGTCCGTCGGCTTCTTTCTTCTTGTACTTTAATATACTCGTGAGGTTTTTTTCTTTTTTGTTACACATGATGTAAAATGGAAAAACAAAGTGAGCTTTCGAGATTTTTGATATAATTTCTTGTAAGTGGAATTATTAAAATATTCGAAAAAAAGGTCTTCTGTGGAATTTTCATTGACTTTCCAGACAAATATACAACGCAAGACAAATTGAAACGTTTTTTTTTTAAATTGCCGCTGCCCATTCCACCGACTGTTTTTATACTGAACTCGCGTGATTCTTTTTTTTTTTTAAATTAAGATATTAAATATGAACGTCCATTCCGATCTTTTTTCTCTCTCAGCGATTTGACATAGAGAACACTCGTATTTTCCTGTTTTATCTTTAATAATAAGTATATTCACGGGGTTTTCATTTAAAACTTTTCAAATGAAAAAAAAAAAGAGGCGAACAGATGCGGCAACAACACGGGAAAGGCAGTGAGATAAAAAATAAAATGTATGAATTTGCCTGTCACCAGATTTTTGTAATCACACAAAAATTGAAATGCGGGAAAACGACAACCCAGCATGTGAAACATGATTCTCTAAATGTATAAATAGGCAGGACCCAAATAAATACCCACTTAACATGCTGCTTGGCACATGAATGCGTTTAGTTTGCTCTGAAGTGACAGCGGAATGATCGGCCTTGCATTTGGCAGAGAGGCAAATAAGTGGTATTCCAGTCTGTATTTTGAGGATTGAACATCAAGATGGTTGGATGGTGCCAACAGCAGCTCCTCCCATCGACATGCACATGTTAAGGGGGGTGGGGGGGGGGGTAGACATGATCATTATCATGCAGAGGCACTGAGCTCTAAGTAAGGAGTGGCAAAACAACAAAAACAACAACAGGACTGCATCATTCATTGACATCCATCACAATCCAGCCTCCGCTGTTCAGTTGCAGACGGCCGCCTCGGCCTCCTTCTTGCTGCCCTTCAGGCTCCCGTTGACAAAGCTCTCGGCGGCCGCTCCCTGCTGGAAGTGCTTCCTGGTGCCCACCAGTGAGGGGTTGTTGGCCAGAGTGTAGAGGAGCTGCCAATGGCCTCGGGCACGCTTGGCGCCGGAAACCTTCGAGTGCTTCTTCTCCTGCTGGACCAGCTGGATCCCTGAGCGCAGACGTACAGCGTGGTATCATAACATGGATCATATCACATACAGTGTTGGTGAAGGGTAGGGATCGAATTGTGAAAAGTCATTGAGCTCACACCCTAAAACCTTTCATTTTTTTAAACTTAAAATTTCTTATATTACTAGTGAAAAAAACGAAATCACTACAAACCATATATATCTCAAGAAAGTCTGAACATTTCTAACTCAGGTGACATAACTTGACGTAACATCCATCCATCCATTTTCTTTGCCGCTTATCCTCACGAGGGTCGCGGGGAGTGTTGGAGCCTATCCCAGCTGTCAACGGGCAGGAGGTGGGGTACACCCTGAAGTGGTTGCCAGCCAATCGCAGGGCATATTGAGACAAACAGCCGCACTCACAATCACACCTAGGGGCAATTTAGAGTGTCCAATTAATGTTTAAAATAACATACATGGGCAATTTTATTTTAGCAGCATATAAACATGAACATGCAGTGGACCCAAGATAAACTCAGCTCCTTTCTAACGTACACAATTGTAAACATCAACATGCAGTACTTCTCTAACACCAATTAGTACTCTAATATCCTGGGCTTTGGTACCATCTTGTGGTAGCTCAACTTGCTATAGAAAGCTTCTGAAAATATGATGGCGCCTTGAGATAAGAGCTAAACACAAGATAAATGCTCATTTATATCTCAAATCATCTTTCCCCATTTAAATGAATGGCTATTCCATTAATCTATTCCAGCCTCCCCCCAAGACCCCACAAAAATATTTACAAGGTGTTTTAATGAGAAAAACAGCACTATAATAATGTACTTGATGAAAACGTCAGGCGGCACGGTGGATCAGCTGGTAAAGCGCTGGCCTCAGTGTTCTGAGGACCTGGGTTCGATCCCGGCCCCGCCTGTGTGGAGTTTGCATGTTCTCCCCGTGCCTGCGTGGGTTTTGTCCGGGCACTCCGGTTCCCTCCCACATTCCAAAAACATGCAACATTAATTGGACGCTCTAAATTGGCCCGAGGTGTGATTGTGAGTGTGGCTGTTTGCCTCTATGTGCCCTGCGATTGGCTGGCAACCAGTTCAGGGTGTACCCCGCCTCCTACCCGTTGACAGCTGGGATAGGCTGCAGCACGCCCCGTGACCCTCGTGAGGATAAGCGGCAAAAGAAAATCGATGGATAAACATTGTGCCCCTCCTTCCAGTGGATGCACCTTGGCCACCTGGGATCAGCTATTATACAGACATACGGAGAGGCTGTCCACAACGACTGTTTCAGCTCATCAGTCTAGCAGTAACACTCGTTTTTCACAGAGGATAAAGAATGTATGCCTGTGAGTGTTGTCATATTGTACATCTACCCGTTTTGCCCCACTATCTTTGTTTAAATATCCGTTTTGACACTGACGGTATCAGTTAGCCCTTCTGTGGTGGTTCCCATTAGGAGTCAGCGTTAAGCTCGCAGAGCACTTTTGTTTGGTTAAAAACACAACGTGTAAATCTCTTAAGTCTATGTGAGTTGGGTTCATTGCCACCATACAATGCTCATATCCTAGATTTTTTGCTCACAAGTCAAAAAAAGATATTGGCCCATGACGGCTCGTATCTCGAAAAAACTGTCAGGGTCGCTTGCAGTTCATGGCCGCACTGCACGCCAGAAATACTGGTAGGTGAATTTTTCCATCGAACAATAGACGAGGGGAAAAATGCGGAGAGCGAATACAAATGGGATTGTTGTGTATTCACTCACTGGACGCCTCATGAGGTACACCTGCAGCATAAAATGAGATACAAAAGCTGTATTAAAAATGGCATACACGTGATTCTCTAAAAATCCACGTGAACACTTCGGGATAGATTTGCAAGGATTTTATATATTTTATCAGAGCATATCATAGCAACCCCGTGAAACCATACAAACATACCCCCTTAGTGGCTGAAAGTGGTAGCGAGATGAGCAATCTGATGGAATATGTTGTAAATTGCTACTGGCAATGCAGCAACATTGCTTCTTGACCTTAATTTTATTTCACAAAAAGTTCAATTGTTCAGCATTTGGAAATCTGTCATAACTCAATGACAAACATGACGCATATTTGTTTTTTTTTTAATTAAAACGGTTAGTCCAATAAAAACAAACAGAAAAGTCAGAAAAAAAAAACATTTTTCAAAATGATGCTGCCAACTACAGCCACAATACCAAGCCTCTAAATTCCAATAAAACTAAATAATAAAAAAAATACAACTGTTGCGTTGGATCTCTTTGCAGGTGTCCCTAATATTGTGGTCAGTGGTAAGTGCACATCTCTTCTACGGTACTAAACCAACAATAAAATGTGAAGGACTCTGAGGACCATACAGATATGACAAGAGTAATAATAGAAAGCAATCATATTGTAATCCTCTAGGCGTGGTGGAAACACACGTACGGGTGCACGCACACACACACACACACACACACACACACACAACACACACACACACACACACACACACACACACACACTCTGGTTCCACCATTAACAGACACAACGCTTCAGTCCCTTGACTATATGAATAGTAACGAGGCAATTAGAGCAGCTCATTTGCGTAATCGGCTCCAAAAGAATTAATTTATGTAATACGACATTATTGTTATTATCCATTGAGCGAGGAGGCACATTTTTACATCTAAAAGGGCCCTGATGTGTTTTTGTGTTTATAGTGCACTTTATTGGGTGACCCCCTCATTTATCAGTGACTTATTCTGCTCTCCTGCCCCCAATCTAGCATTGAAGTCGTTATTTCTGTTCTTTAAATAACACATGGTATCTGCTGATAACATTTGGCCAGCGTAGGCACACCAATAGGACCGCTGAATACGTTACGAAAGATTTTATTGAGACCATAAACCACAGGACTGTAAATTATTCCACACAAGACTCAATTTGCTCTGCACATATTAAATCAGTTCGGCTTTCATTTCTGTGGCGCGTGCGACACACTGTCCTGATGGGATTATTTTTCCGAGACATGCTGCTGAATGTCAAAGCGTCTCTGGACAAATTCAAGAAGTCGTCCGCGCAACGCTGAAGGGCTGGCCGAGCTATCTCCCGTTTATGTTGCTTAGAGTCACTAGTCACTCTTTGAAAACTGTCTACAAGTGTCTATGACCGAAACCCGAATCCACAAGAGAATGCTTTTCCCTAAAAAAGGTTCCATATGAGCTCAGTCGTGTAAGATATGACGCCTGTTTTCTTTAAGCGCTACACACCCTCTTCAGCGTCCTGTGACCTCTGCACGACATTGTTCCTTTGGCCTGCAGACTGTAGCAGTATCCCGCAGAAAGCCTTCATCACAGGGTGGGACTGGCTCACCTCAATCTTCAGATAATGAGCATAACAGCGGTAGGCTGCAGACAAACACAGGAGGCGGAGAAGAGGGAGGGGGGGGGGGAAATCACTAAACGTCGTACACAACCCTCCATGTTGGCTAGGAGGCAATTATGAATAATGACCAGACAATCAAATGGGTTTTTCTCCTTTTTAAGAACCTGCTTTTGCTGACAACAGATGTCTTAAATCTGCAGCTATTTCTGAGAACGGTGTGCAATTAGAGTCCCTAGTACTGCGCCGCGTACAGGTGTTACACAAGCTGCACTTAGTCAAGCGAGGAAAAGCGGACAGGGTGCACTGCTTCTGGAGCCTACGCAAGTGTTTGCTCAGAGAAAATTGCCTGCCTTTTAAACATTCCCATTTGAAGCCACAACGGCTGAAATGAGTCATTATTAGTGACCGAAATGCAACATTGTGTTTGATAATCATTTGTACGACTTCAGTGAACAGAAAGCAGGGAAATTAAGATTTGCGGTTAAAGTGTTAAAATATTATGCAGCAAAGGTCACAGACTCGAGTCATGATTGAAGTCAGACTGAGATCATCAATTTAAGGACTTATGGCTAAAACATATATAGGACTCAATTTGACATACAGTGGAGAAAATAAGTATTTGAACACCCTGCTTTTTTGTAGGTTCTCCCACTTAGAAATCATGGAGGAGTCTGAAATGTTCATCGTAGGTGCATGTCCACTGTGAGAGAGATCATCTAAAAAGAAAAATCCAGAAATCAAAATGTATGCTTTGTTAACAATATACTTGTGTGATACAGCTGCAAATAAGTATTTGAACACCTGAGAAAACCAATGTTGATATTTGGTACAGCAGCCTTTGTTTGCAGTTATAGAGGTCAAAGTTTTCCTGCAGTTGTTCACCAGGTTTGCACACACTGCAGGAGGGATTTTGGCCCACTCCTCTACACAGATCTTCTCTCGATCAGACAGGTTTCTGGGCTGTCGCTGAGAAACACGGAGTTTCAGCTCCCTCCAAAGATTTTCTATTGGGTTTAGGTCTGGAGACTGGCTAGGCCACGCCAGGCCCTTGATATGTTTCTTAGAGAGCCACTCCTTGGTTTTCCTGGCTGTGTGCTTTGGGTCATTGTCATGTTGAAAGACCCAGCCACGACCCATCTTCAATGCTCTGACTGAGGGAAAGAGGTTGTTCCCCAAAATCTCATAATACATGGCCGCGGTCATCCTCTTCCTAATACAGTGCGGTCGTCCTGTCCTGTGTGCAGAAAAACTCCCCAAAGCATGATACTACCACCCCTATGCTTCACAGTAGGGATGGTGTTCTTGGGATGGAACTCATCATTAGTCTTCCTCCAAACACAGTTCGTGGAATTATGACCAAAAAGTTCAATTTTGGTCTCATCTGACCACAAAACCTTCTCCCATGACTCCTCTGTGTCATCCAAATGGTCATTGGCAAACTTAAGATGGGCCTTGACATGTGCAGGTTTAAGCAGGGGAACCTTCCGTGCCATGGATGATTTCAAACCATGACGTCTTAGTGTTTTACCAACGGTTACCTTGGAAACGGTGGTCCCAGCTCTTTTCAGGTCATTGACCAAGTTCTGTCGTGTAGTCCTGGGCTAATTCCTCACCTTTCTAAGGACCATTGAGACCCCACGAGGTGATATCTTGCATGGGGCTCCACTCCGATTGAGATTGCTCCAACAGTGGACCTTTTTTCATCAAGCTGCTTGGTGATTTCTCCGTAGCCCTTTCGAGTCATGTGGAGTTGTACATTTTTTTTTCTCTGGTGTATTTGGACAGCTCTTTGGTCTTGGCCATGTTACAAGTTTGAGTCTTACTGATTGTATGGGGTGGACAGGTGTCTTTATGCAGCTAACGACTTCACACAGGTGCATCTGATTCAGGACAATACATGGAGTGCAGGTGGACTTTCAAAGGCGGACTAACAGGTCTTTGAGGGTCAGAATTCTAGATGATGGACAGGTGTTCAAATACTTATTTGCAGCTGTATCACACAAATAAATCATTTAAAAATCATACATTGTGATTTCTGGATTTTTCTTTTTAGATGATCTCTCTCACAGTGGACATGCACCTACTATGAAAATTTCAGACCCCTCCATGATTTCTAAGTGGGAGAACTTGGAATATAGCAGGGTGTTCAAATACTCATTTTCTTCACTGTAATACGTACTCCATGACGCGACAAGTCTTGCTGTTTTAGACACGTGGCATTTTACAATGCCATCTGTTTTTGTTTTTTTTTTGTTTTTTTTTTAATTTAAAGCTATTTCCCCTATAGTGCATGTGAACTTTACCACTTCACCTGCATGCTGTGACATGGCATACTCCATGAAACATATTATGGAGGTTTCTCGAAGCAAACTTGGATTCAAGGATTGTGTTTTTGAGAAAATATGGAAAAGAGAATAGCATCACTCAAGGTGTGCAATTTCAAGATAAGAGACTTCCTCCATCGTGATAAGTCATAAACCAAGGTAAGGTACGATAGCTTTACATTTTAACTCACGATAAATAGATGGTCAAACATGAACGTGTTGGTTAGGTGCTCAATAGAGAAAACAATAAAGTCATAGACAGTACAGAGACTGCTTTTGGAACCATTTAAAAAAAACTGTGGTTGTGAATGAGTCAGTACAGTGCAGTTAACTAATGCAAGTACAGATAGGCTTACAGAGTGCAAGTGGCTAAAGTGTGAATATATGTTGCTATTGAGCGAGATTGTTTGGCTTGACTTGTAACTTGCTTGAAATTTAGTGAAGACTTGACTTGTTTGATCTTTGCCAGTTACTTGTGACTTGCTCAAAGCCTCAGCCCCGATGCTACCTATCCACCAGATACGAAAGATGGCATCTATCCACGCGAACTGCATTGACTTTTTATGTTATCATGCCGCATGAAACACCCAAAACGCATCCCGTGGGTACATAGAATAACACTTCCAACTTACATACAACTTACTACCATCCTCAGATGCGGAACATAATGTGGCCATTTGTAAAGCAGGCGGTTAGTATGTCTCTGTACAATATCCAAAGAGGCTTACCTGGATCAAATGCCTCCACATTTCTATTCAGAAGACTGATGTCCATGCGTCCCATGTGAACAATGTTGAACAAGGATGTGATGATCATGCGCCAGACTGCGAGTAGCACCCCGATGAGAACATTGACTGGAAACAGCAGGTAAGTCAGCAGGAAGAGGTTGCCCCTGTGAGAGAGCGAGAGGAGCCTGAATCTACAGTACGTACAAGGAAAGTCGCACCATAAAGTACAGTCTAAAACAGTGTTTCCCAACCTTTGTTGCGCAAAGGCAGATATTTTGAATAAGAAAAACCTACCAGCATACCACCAAACTAAAATGCCACCAAAAGTATTTATAATTGTCCCTCGCTATATCGCGGTATCACAGTCCCACAGTGTTGGATAGAATTTCAGATCGCAGATTTTTTGATTCATCACTTTTCTACTACTGAAGAATTACGTACCAATAAGTGTGAGCCAGCATCAGAAAAAAGACGTAAAAGACAATGTCTTAATATATTCTACCACCCTTCATTTAATGAATTTCAATCCCTCCACAGACGGTCAAGTACAGACACAGTTGCCGGCACATTCTGAACTGCTTTATTTCTGAACAAAAGGCCACAAAATATATGTAAAAAACACATTCACATATGAGTTTCACACCTACAACTGACACCCAACACGCACACTGCCCAACAGTGAGCCAGTTAATGGCCAGCTGCTAGATTGAGCCAACAACAGTCAACTCTACATTCTCGTTCGCTGACATCACTCACATCACTCAGCTAGACAGGTCCCACCTTTTCAAGATAAAAACATTCAAAGTCACACTCACTATACTGTGAAACATGAGGAAAGCAGCCCAAAGTGGACAAAAATCATTACCTGTATCTCAAAACCATATTTGGTATACGGATAATGCAAAATCCATTTTTACGCGATTACTTGAATAATCAATGGGATGATCGGTAGAATAATGAATTCTGATAATATTCCATCGCCTCAACCCCAATAGAAAGGCTTTATAACCGTATGAAAATATGAATGTGGGGACCTAACAATAAACAAGACACTAACATATGCTGAACAATGATGAAATTATATCAGGACTTGAGTTTTCCTGTATTTGTTTTCATGGAGATTCTGAAGTACCTGTTGTCAAGGTCTCGTGTGCCACTCTTCCGTTTGATAAAACAAAACCTCGAAGTGATATGCTGAAACAGCACAGCCAGGAGAATCATCAGCCAGAAAGGCCTAGAGTGACAAAGTCAACAATCAAAACACCTCCTGCAATGTGCAGAAACAGACACACTTCAAAAATTATTTGCATGTCAAAGACAGGCAACCTGACCGAGACCAAACGGCACCGTCTACCTTAGCGTTCTTTAACTAGTACTATATTGGGTTGGGAATAACACTGTCTGTTCTCACCACATGCTCCAGAGGATCTGAAAAAGAATGAGGTTCTGTCCGTGCAAGATGGGCATGACAATGAGGAAGACAGCGATAAGAAGACAGAGGAAGAACACCATGGTTTGGACCATCATGCCTACAGTGGGGAGAGATGGTACTTAGAGGGCATTCAACAACACCCCAACACTTGCTGGAACAGGTATTTCAGTGCAATTAAAAAAAAAAAAAAACACCTGCACATTATAATGAGTTTCAATACGGGGGCTGCATCTGTAATTTTAATCCTGATTATTATTGAACAGGGTGTTCGCCAAAACAGTCAGTCTAATGACAAACCCAATTCGCATTACTTACCGGTATTAACCTTAATGTTAGTTTATTGTATTACTTTTTTTTTTTGCCAAGGTGAATAAATGACATCCACTAGGAATACAAAGGCATTTTGTGTGTTAAAATATGCTCGAACACAATCAAACAAGAATGTGTAGTGCACATTCTTGAGAAAATCTAATAAAAACACACGTACTAAAAAAGAAGATTTGGACAATCATGTTAAAAGAGAAAAGCAAAATATAAAATCTTTATCTGTTTGAATTGGTTATTGGAATTCTGACTGGATTTTGATTAATTTAATTTCATTTGCTTAGGGCATTTAGCTGCTCAGCAACTCATTTTTGGAATGTCAAAACTTTTGGAACAGCCTGTATTTTGCTGGCGTAAATAGAGAAACACTTCTCAGTATGACACATTGCAGTTGTATTCAAAATTGAGAACTATTTTCTTTGTAAAATTATACTTCTTGTATTTATTTTCATGAGACTCTGCTGTAGCTCATATTGTGGCTGTACTGTATAATGCATTAAACTTTTCATTTCATCATTTAACCATACCGATGCACACATGAGCTGCTGTGAAGCTGGTGTATCCCATCCAGCAGACCAGAGCTGGTCCGGAAGCCCGCATACTTCTCTGGCAGTTATAGACATTATAAATATCTCCCCTGTACAGGCCCCTGAGGTTAGACCTGCAGAACAAAAGGAGCAAGAGGAGAGCGATTCAGTGTAAAAGCAGAACATCTCATTCATTTTAATAGCCATTCGCACATCTTGCAGCAGTTCATGCTGAACAAATGCTGTTCTGTCTGTCTGGGAGATGATTGCTCCATTATGTCGAAATAATACCCACGTGTGCTATTGTATAATAATGACAGCACCACAATGTCAAGCTCGCTTAGCAGAAACGAGACAAAGAATGATTTAAAAGGAAGTGGGGGGGGGGAAAGGATTTTACAGAGTCTGTTCCTACCGATGGAGAACCATGGACCTCATGAACATTGTCAAGTTGACAAGAGTTGACAGGGTCATCGCCGAGATGTAGCACACTGCCAGAAAAGAAATACTTTAATATTGTACTCCTCTTGTGCATTGTTAGTACTATCATAGTGATTTGACTATAAAAGACACAAAGAAGCTGCTTATTATGCTGAAAAATGAAGTTACTGAGCCACAATGTAATAGGAAAAAAGTACAGTATGAAATTATCTGAGGCCAACAACATAAAACAAAGATATCATATCTACCCCAAGTGACGACATGACTACAGCACAGTATTGTATCAAAGTGACTGTGAGAATATATAGCAATCTGCTTCTATGATGATGCCCATGATTTCATATAATTTACTAACATTTTGTTGAAAACATAATACAGTGGTACATTCACTTTTGATTTCCACTCATCATCATGATGATAGTTTTAAACCGTTCCACTTGTTTAGTTTAATTTATTTAAAATGTTACTTGGCTGGGCAATTAAGAAACTGGGGGAAATACTGGGGACATGTTTTGTCGATTCATTTATTTTCATGGTTGTGGTCTCACTCACCCTCCACACACCACATGTAATAGACCACAATTCGGACCACTTCGTGTTTGTCTGGAGAGAGCACGATCCTGAAGCCGGCTAAAACGTTGGCAATGTCTTCATCGACTCCCATCCGAGCGATCTGGAGTGAAGGCACTACGGCCATGATTAGGAGCAGGCCAACCTGAAATATTTAACATTTATTTAAATCAGTGCCCCACCGTTCGGAGCAAACTCTATTAAAACACAGAGAGGAAATACAGTAATCCCTCTCTACTTCATGATTCATTTATTGTGGATTCAGTGGATTGGTTTTTTTTTCCTAGCCCAACCTCCCCAAAAAAAGCCAGATCGTTTTACAGTAGGTACTATATTATGTGAGCCACATTGATACAATACGGATTGACCTACTTCGGGGTTTTTCACATTTCACAGGGGGTTTTGGTTCCTATTAACCGTGAAAAACAAAGGATTACTGTAGCTCTTTCCGCTTCCACAGATATTAAAATAACTCTTAGTACAGCATCACAATATTCATGAGTTACCTGATAAAGTGCGATAAATGACACCACTCCAGAAATGGCCAACTTTAGAGGGAACCTGAAAGCTGTTAAGAAAGGTAAACAGTGAATGCTGTTTCCAGGAGTGCAGAGAAATTAAAAAAATAAACTAATCTGATACTTCACCTTCTTCTGGTGTATAAATATAGGCCTTCAAAGCATTTTGTATTCTTTGGGGGAGCTTGGGGGTCTCTGTGCTTGATATCCTGGGGTGACAGGTGAACAACAGTTATACAATTTCCATCATTCCATTTTCTTAGCTGCTTATCCTCACAAGGGTCGCGGGAGTGCTGGAGCCTATCCCAGCTTTCAACAGGCAGGAGGCAGGTTACACCCTGAACTGGTTGCCAGCCAATCGCAGGGCACATCAAGACTAACAGCCGCACTCCCAATCACACCTAGTGACAATTTAGAGTGCCCAATTAATGTTGCGTGTTTCGGGGATGTGGGAAGAAACCGGAGTGCCCGGAGGAAACCCATGCAGGCACAGGGAGAACATGCAAACTCCACACAGCTGGGTCCAGGATTGAACCTGGAACCTCAGAACTGTGAGGCCAATGCTTTCCAGCTGAGCCATCGTGCCGCCCAGTTATACAATTTCACCCTTGAAATTAATTATTCTGTACTTTTTTGGGGGAAAATTTAATGGATTTAAACTGAACAAGTGAGAAAATCACTGGTGAATAAAGATGGTAATATATATTTTCCACTTTTCACTATGACATCTCTTCTAGTCATTCATTTGCAAAGGAGAATAAAGAGGAAGTGACTGAGAATGACAATTCAGCAAAAACAAAGACAACATGTTTCCTGTTTATAACCTGCTTGGGATCTGTCCAATGTTCTTGGTGTTTGTCTGATATTGCTGCACATTTAACCAAGCCTTCCCAACACAGACAGAGACAAGTATGTACAAGTTTCTTATTTTGGCGGGGAAGAGTGCCCTCCAGCTGCTGAATTCATACTCTGAGGTTTGCAGTTTCAAATGTATACACACACACACACACACACACACACACACACACACACACACACACACACACACACACACACACACACACACACACACACACACGCACACGCACGCGCACACACGCACAGTGGGTAGAGAAAGTATTCAGGCCTCCTTAAAATTTTCACCCAAAGTTATATTGCAGCCATTTGCTGAAAATATTTAACTTCATTTTTGTATTGTATTTGTTCATTAATGTACACGCAGCACCTTTTGTTGACAAAAAAAGCATTGTTGAAATGTTTGCCATTTTGTAAAAAAATACAAACGGAAATGTCAAACAGCCATAAGTATCAGAGACTTTGCTGTGACATATCTTTCACCTAAGTAATGTCCATTTCTTCTGATTATCCTTAAAATGGTTTTTCACCTTCATTGAAGTCCAGTTGTGTATGATTATACTGATTAGGACTTGACTAGGAAAGCCACACACCTGTTTATGTAAGACCTTGCAGCTCACAGTGCATGTCAGAGCAAATCATAATCATGTGGTCAAACGAACTGCCTGAAGAGCTCAGAGGCAGAATTTTTTGCAAGGCACAGATCTGGCCAGGGTACAAAACAATTCTTCTGCACTTAAGTGGCCCCCAAGTGCTAGTTGTCTGGCTAAACCGAGCAATCAGAGAAGCAAAGCCTTGGTGAGACAGGTAAAGAAGAACCGTGAGATGGGTATCAAAGTTCTAGCATTTCAACAACCACTGCAGCCCTCCACCAGTTGGCTTTATGACAGAGTGGCCCAACAGAAGCCTCTTCTCAGTGGAAGAGACATGAAAGCCCACAGGGTGTTTGCTGAAAACACCCATAGGACTCCAAGATGGTGAGAAAGAAGATTCTTTGGTCTTATGAGACCAAAATGGAACGTTTTGGACTAAATAATATGTGTGGGGAAAACTAGGCACTGCTCATGTCCAGCTGTCCAATAAAGTCCCAACAGTGAAGCATGTTGGTGCCAGAATCATGCTGAGGGGGTGTTTTTCAACACTAGTGACAGGACGACTGCTTGCAATCGAAGGAAAAATTAATGAGGCTAAGTACAGGGATGTCCTGAACGAAAACCTTCTCTGGAGTGCTCACGGCCTCAGACAGGACCCAGGTTCAACTTCAAACAAGACAATGACCCCAAGCACACAGCTAAAACAATGAAGGAGTGGCTTCAGAAAAACTCTGTGACTGTTTTTGAATGGCCAGCCAGAGCCCTGACTTGAACCCAATTGAGCATCTTCGGAGAGACCTGAAAATGGCTGCCCAGCAACTTTCACAATTCAACCTGAGGGAACTGTTGAGGATCTGGCAGAGGATCGCCAAAATCATTACCAAAAACACTCATAGGTCTATTAGATCAAAAGGGCATTTATACTAAATACAAATCAAAGGGTCTGTATACTGTACTTATGGTTGTGTGATATTTGTGTGTTTTTCTGTTTTAATAAAGCTACAAAAAATTAGACAATGCCACTTTTTTCCTGTCAAAATGGGGTGCTGTTTGTTCATTAATGAGGAAGAAAAATGAACATGAACAATGATTTTAGCAAATGGTTACAATATAATGAAAACCGTCCATTCCCACTGTATATTTCGCAGTTGAAATAATAATAATAATAAGTATTACACATTACCATTTTTCTTAAATATATTTCCTAATGTACTCTTGATATATATATATATTTTTTTTTCTTTTTCTTTTTTTTTAAACCCTTGGTAGAACAACACAAGTAATCCATGCATACAAAGAGTAGAAAAAATAAAATCAGGAATTAAGTTGTGTGATTGGCAGGGTCATTCTAGCAGCTTTATGTTTTTGTTTGAAACCAATTGAGAGTTTTCTTGGCAGAAAGTTGTGGAGCATTACTCTACTGAAATTGCGACTTTCATTTCCATCATCCTTGTAGACAGCAGCAGATTATTGTCTCAGTACATTTGCCCATTCATCCTTTCTTCAGTAATATGAAATTTACCAGTACCATTCACTGTAAAGCAGCCCCACGCTATACTGTTCCCACCTCCAAACTTCCCTGTTAATATGGTGTGTTTGGGGTCATGTGCAGTGCCATTTCTTCTCCAAACGTGCTGTGCATTGTGGCCTCCAAAGAGTTCCATTTCGCTCTCATCTGACAAGACTACATTCTCCCAGTATTAAAATGCCTTGTCCAAATGTTCTTGAGAAAATTTTAAATAACTGTTGACATCCTTTTTTTTTTTTTTAAAGAAATGGGATCTTGCATCGTGAGTGTACACACAGGCCATGACAGTGGTGTACATTATTCATGGTTTTCCTTGTGAATTAGCAGTAAGAGCTAATTCTTTTTGAAGCGCTCCACAGGTGGTCCTTGGCTCTTGACCAACTTTTCTGATTATTCTTTGCCATCTTCTGTCAGAAATCTTGCAAGGAGCATTTGATTGAGCCAAATTTATGGTCGGATGATTGGCTTTCCATTTACAAATTCTGGCTCACCAAAGCCATCATTATGTTTTGTAACAATTCACAATGGTCTTGAGACAGCTCTCTGCTCTTACCCATCATCAGATATGTTTAGTCCATCAATTAGGATTTAACCAGCTGATTCTCATTTGCACTGACAAGGGGCTGGATCGCTGTTGGATCATTGATACATTTTTGGTATTGTCTTGGCTTTCCATGCCTTTTTACACTTCCCCTTTCTCATGTCTTCAGTACCTTTACTCTGTCATTTCACATTTTTACACATGATTTAATTTCTGATCTTATTTGTGATACTTTCCTTGCATGTATGGATTACTTGAGTTATTCCCAACATCTGGTGAAATTTGAAATTTTCAGGTCAACAGCACCTTTGGAAGTAGTGAGAAAAATGGTGACTTGTTAAATACTTATTTCAGCCGCTGTATACATACGGGACTAGACAGTCATGGGACTAACTGAAGAGAATACCATATATAGAAGGTAGAGTAACGGACCCACGCACCTGATTTTCATGTGCTTTTTCTTTTTAAGCAGTTTCTTCACATAGTCGCTGTAATAGCTGCTGTTTAGATCCTAAGAACAAAATGAGGAAGCAAATAGCTCAATCTCGATGACATTTAGAAGTCATTCTGTAAAAGATGAAGTTCCAAGACAACACACAAAAAGGTTTTTCATTTGATTTTCCAAGCCCCTTATCCGCATAAGGGTCATGGTCAGTGCTGGAGCCTTATCCCAGCTATCTCTCTGGCGGAAGGCAGACTACACACTGGACTGGTCACCAGCCAGTCGCAGGACACATATCAGCAGCATCATTGAGTGGGAATTGATCCTACGCTCTCCGTGAACAGTCAGCCATGTGTACTACACAGTCAGCGACTCGTAAAAAAAGTTCAAATGTTTTCACCCCTGTTGGCTTCTGACCCATCACGTTACGTTCCAACCTCTAATTGAATGTCTTATTTGATGGATCAGCACATAAAAGTCAGTTTTGAAGTGAAAGGAGACCTTAAATAAGGTGTTCGTGCTCGAAAATGTTTAATTTTTTTCAGAATTTAAACAATTCGGCAAAGATGAGTGAGCCAAAATATCTCCACAGTGATGTGTAAGATGTAAATAAATGGCTATCATAGAAAATGCTTGATTTCAGTTGTTATTGAGGATTGACCAACCAGTTATTAGGTTTAAGGGGCCACTACTTTTTCCATACAGGGTCAGGTAATTTCAAACTTCTTTTTTCCAAATACATGAAATAATCATCTAAAAAGAGCATTTTAAGTTGGCTTGGCTTTTATTTGTCTGATATATACATTTGTTTAATGACCTAAAACTTACACAGACACAATGTAAAGTACACAATAAGGTTTAAAAATAAAAATCTTAAAATTGATAAATGTATTAATTACTCAAAAGTCTGTACTGTGTACATCCACCATTTGTGGCCATCATGTATGCAAGTTGCTTTTGATGCATCTTTATAACCTTGCCACGTCTGGCCACTGAGATTTTTGCCTATCCCGCAAGAAAAAACTGCTGTAGTTCCTTCATGTTTGACAGTTACTTAGAGACTGGTACAAATTTGACTAAAAAAATATAACTGTATTTAGCAAAAACCCTCTTTTCCTCAGCTCGGGCCTGTTTCTCAGTGACTGGTGTAGAAAAACATCACCAGAGCATGATGCTCTGACCTCCCTTTTTCACTAAGGGGATGATGTTCTCTGGGTGCTGAAATGTGTTGGGTATAAAGTGGACCAGACAGACTTTTAAAAAATGCCAATTACACAGAGGGTCCTCATTTTCTGTTGAACACGAAAATAATAGAATTCATATATTTTTGTGTTAACTGAAACTAGATTTATGTGAAGCGTGGTCAACCACACACCTTCCTCATTGCATAAGGTACTGTACTTTGTTAATGTGATTGTGAGGTATCTTTGTGGTGTATATGGGGAGCAGGCACTACTTTCAGCTTTGTCACGAATGTGTCAAGATTAGCACAAAATAAACATGCTATTGTGTTTCAACACTGAAAAAAACATGGCAAGCTTCAGATAATCTGATCAAGAACATAACATAAACCAATTACGTCAAATCTACTTAAAATGGTGAGGCTTATGGCACATTGCTTCAGCCGAGACAGAGCATGATAAGTACTGAAAAGCCTAAGAAATAATGTGCAGTGTGTCTTAGTCTACATTTTTTAAAGTGCAGGCATAGGTGAACATTAGTTAATATTCATTAATAGGGTGTTCATACAGCATATAAACACAGATATTACAGACAGCATAAGGAGAAAACTTAAACATGCGCGGTGCAACAAATTAATTTTTAACATGATTGGATTAGGTGTGGCAACATGACTTACCTCAGTAACGTTGCTCTTTTCAGTGCCCTTCAAGCCCTTGAAAAGGAGAAGAGGGTACTGGAAACTGAGAAATGCCAAACAAGCTATCTGGGGCAGACTGGAGAACAGTGCGTAGTGTTTATGTATCTAAAAGGGGGGAAATTATTTTTTTTTTAATTTTGGTCACTTATACAGTAGCTTACTTTTAAACAAGAACAAAAAAAGGAAGCAGAAAATGTTATGGCCACTAGAGACAGGCCGAGCTGCTCATTGCGAGTCATAAAAGTTATTGTTGGCTAAATCTGTATTGAAACAAAAATTAAGTGCACTCCTCAGTAGTCACTTGTCATGAAATGGGAGTTACCAACATCACATTACAAATAGTGATTTTTTTTTTTAACTGATCATTAATTTCACCAAATTTTACAAACTTGTACTACCAAATGTCATCAAATACATTCACCCCAAATCCCTACAACAACATAAACGTTGATCCAATTCCAGTTTTATTTGAGAAAGAACTTTTCCAGTGGCTCTTTTCAGTTTTTCAGTAATAAATCGTTCCATGGATGAAGCATACATTTAACCCACTCTTGCACATTATACTGGCATCTTTAGCATAGAGAAAACCATTACAAAATGTATCATAAAGTATGGATGCCATTGAGACACACTCAGGTGATGAAGTGTGACGACGTTACTTGATTAACGCCACCAGACAGGGGAAATAATTGGTTTGACTCAGAACCATTCATTGCAGAGGGGAAAAAAAATAGGTGGATGTGGCAAAGATAGACATTTGACATGGTTTGCTCGTAAAAGGTTTTTCAACCAGAACAAATTATTTCACCCCCCTCCGGTGCATACATTAAGTATACTGTAAAAGAGATATTTACCGGTAGTTTTTTGTGTTGATAGTCATCTGTGCATACCTGTGCCGTTTTGGGGCAATCGATCTTCTGCCAAACCAAGATACCAAAGTGCGTCCATGACAAAAGGCTACCGAGTACATAGCCGACTTTATTATGCAGGGTGCCACATGCCAGGAGAGGGTAGTAAAGTGTGGGGTAGAAGAAGACACCCAGGATCATCCAGTTCTCTGCAGACCCAACAAACAAAGTGTGAAACATATACACTCAACTGGCATTTCTTAAGAGATATGGTCACAATCAAATAATGAAGCTCACCAATCACCAATCCGTCAAAGACAATAAAGCCAAGTTTTGATTAACACTGTCAAAACGAGTATTACAGTGATGTTACTTTTCAGTAGTGTAGCCCACTACTAGAACATCTGATTTTTTTAGTTTAAAGTTTAAAGAGTGTGTGCAATTGTGCACATCTATCCAACCAAGTTATACACTAGGTACACTTCCATTTATGGTGGAAAAACCTTAAGACATTATTAATCTTGGTTTAATAGGTTTTTTTTTTAAAACATCACATGAACCTGGATTTGAACATACATTACTAAATGGTTTTTATCCACTGTAATCACTGTAGAAGGGTCAGAAAACATTATTCAATGGTAAATATAAAGCATTGGTGGTGGATACCTTTCTTTCAACTGCCACATTTGATTATTAAAATGACCAAATGGGGCTGGTCATTCATAGAGACCACCCAAAAAATGTAATTCAAACATGGATACAAAATAGTTTCTTTTAATAATACAATAATAAATGTTTAAATGTTATTCATTATGCAAAAAAATTATTTAATTGATAAACAATTACTTTATAAAATACATTGGAATCTAGACAAGTAAGGTATCTGTAAAATTGTTTAGTTTTATATTTTCCATTTATACTACACAATTAGTCGAGCAATTTTAAGAGATATATTCAATTACAAAAATAAACATGTAAAATATTTCATAATAAACAGTAAATTAGATTCATGTTTGAAATTGTACTAATGCATTTGTAGTAATTTAAATATATTCAACTAATTATTTAATTAAAAAACATTACACATTCAAAAAATACAATATAACATTTAAAATGTATGAAAATACAACAGGATAGTTGATATAAAAAATAAATGCTCAGTAGGCTGGATTAATAAAACAAAAGGTTTATATTTTGCTGTTGTAGGGCATACATCTTGGTATGACTATATAATATCGTAAGCAGCACTTTGTATACTAAGCAGCTTTAGCCTGTGATGTACTACCTGAGTACACCATATACTGAGAGATGTACTGTATATGTAGAAAATGTCAAGTTATGAATGCACAAGATCTGACAAACACTGATGTAGTGCAAAACTAAGTCAGAGTGACTGGAGATCACATCGTGTTAAAGCCATTCTGCTAATTAAACCTTGTGTTGTTTTGGGATTGTACAAAGTAGTGAGGCTTGATAACATTCAGCGAATTCTTAATTAATTTCATTTCTGAAATTTAAACAGCTTAGAGCCGAAAACAACACAGAACCACGGAAGGAAAACAATCCAGTTATGTAATAGAATGACCATCTGTAAGACAACCTCAGGACAAAGCTTGCTTCCAATGTCACAGGACATAATGTCTAACACGTCTACAATGCATGTAAAAAAAAAAAAAAATGAGGAAGGAAGTACGAAAATGACCTCACGTTTGTTCTCGGCTTCGGTGGTGAAGGGCAGAGGGTTTGGTAATATGACCATGCTGCAGAGTTTACACAAGAGCACTCCAAACACAGCCACTGCCAGGCCCTTGTGCTGGGTATGGTCCAGGAAGTTGACCGGACTGCGGAAACCAAGTGGCAGGTATTTAGAGTCCATGTGTTAGCGGCCTTGCATGCAGCTGAGATGATTATTGAGCAGATATGATGAAAATGGTCCTCATCAGTGTTTTTGGCGCTAATCAAATAAATACACATCATTGCTGACAAAGTACATTCCATGTTTTAACCTCAAGGTGCGAATTGTCTTTAATGTCCTATTCTCAGAGATAAGTTGCATGTTTTCCTTCAAAATTACATCAGTGAGATGACATTAAAAAAAATCCTGCTCTGTTAAAAGGTAAGTTTTCAGTTTACTTTTGTTTTTCAAAACCAAACTGCCTGAGGAAGAACAACGTATTACAGACACCCATGCGTGACTGACAAAGTGTCAATCATTTGCACGCACACTCATGGGCACATATCATACACAAATCGCAGCTCATCACCCAGTTACTAACAACTGGACATTTATATTATCAAACTCAGAGCAACGAAACCTGAGGCAATTGAGAAGCTTCAGACATGAGGCAAACTGTTTTTCTCAACTCTCATGTTGTACAGCAAAGTTTTGGTTGCTGCATAAAACCAATAAAAATATGTGGTAAACATACATTTCTTACCTTAGTGATTGAGGTTAAATCAATTAATATGGATTCTTAAATTTTTTTAAAATGATCTATTGCAACATTTTAGCAAAGCGCTGCACAGCAACACGAAATTATAACACATTGTTAATTGAAATTACAACTGTAAAGAGTATTACTCTGGGAACTACAGTGAGAAATGCACTTTATACACCATCCAATTTTAGAGTTCTCACAAGGATTGCAGGAGCACTGAAACCTATCCCAACTATCAACGGGCAGGAATTTTGGGTACACCCCGAACAGGTTGCCAGCCAATCGCATGGCACATAGAAACAATCACTCACAGTCACATTCACACCTACGGACAATTTAAAGTCTCCAACTAACCTACCATGCATGTTTTGGGGATTTGGGAGGAAACCAGAGTGACGGGAGTACCCAGAGAAAACCCACGCAGACATGGGAAGAACATGCAAACCCCACACAGGTGGGGCCAGGATTTGAACCCCGGTCCACAGAACTGTGAGGCAGCTCCTCTAACTGGGGTGGGGTGGGGGGGGTGTCCGGCGTCATGACAGGGGTGTGCAGATTAATCTCCAAAACATCTCCAAGAACCGCTGCTCTAACCAGATGTCACCATGTATACTGTACATTTGGTTGGTAATATGCAAAATGTTCATTGCACTGTATCGGTACCCTGAAGATAATTAGAGGCTCACCTGAGTAAACCTGGGAGTCCTGTCTGTTTGCCTGCTTTTGTGCGTCTGGCTAAGAATGCAAGGATCACCATGACAACCAGCTGGAGAACGAGATACGTTAGTTAGCATTACAAGCAGAGCAGCGTGGCCAGAGGAGCAGCGACTTCAATTGGGGTCAGGGCTTACTATGATACATATACATGTTCCAAAAAAAAAATAAAAATAAAAAAAGGAGTGGACATAGCTGGCCCAACAAAAATTACAAACAAACGAACAAAAAAACGAGTGCCTCATTAGTGCTCCCCATGGATGCGGCCTGAATGAAACGTCATTAGTCAAGATCATTGAACAGTAAGAGTTCAGTGACCTCACATGACCTGGAACACATTCAGGAAACAAGGCAAAAGAAAGAATGCCACGCTTTAAATTGGACCTGTATGGACCACCTTTTGACCAGGGATTAGTTAAATAAATTGAAAAAAAAAGTGTCATCAGCTTTAGGATGCGCAGCAGAAGTTTCTTTTTGTTGACAATTGGCAGAGTTGATTAAAAGAGACAGCAATTACTCCAGTTTCACAATGGAATCAAATACATTTGCAAAATCGTGCAAATAAAACCAGACTGACAGGTTTTTGCGTATGATAACGAAGGTTGATGTCATTTCTACCTCATTGACTGACAACTGGGACAGGATGTGTTGTAGTAGTTCAATGTGTGGTGGGTTGGCCACATACAAGGTAAAACAGGAATGTTCCAGTCCTAGCATCACAAAACAGTGTCTGTTACAGTGTCACACTGTTTAGTGTCACAAAACAGTGTGAACACTGTAAATATGTTCCAAATCGAAATAACAAATTTCGAGTTTTACACTTCCAGGTAATCCATGTACCGTCCAACAAAAGTCCTCATTTTTTTCCACACCTTCATGTGCACCATCATCATGGCTATCTTGAGGTGCTGAGGTCCACATCTTCAAAACAGCTCCTGTAGATGAGCCACTTGAACTTTGGAAAGAGGTTCCTCCAGCATGGCCAAATTCTTTTTTGCCAGGTAGTGTCAGTTGTTCAGGGCATTGTGAGGAGGCACGTTGTCATGGTCAAAAAGCCGCTTTTCTCGGGGACTGAATGAAGCAAATGCCCCAGGATCTCTACGTGCTGGTTGATTGTTCAGCCAACATTAAAAGGGGAAAAACTCAAGGTTTGTGTTTGAAATACAACTTTGGTGACACCAGTCCTGGAACTTTCCTGACACATCTCGTGCAGCCACCCAACTATTACCGTGCTGGCATTTCTACCGCTAAATACTAGCATGCTTCCAAAGTTTCATTGAGTAAGTGTAAAGTAGTGCTCAGCGAACGCAACACGGAAAGAGACTCACTGATATTGCGCTGATGCATATGTGGTAGAGCCTGTCATCTGCAGTGGGGTCACATGGAGGAATTATTCTAAAGACACACACAAACACGAGAAGAACAATCAGCGTGTGTTGTAACACAAGGCCTTGAGTAAGTGAGCAGGCCTGCACCTCGCTAAACCTTTCACACGTCACCATCAGGACCTTTTGTCGAAGCTGAAATCCTGTGGCAGAGATTTGCATTTAACCGGATTGCTTTCAGCGTGATGCAGGAAACAACTGATGCCTATGTTCACGTTACTGTGTAGTACAAGAGCAGGAATGCCTCGTCATGAGGAAGTCATTACCACTTTCATATTAGAAGAAGGTCTCATGGAGTACACGTTATGAATGTGTTGCGGAAGAGAAACATCCAGGATGGATGGGGTTGACGACCGCCCTTCACCTGCGCAAACATTGAGCCAATTTGGGATTTTGGCCCTCACTCAAAGAGGAGACGCTGGCATCACATCAAACAACATGTAAATTTAAAGCAATGTCAAAATTCACAGTCGGCGGAGAGGATATCTGACTGTTTACATGCTGTAAAATGCCTAAAACCACTAAAAAGCTACATTAAAGCTAAAAGGACCACAACTCAACATAGTTTAGGACTTAGCAGGACACTTTCAATGCAGGAGAGTTTGACAAATGGCTCTTGTTTCATCATGATCCCGTTTCACTGTTGATTTAAGAAAATGATCTAATGGTAAAATTTCTTCTGTTAATGTTATGATCTCTGCAGGTTTACGAATGGAAATCTGAAATTGCCCGACCCAAAAAAGTCAGTTGTGGGAAGCCGGAGTGGCTACATTTGAAACAAACACTTAATGTGGTCAAATTAATGACCGATAAGACCTTTTCTTATTTGTTCTTTTAATCTGTTGATCCAACCTCTTAAAATATGACATTGATGAAGCTTGTCTGCATAAACTGGACTGAAGGGTCATTCACCTGGGATAGTGCTTGCTCACAGACATTTCTCCACTTAAAATATGATTAACACCATCAAAAAATGTAAGTCATTTTACTCACTCTCTGTTAATCTTCTTGGCCACAGGATCATAGTCTGGGTACTCATAGTCCGGCACAGCATCGTTATCCATTGTGCCGTCTCTTTTTCCAAACACTTCCCAAGTTTGCACCTGGGGAACTTCTCACCACAATTTCAAAGCGGCACACTGCTGTGATAGTGAGAAGCAAACTGGTGCCAAGGCCCCAGTTTCTGCAGCAGGGGCGTCCTTGTTGCCTAGCGATGGGTCAGATCAGGTGTCCCGGTACTGTTGTGGTCCTGTTGTGGAGAGAGTTAGTTTGAAAGCTCCCGACTGCGACGTGCCTTGTCCACCCGGCAAAGGCCCGGTTTCAGCAGCAGGTTACCACTACACTGAAAGACGGGGGGGAGGGGGGGAGTGTGAGGGGGTAGAAGGGTTGGGGTGGTTATGGGGGGGGCAACGAGTGTGTGTGTGTGTGTGGGGGGGGGGGGGGTGAAAGGAGGGAATAAGTGGAGATCTGGGCAGCCAATCTGGAAGGCCACCTGCTGCTTACCGGGAATACCTCAATTTGTGAGGTTGTGTTGTTGGACCTGTTGTTGCAGTAAGGTGGGCCCAGTTATGAAACTACAGCTGGGAATGTGTGGACAAATGGAGACGATGAACCATGTTTTGTGGCCTTCGATGATGATGATAATGGTAAATCTTTTTAAGACATTGCCCACCCTTGCATTGATAAAAGAGCCGCACACCTTGATAAGGATCAAGAACAAGTTCATTGACATTGACAGTTTATCAACAACAGATAAATTACGCTAGTTTCCTTGGCCAGTGGAAATCATTTTCCACATTTAGTCTATATCATATATGTTAAAACCAGGCCCACAGGCCCAATCCAGCCCATAATGTAATTATATATAGTCCGAGAGGCCATAGCATGTATTAGAGGGGACCTGCCGCTAATACTCCAAATCCCAGAATTCTTTGCTAGCGTTTTGACGTATGAGTTGAGACCGGCAAGAGCCCCCTCCTTTTCTATTGCAGGTATGAACAACTATCAGTCATCTCGGAAAAAAAAAAATCATACCTCCCCTTCCCCAAAAATGGCTAAACGAAAGATCGAAAACAGGCACTTCCAAGAAGGCAGGTCATCTGTTCATGACATACTTTAGATCTAAGATCTATAAATTTTTAAACAAATACCATCGATGTCATTTATTGCACATTTGATTTTGCATGTGTTTAAAATATTAAAGCTTGCTTCATCTAGATTCAGTTAAGTTTGTATCCAAATAATAAGATTGAACAATAAATGTCTAGCGAGAATGGAAAACATGCACAACTGCATTAAATGTACAATAAATACTGAGTTTGGCTCATGACTTTGTCCAAATTTTTAATCTTTGCCTACAGTGAATTTGATATTGACATGCCTTGTCTACATTATATTATAAAATGTGCCAGTATGTATATAAAAAAAACACTTAAAAAGTAACTAAATACATCCTTAAATAAAACTGAAGAAAACTCATGATAGATGATGATTGCTCAATCAACAATAAGGTACAGAACAGAGCAATAATAAACTTGTTGTTATACATTCATGTTCCATATCGGTTATCCTCAGGCGGGGTACACCCTGAACTGGTCGCCAACAAGACACAAACACCAATTTGTACTCACATTCACATCTGCAATTTATAGTCTTCAATTAACCTACCACGCATGGTTTTGGGATGTGGTAGGAGGAAACCGGAGTACCTGGAGAAAACCCACACAGGCACGGGAGAACATCCATACTCCACACAGGCAAAGCCAGATTGGAACCTAGGTCTCCAGAACAGTGACACAGCTGTGCTAACCAGTCATCCACCCAGGCACACTTATTATTTGTCATCCATCCTATAAAATAAAACTTATTTTCTTTGTATCAATAAAACTTTGAATAGATGAGTTGCATCAGAAAAAGCACAGGACTGGTGTTACAGTAGTTTCCAAATCCAAAGTACAAATTTTTCCACTTCAACGGAATCCCCCTGGAGTCTTCTCTGCACTCCGTTTCCGTCATCACTGCCATCGTGATGTCGTTCAAGTCTTGAAAACGGGTCCCTTTAATTGGCCCATGAGGCTTGGGAAACACGAAAAATTGCACAGAGCCAAGTCAGCTGAGGACAGCAGTTGCTCCAGCACAGCGACCCTCTTCCCGGCTGGGAACTGTCAGATGCTCCGGTTACAGTGGGGAACTGCATTGTCACTGTGAACCAGCCACGAGTTGTCCTACCACAACTCTCGCCTCATCTGATCCACAAGATCTTTGTGGATGTGTTCATTAATAGTCTCAAACCCTTAATGCAGGTTTGAAACTATCTTTTGTGATACCAGTTCTGGAACTTGTCTGACACATCTCAATGCCCCATAGCTTTTGTAGTGAATATCTCTAGCTGTGGGTGTTTCCAATGAAGTGGCATGTTGTGTGTATCATACACGGTACGGTTTGTTTTTTTCATCATAAAACATTACACTATAGGCTCGCATACTGAGTATCTTTGTGTTGAGTACAAATGTTCAGAAATCGTCTGCAAAGTGGAGCACAGAAATTGCATTAAAGGGTAAAAAAAAAAAAAGCCCAAGACTTACATGACGCATAAGCGTTAGACGGGCAAAAAGCTCACATTTGCTCCGATTATGTTCTTTTACCAAGAATAGGGTAAATACTGACACAACTATTTAGATAGTATGCAAGAGCTCGCCTATGCGTAAAATAGGCTAACCACAACAGATTTGGAGTGCCGAAATCAGTCCCTGCACCGAGACCGTGGTCGTTTCGCAACACTGGCTCCATGTCAGAGCACACTCATTAAGGTGGGATTAAAGCCACACTTAGTTTAGAAAGCAACACAACTTTCCCTCCCAGCACTCCTGAGAAAAAGCCGTTTCTCAAGCACAGTAAGCTACCACATCGAATATGCTCAGGGGAGAAAAAGCAGCCCGGCAAAAAAAGGGGTCAATGAACAAAGAATGCTTTGAACGCTTCTAATGACATCACACAGAAGCACTTTGATTGTGCCGGACACTGCACTTGTATCAGGTTTAGGGAGGCTGGTTCAAAAAAGACCTTTTCAAAGTGCACTGAAAAGCCCACATCACGGCACCTGACCAATAATCTTGGTGAGACTACACATTGGAATTAACTGATTGTGATGTAATCATGACATGAAGGGCATTAAAAAAAAAACATCACCTTACACCTCACTATAAACAGGCATCTACTGAGGAGTTGGTTTTCAAAATTTGTGCACAAAATTATGACAGAATTTGGTGCATGAAGGACTAGGACTAGGCATTTATGTTTAATGCTCTGAACATTTGTTTTCCCCCTCACCAAATTCTTTTGCGGCTTCCATCGTTCAAGAAATATCGCTGACATAGGCTTCTTCCATAAACAGCATGAGAGTAATAAAAATCAAGCTAATATTTTCTTTTGACCCTCCACTGATGACCAACTTCAATTTCCGCTAAGAAGCAGACAACATGAGCAGATTCATTTTCGCATTGTTTTTTTCTGTATGACAAGAAATGAGCCTGGTGGAAGGCAATCATAGTATCAGACGCATTGCAAATGACCACCCATCCATCCATTTTCTTTTGCCGCTTATCCTCACGAGGGTCGCGGGGAGTGCTGGAGCCTTTCCCAGCTGTCAATGGGTAGGAGGCGGGGTACACCCTGAACTGGTTGCCAGCCAATCGCAGGGCACATGGAGACAAACAGCCGCACTCACAAATCACACACAAATCACGCAATTTAGACTGTCCAATTAATTTCACATGTTTTGGGATGTGGGAAGAAACCAGAGTAACAAGAGGAAATGCAAATGGCCAAATTTTCCAATTTATTTGTTGCAAAAGCAATGATTTACCAGGATGTTTTGCAGAACCTACAAACCTCAGAGGGGTTGAGGAATAAATGGCTTCAATTTATTTAGAAGAAATTTTGACTAATGGGAAGGAAAATGTTATTTTTGTGTGGGGAAAAAAATCTGGAGATTTCATTTTATGGTCAGTCAATTTGATGTTGGACCTTTAAAGTGAAAAAATAAATAGTGAATAAATTAATCTGGGGTGGCATGGAGGGTCATCTGGGAAGCGTTGGCCTCACAGTTCTGAGGTCCCAGTTTTGATCCTGGACCTGCCTGTGTGGAGTTTACATGTTCTCCCTGTGCCTGCGTGGGTTTCCTCTGTGCACTTCGGTTTTCTCCCACATCCCAAAAACATGCAACATTAATTGGACACTCTAAATTGCCCCTAGGTGAGATTGTGAATGCGGCTGTTTATCTCTGTGTGCCCTGCTGGAAATTAGTCTGCGATTTCGCGTAAGGGTTTGCTCAGAAAACAGACACCAAGATTGAGGAGTAGAAGACAGACAGAAGTGTTATCTGGCCAATGGTCCCAGCTTGTGGAAAAGTAGAAAAACAAAACAAACAAACAAAACAAAAAAACTATGACTGAGCATCCAGCTATTAAATAGACTCAAGGCAACAGCACTTTGGTACACCAGCAATCCGAGTCATCCAAAGAGCAGTGATATTCAACATTTATTTGGCCAAGGCACAGCTAGATTTAAAAAAAAAAAAAAAGATAAAAAAAAATTAATCACAGGACAACTACAATTCTACAAAAACAAAACATAAAAAAAAGGTATAAAGAATAATTTTGACCAATTAAGTGAAATTTGCAATTTCCAGCGGCACACTGGTTGGGAATCACTGCAATAGAATGTCAAAATCCACCCTGAAATCTTGAGTTACAAAATTAGAAATAGCACTGAGGAGGGAGCAGACAAGGCCAAACAATTCCAGTTTACTGTATATAAATTATGAAAAATGAACCAAATATTAGGGTCAGACTTAAGCTACACATCCAAGTTGAGTGTCGTTATTGGAGATGATTTGGTCAGAGGTATGAGGTGCATCTCCATGGAGAATTTGTTATACAGCACTTTAAAATTGTGTTAGTGTACTTCAAAGTTGTTGCTAGTCAGGAGTACACAATGACATAGGAGACACTTTATTTATGAATTCTCTCACTTTCAAGCCAATTATATCAGTGACGTAATTAGATGACGACGTCGCAATTCATGCTCGTCTGAGGAGCAGCTGCGCACATTTGAACATTTTGAAAGTAATTTTAAAAAAAGCCAGGCTCACAATACGAGGAAACTTCAACAACACAACACGAACATTCAGGTAAAAACCTGCTCACCTCGTCTTCCCTTTCACACATGCGTAGCGTTTATATGGTCGTGGTGGGATTTTTTTTAAAAGTCGACTTCATAATTATTTGGACGGCTAACTCACCTGCCAGTTCTTACAACATGCGTGGATTTAAAAGTGACAGCATCAACACCCCTCAAATAAAACCCTGTCCGGCAGACACATAACTAATGGTAATCATGCTAATGGATTTCGATTAGCCCTGTTTATATCATAGCTAATATTGTCGTCTAACCATTAAAAAAACTTTAGTACTTTACTTGGCCACTACGCGACAAGTACTTCAAATCCCAGAATGCACTGTACGATAATATTTTGCTATGTTCCTGCCATATTACGTTTTCAACCTGGAAACTTTTTCTATATTTAATGGGAGGTAATTGTATTTGGGAAAAAAAGAAATACATTCTTTATCTCATCTCCCATCATCACTTTGCAATCCTAAAGCTTGATATCATAGAATTGGCAAACATGAATAATGTGCAGAATTAAGTTTATATAAAAAGCTGCCTTCCCTGGTTATACAAATGAATTTAAAGCACTCACAAATGGCGTACTTTAATTCGTTTAGAGAGCTTACCGTATTATCCAAGAGACCTCCTCAGCGTGGACCATCTAAATATGAAAAATGCTCCCCGCCATCAAGATCGAAGACAAGTGCAACTTATTTGTTGTGTGTCTGCCTCATGCTGTAAGCGTGTGTGAGGACTTTGAACGTCTCTATCTTGCTTTGCCAGCAACCTTATTGAACTACTTAAGTGTTGTGAAACATTTAGATGTGACTCGTGGACAAGTTCATATGAATGAAGGCATGTTTATTTTCACTTCATTGTAAAATTAGACATTTAATTATTGTTATTTTAAAATGTCCAGTGATGATTTTGTCCAGATTTGCATTAAAGTGATGTTATCCCATATTCTGAGTTCTGCTTGTGCTAGTCGAAGAAAACAGTTGGTCAATGAAGAGCAAAGCAGAGGAGGAGAAGGGTCTCTTTTGGGGGGGAATAAATGAACGGTGTGGATTGACCCAAGGCAAAGTTTAGGAGTGAGTTTATGGAAATTTTTGCCCTTTCTTCCAGGAGCGTATTTGTGAGGTCCCACACTGGTGTTGGCCTCACTGTCCAAATACAAGGATGAGAAAGTTTGATGCAGATGACCTTTACCAATACTGACCTCAACCCTTGAGAACACTTTGGGATGAATTAGAGCGGCGATTAAGAATTCGGCTTTCTCATCCAGCATCACTGTGTAACCTCACAAATGGGCATTTGCAAAACTTGTCAGAAATTCCGATGAATTGACTCCTAAACCTTGCGGAAAACCTTACCAGAGGAGTTTAGAACTCCATCGGATGACCAATGTTGTATTAAACCCAATGGATTAAAAATTAGATGTCAATTAAATTAATATCTGAGTCATGGCAGGGGAGCCAACACTTTTAGTAAGCTATGTCTAAATTGTTTTCATCTATGGCACACGTGTCAAACTCGAGTCCCGGGGGCCAGATCTGGTCGCCAAATGATTTTATGTGGCCCGCGAAGCCACATCCAGAGTCTCAGTTTCCATGATTCTTGTAAAAATCTGTACCAAAATTTCAAATTGTCATATATCATTAATGATAAACTTTCCGATATTACAAGAATGTTTGTGTTACCAAACGTGAATAGTTGAAAAATACATTACCCTTGATTTCTGATTCCAAATTAGTTCATAAATTGATGATGTAAATATGATGAGATGATTAAAAAATATTTTTGTTCCACAGTCATAACGGCCCTCTGAGGGAAATCGGAACAATAATGTGGCCCGCGAGAAAAATGAGCTTGACACCCCTGATCTATGGGGTATGTTGGCTAAAGAATGTCACAGAGCAGAATTATTATTTTATTATTGTTGTTGTCAAATAACTCAACAAATGGCATTTATTCTTTTCCTGTAGTATGTGAATCAACTGGCACTGTTGCAATTTGAAGTTATTTTCAATTTAATATCACCATTATCATGTATTATGATTCATCAAATATTTCTCAAACTGAATTTCCATTCTTGGGCGATGTCAATATTCAGGGGAGTTTACGTTTTAGCCCATGGTGAGTCATTGACTCTTGTTTTTTCGCTTTCTTCCAATGGCACAGAAGAGGAATTACTGTACATGCCTCCAATGTCAACCGTCCCTTCTTTTGCGTGGCTTAGATGACCTTCTCATGACCTTCCCTTTCATAGAGGGTACCGATAAGTGCAAACTACATCAAATTGAGCAACTGGCATGGCCTCTTTTAACATTATATCGCATTTAGTCCACCACAGACTAAGGGTATTTTGGATTGAGGCAACAAGGAAATAATGTTTTGAGTTTGTAAATTGCATTCTCATTCTTCATTTTGTGCTTCACAAAGGCAAGTAGATTTAAATGGAGTCATAGCAAAACATTGCCTCCGTATTAAGAAAAAAATCGTCTCCTGGGAGTCACGGCCCATTCCAAGCAATATTTGTCTTGTGCTTTGTGCTGCGCTGCCACTATCATAATCAATGAGCCTTGTAACACTCAATTAGGACATAATTGGATTTGTGGGAAGCAATGTAGATTTCAGCCGACATGAAAGGATTGCTTAGCACCGTTGGCAGTTTTTGATGAAGCGGAGTTGGAATGTTTCATAAAGGTATTATGATGAGGACAGTTTTGACCTAGAACTTGTATTTTCCCTATGTAAAAAAATATGTTTTGAAATCCAGGCCAGTGCCCTGTAACATTTTGTTTTCGACCAAAGTGCTTGTACAAACAATATTTATGTTCTGCTTTGTTGAATTTAGACGTACGTCGATAGTCCCTATTTCAGTCATACTGGTCGCGTCTGCTGGTATATCACTGCAATTGTAGCAGGTCCAGAATGATGAGATTGATATAATCTTTTATGAGCCCTGAAAATGAGACATTGTGTGTAAGGAGCTGGTGACAAGTACAAATCTTTCTTTTCCTGTTAGTTATTAAAGTGCTTGTGGTTCGCTTGGTCTGTGAATTCACAGCATGACGGCAGAGTCGCATCACTTCATCAGTTTCATACAATACGTGTACACACTCTGGAATTGAATTTGATTTTCACAATATGACCACCTCATACATCAGGATCAGTGTGGTTCCTCTCTCAACATGTGTATTACCATCTTCAGATTCATGCTGTTATGCTTTGTTACTCTTGGCTATTGTATAAAAAGGAAGAATATAAGAAATAATATATATATAATATAATATAATGTAATATAATATAATATAAGTAAAAGAAAGAATTGGTGATATGCTTGACACGTCCTCTATTTGCTTTTCTGTGTGGGTGTTGGGGTGTCCATAAACAAATTTAATGGATTTCCTGTTGATGGCAGATTTAGTTCATATTGTGTGCTGTCTTATTGCTTTGTTGTTGTTTTTTTTTTTTTTTTTTGGAGGGGGGTAATCCTATCTTATGTCATGACAATTAAAACTGAAGTGTGGAAAGTTAATAGATGTTTACATGTTAATACCTTTTTTTTTTTTCCCCTGGAAGCACAATCACCGTTTTTCTTTATACTTTGTAAAATTGAGAGGTTCTGACTCGCGTAGTGCCATACAGATTGCAAAACCTAAATGTTTTACTGTACAAAAATGTTTAGCAGGCGAGTTTGAAGAGACAATATGCTATGAATGTAGATATGCATCATGCAAGACTGATGGAGTATTTGCATGTTTCACATCTCTAGGTTTTTAATTATGAGATGAATTTTCTGCCCAGCATGTCAAAAGTAATTGCTTTCTAAATGGGAGGTTTGCCAAAATGTCCCATAAGAGCTAATTGAGGGCAGCAAGAACTGATGAGTTTGTTTGATGATGTGGGCTTGTGCAATTGCATATTTTATGCTTGTGGGTGTTTACTGTGTGGCTTTATATATTGCATGCACGGTGTGTTATTTACATTTACACTTACCAAGAGTTCTTCTCACTGAAACACACACGTACTGTACATAAAGAGGAGGGCAAAGCAGCAATCTTAAGGCGTCCCCCAGGTTCATGCTTATGGAATAAAACTCAAACAATCTCTGCATTTTGCAGTTTATTAAGACTTGTGGTCAGTGCACACGTCAATCAGCAGAGCACCTCTCTTGTCATTGGGAGAATTTGACCAGATTCAAAAGAGACACTCTTGCTTCCTGGTCCAGTGTTAGCTTGGTCCGGATGAATAATTTATTCATAGGATGAATCTGCTGCAGATGGCTAGCTACAGTGTCACAGAGGTTTGACAGTCATGCAACTCTGCTGGACTGAGGCTTAATCGGGAGCCTACTGAGGTTATCAACAGCTGTGCGCCCGATCCTCTTATGTTCACAAGAAAATATGTTGTACATTCATAAATAAATAACAATGAATGAATGTGAGACCGTGCAATGACACTTTAATCCAAAAATAAACAGGGTACAATAGTATGAACAAAAATATGTTAGGTAATAAAACTAAAGCAAGAGCAGTCATATACATCAGTAGTCATCAAAACTGAGCACATATTTGAATTTTGACCAGCATTCCCGTTTCATTTTGAAGCACTTTGAGTTAACTATGACGCAGAAATAGGGGAGAGGTGTAAAGATTTGGGAGAAAGCTTTTTTTTGGTTGTACATTGGTTTCGTAAACACCAATTTAACTATTTCAAACTATTCTGTGAGTTTCCAGTTTCCTCATGACTCCCGTGTGTCACAGTAAATAGATATTTGTGGTTTCTTTGAAGACCGGGGGGTGGTCAATGGGAAGATTTGTAATAGTCGCTTTGTCACAAATGGCCGAGTGGACGGGAATGTGTGTGTGTTGTGATGGTCAGTCTCATTGAGAGATTGGCGTCACACCGCGTAGGTCCCCCGCAAAGATCACTCGAACCGGCTTCCATTAGCAAAAGGTTTCTCTCCACATGTCGCCACGTGAACAAAGAGCTGGTTTCATCTGACACGGGAAGGGATGTGCGGCTGTCATAAATCAGGTTTTAGCAACGCAAACATGGGCTGATTTCTCAATTAAACAGATTGGCAGTGCTTGAACTGCAAGAAAAGAGCGAAAACCAAAAATCTGTATGTAGGCCACAATAATGGTGGCTTAAATTCTTATTGATGGCTTGTAGTTCCAATGTGCTAAAAATTGCGAATAATTCGTTCACATTGGTTCCTGCCAACATTTAATTCAATTATTTACTAGGTTTAAAATGTTTTTATTAGCAACTGAGTGATATCATGTAATGTATTTGCATTTCAGGATCGTCTCACTGTCATTGACATCATCACATTGATTCCTCAAATGGCCAGCACACACACACGTGAGTCATATTTCCCAGTGAGGTTACATGATAATTTGGTCAGGGTACCCCGAGGGGGTGTGGTATGGGTTGGCAGGATTGCAATATATCCTGTCATGTCTGGGTTCCCCTTTTTTTTTGGTTTTCTCTCAAACGCTTCTTCCAGTTTAATTACTGACTCACATTTTCAACTTGTGATTATTTCTCCGAGCTCCAGGAGCAACTTTGGGCTCTTGCACGAGACCTAGCACCTCACCTCATTAGGAAGGTGACAGATTGTCATTAGCACGTATGTGCCGCAGCGAGTCGATGGGAGGTGGAAGGATGTAGCTGCACCGCGGGGCCTGTTTGCCTATAGCACACCCCAAAGCTTGCACACGATGATGGACTTGTAATACAGTAGCACGTGGTCCTAAAATGAACTGAAATTATACCAACCGCGACCCAATGGATATTCCCCAACATTAAATCGCGACCCAACCTCAGATTAGCGGTAGAAGATGGATGGATAAAGACATAATTGATTTCATATGTATTTGTTTTTCTGAGAGCCTTGATGCTTTTACGCAGTTCCCAATCATTAAGATTCTGCAGCATTTATTATGCAAAACCAATTTCACTGTTAGCTTTTTCTTTTTTCTTTTGAAAAGCACTTTTTTTAACCTGCTGGGAATTTTTTCATCTGAAGAACAGCGCTGTATCAGCACTGTACGCTTTCTACTTTTAAATGGGCTGCAGCACTTAGACACTACATGCCTTCAGCTGTTTGAGTCAAAGTAAAACGCTTTAACATTAAGAGACAAATCCAATATTGATACAAATATTCCAAGGCTTTATGGCGTAACGTCATCATTTCCATAGTGTATTATTGTCTTTCTTCTGTCTTCTTTTGTTAAAAAAAAATCTGTGGTATGATGTCTGATAAATAGTAGATTTTTTTTTCTTAACAACTGTAAGAAAAGCGAAGCATGTAATAGCAAATGATATTGTTTTATTCGTCTCTTCCTGTCCTCCAGATCATTAGTTAATGGCTACCTGGACTGCATGTGTTATCCTTATCACAGCGAAACACTGTCTTTGAGAAATGTTACTGTTCTTTTGTGCAAATTTAGCAAGTAAGATGTGGAATTATTTATCATGATAACCATCTGTGTCATTGTTCCAAGTGGTTGTGCACGCACTGCTGGACAATTTAATATCAGCCAACCTCATTTGGACTGGTATTAAGTCCAAGTCATGCAAATAATCTGCAATGATTGGCATCCATCCTTTAGACAAGGATCCATTGTTCCCATCAATGTATGCTATACATACTTTTTATCAGCTTGTATGGTTTGGTTTGAGTAACTGAAATTCTAGGCTAAAGCGCATTCAAGGAAGATGATGTCAGAGCGTGGTTGTATTTCTGTTGCCCATATTGACTCTTCTCCTTTACTGACAGGAGTTGATTGACAGGTAGAATCCCAGAAAGCCTCAGCTCCATGTAATTGCTCTAGGTCAGAAGGCAACAAACAGAAGTGAATCTCCCCATCCCATATCTGCTCTCTGGTTGCTTTTTTTCCCCCCTTCTTCTGATATCATGTCTTGCTTGCAATTACTTACTCGTCTTTTCCCCTGAGATTGAGCAAGTAGTGTTGCCGCAGTATTAGCAGCACATACGCTGGACATATATGGAGCACAGTAGGGGACTGGTGAGCATGTCTGAAAACTCTGGTTCAAATCCTGCTTCACCTGTGTGTAATATGCAGGTTCTCTCCTTGCCTCTGTGGGAGAGGCTCCAGCACACCCGAGACCCCAGTGAGGATAAGTGGTTCAGCAAATGGATGAATGGATATTCCCCAACATTAAATCCTGAAACTAAAATCAATACTTGCTTGGATTTAAGTTCACTGCCTGAGATCTCATATCTTAATATACCAACATGTTTCAGACATATAAACACATTTTGAGTTAATACAGTATATAGGATAGTAGACTTTTTTTTTTTTTTACTGCAATAGTAGTGTAACAAAAGTGCTACATTTTTAAGGTGCTTTAAAAAAAATCAAGTCAAATCACACAAATAAACTAGTTTGTTGGACAAACTGGTATTATTGCACATGTTACAATTTGCACTTGAGGATTAGCTAACTTCTTCTTCTTCTTTTCCTTTCGGCTTGTCCCGTTAGGGGTCGCCACAGTGTGTCATCTTTTGCCATCTTAGCCTATCTCCTGCATCTTCCGCTCTAACCCCAACTGCCCTCATGTCTTCCCTCACCACATCCATAAACCTTCTCTTTGGTCTTCCTCTCACTCTTTTGCCTGGCAGCTCCATCCTCAGCACCCTTCTACCAATATACTCACTCTCTCGCCTCTGAACATGTCCAAACCATCGAAGTCTGCTCTCTCGAATCTTGTCTCCAAAACATCCAACTTTGGCTGTCCCTCTAATGAGCTCATTTCTAATCCTATCCAACCTGGTCACTCCGAGCGAGAACCTCAACATCTTCATTTCTGCCACCTCCAGTTCTGCTTCCTGTTGTTTCTTCAGTGCCACCGTCTCTAATCCGTACATCATGGCCGGCCTCACCACTGTTTTGTAAACTTTGCCCTTCATCCTAGCAGAGACTCTTCTGTCACATAACACACCAGACACCTTTCGCCAGCTGTTCCAACCTGCTTGGACCCGTTTCTTCACTTCCTGACTACACTCACCATTGCTCTGGATTATTGATCCTAAATATTTGAAGTCGTCCACCCTCGCTATCTCTTCTCCCTGTAGGCTCACTCTTCCCCCTCCACTTTTCTCATTCACGCACATATATTCTGTTTTACTTTGGCTAATCTTCATTCCTCTCCTTTCCAGTGCATGTCTCCATCTTTCTAATTGTTCCTCTGCATGCTCCCTGCTTTCACTGCATATCACAATATCATCTGCGAACATCATGGTCCAAGGGGATTCCAGTCTAACCTCATCTGTCAGCCTATCCATTACCACTGCAAACAGGAAGGGGCTCAGAGCTGATCCCTGATGTAGTCCCACCTCCACCTTAAATTCCTCTGTCACACCTAAGGCACACCTCACCATTGTTCTGCTGCCATCATACATGTCCTGTACTATTTTAACATACTTCTCTGCCACACCAGACTTACGCATGCAGTACCAGAGTTCCTCTCTTGGTACTCTGTCATAGGCCTTCTCTAGATCCACAAAGACACAATGTAGCTCCTTCTGACCTTCTCTGTACTTTTCCACTAGCATCCTCAAGGCAAATAATGCATCTGTGGTACTCTTTCTAGGCATGAAACCATACTGTTGCTCGCAGATACTTCTGTCCTGAGTCTCGCCTCCACTACTCTTTCCCATAACTTCATTGTGTGGCTCATCAACTTTATTCCTCGATAGTTCCCACAGCTCTGAACATCCCCTTTGTTCTTAAAAATGGGAACTAGAACACTTTTCCTCCATTCTTCAGGCATCTTTTCGCTCGCTAGTATTCTGTTGAATAAGTTGGTCAAAAACTCCACAGCCATCTCTCCAAATTGCTTCCATACCTCTACCAGTATGTCATCAGGACCAACTGCCTTTCCATTTTTCATCCTTTGTAGTGCCTTTCTGACTTCCCCCTTAGTAATCATTTCCACTTCCTGGTCCTTCACTCTTGCCTCTTCAAACTCTTCCTTCTCTCTCATTTTCTTCATTCATCAACTTCTCAAAGTATTCTTTCCATCTATTTAGCACACTACCGGCACCAGTCAACACATTTCCATCTTTATCCTTAATCACCCTAACCTTCTGCACATCCTTCCCATCTCTATCCCTCTGTCTGGCCAACCTGTAGAGATCCTTTTCTCCTTCTTTCGTGTCCAACCTGGTGTACATGTCTTCATATGCCTCTTGTTTAGCCTTTGCCACCTCTACCTTTGCCCTACGTCGCATCTCGATGTACTCCTTTCGCCTCTCCTCAGTCCTCTCAGTATCCCACTTCTTCTTCGCTAATCTCTTTCCTTGTATGACTCCTTGTATTTTGGGGTTCCACCACCAAGTCTCCTTCTCCCCTTTCCTACCAAAAGACACACCAAGTACTCTCCTGCCTGTCTCTCTGATTACCTTGGCTGTCGTTGTCCAGTCTTCTGGGAGCTTCTGCTTTCCATCGAGAGCCTGTCTTACCTCTTTCCAAAAGGCCGCACAACATTCTTTCCCAGCTTCCACCACATGGTTCTCTGCTCTACCTTTGTCTTCTTAATCTTCCTACCCACCACCAGAGTCATCCTACACACTACCATCCAATGCTGTCGAGCTGCACTCTCCCCCACCACTACTTTACAGTCAGTAACCTCCTTCAGATTACATCCTCTGCACAAAATATAATCCACCTGCGTGCTTCTACCTCCGCTCTTGTAGGTCACTATATGTTCCTCCCTCTTCTGGAAATAAGTGTTCACTACAGCCATCTCCATCCTTTTTGCAAAGTCCACCACCATCTGTCCCCCAAAGTCCCTTTCCTGGATGCCGTACTTACCCATCACTTCTTCATCACCCCTGATTCCTTTACCAAAATGTCCATTACAATCTGCACCAATCACAACTCTCTCGCTGTCTGGGATGCTCAGAACTACTTCATCTAGTTCCTTCCAGAATTTCTCTTTCAACTCTAGGTCACATCCTACCTGTGGGGCATAGCCGCTAACCACATTATACATAACACCCTCAATTTCAAATTTTAGTCTCATCACTCGATCTGATACTCTTTTCACCTCCAAGACATTCTTAGCCAGCTCTTCCTTTAAAATAACCCCTACTCCATTTCTCTTCCCATCTACTCCGTGGTAGAATAATTTAAACCCTGCTCCTAAACTTCTAGCCTTACTTCCTTTCCACCTGCTCTCTTGGATGCACAGAATATCAACCTTTCTCCTAATCATCATGTCAACCAACTCCTGAGCTTTTCCTGTCATAGTCCAAACATTCAAAGTCCATACACTCAGTTGTAGGCTCTGTGCATTCCTCTTTTTCTTCTGACGATGGATCCGGTTTCCTCCTCTTCTTTGTTTTCGACCCACAGTAGCTGAATTTCCACCGACGCCCTGCAGGTTAGCAGTGCCGGGGGCGGGCGTTTTTAACTCGGGCCACAACCGATCCGGTATGGGATTCTTTAGATGAACGCTCATATTTGTTTGGCACAGTTTTTACGCCGGATGCCCTTCCTGATGCAACCCTCTGCATTTATCCGGGCTTGGGACTGGCCTACAGATTGCACTGGTTTGTGCCCCCATAGGGCTGCATTTGAGGATTAGCTAACTATTTGAAAGAAGTAGAGACATTTCCATCACGTTTGATAAATTCAATGCCTTGGAATGTTCTTTTTATTCTTCATATGATTTCAGGCTCTATGCCAGTGGGGTATTTATAGTGTAGTATATGCAGTATTTGATGTGTATGATAGTGTTAAATTATTTATTGAAGCAAAATCGTTGTTTGGGGTCATCCGTTTGATAAGTACTGATTTGCGTGCTTGCATGTTTGTCTGTTTTTTGACAGATGTCTCAAATTCTAGCCCAAAGTCTGCCGAACTTTCTTCAACGCAGTAATAAACATGCCACAAAATTGTGTGGTTTTATAAACAGAAGAGATTGTACACCAGTCTTACTTTATTTTAACCATTTGGAAAATTATGATGTTGAACACAAGCACGGGGAAACCAATGATACTTCCATTGTTCAAAATCTGATCAGAGCCTTTTGGAATATCATCTTTCATCATAATAAATGAAGCATGGCCACCTAAGTCTTGCCCGGCGACAGCAGCTTGTGCAGGAGAATGTTGATTTCATGTGGCGCTGAGACCTTGCTGCGAAGATGAATGCGGCTTCATTGTGCCGCACTAATTATCCAGACGACTTCCATCAAGAAGTGAGCGGAGCTGTTTGTTCAAGGTTGCCATCTGATGTGACATGCAGCGTTCTTGAAACCTGTTGAAAATCTGCAGCATGTGTTGTGAAATGGCCTGTTGCTTAGGAACCAATGTGATTCCGTGCATGCATAAGAGTGGGCTTTGTTCAGTTCTTGGAATATCAATTCTTTAATAAAAAAAAATGTTCACGTGTTGTAGGTGAACTTTGATACTGAAATGCAGATGCAAATTACATGTACTGAATTTTTGTGAAAGCCAAACGAGCAGGGAATGAATAATATCATTGTGTTGCTAATAAGCAATTGAGAAAACACTTTTATTTTTTTATCACACTTATAAAAAATTTCCAAGTTGATACTTGAAAATAAGGCGGGACGGTGGCTCTGGTGGAAAGCGTTGACCTCACAGTTCTGAGGTCCCGGATTGCATCCCGGCTCTGCCTGTGTGGAGTTTGCATGTTCTCCCCATGCCTGCATGGGTTTTCTCCGGGTACTGCGGTTTCCTCCCACATTCCAAAAACATGCAACATTAATTGGACACTTTAAATTGCCCCTAAGTGTAATTGTGAGTGCGGCTGTTTGTCTCAGTGCCCTGCGATTGGCTGGTAACCAGTTCAGGCTGTTCCCTTCCGCCTGCCCGTTGACAGCTGGGATAGGCTCCAGCACTCCCGCAACCCTCGTGAGGATAAGCGGCTAAGAAAATGGACGGATTAATGGATGTGTGAAAATATATATTTTTAGTTGTTGTAAATGGTGATGATGTCATAAGACAACACCTACTGTATGTGTTTGTGTATTAAAATGTCCCAATCATTAGTGGTTATCCTTTACATTACTATTAAAAAAAAGTCTTCTGCCCCATTCAGTCACTTCTGGGCTTGAATAGTCTTTGGTAGCTAAGCATTTGTTACGCTTTGCATGATACAATATGTCCATATAGACCTTTTTAGATTTTTTTTTCTGCGGTCTTTTGCAATTGACCAATGTGAATGAGTGGAAATGTGGCTTTTATGCAGTTGGTGGCTTCCCCCCAAATTTTTGAAGTGATCAATTTATTTTCCCCTCGTTAATTCAGTAAAATGTACAATGGGGGGAAAAAAAGAGAACTAGAAAAACAAGAACTAATTTTATTAGGTACTTTTTGTGATCACTGTTTTTATAGTGTAGTTTGTTAAAGAACCTTTTTCCTGAATAAATGACAAGCATGTTGGAACTAATCTGCTCTCATTTAGCCAAAATCTCCCCTTCTTTTAAACTTGGAGTTCCACAAAAATCTGTCAGACTGGTTCATCTTTTAATTAGTGAAATTATAGATTTGGACCTCCTCCCCCCCACACACACACACACACAAAAGCATTGCAAGACAGGAACCTCTTAGATGCAAAAATATTTTTTTTCCCCAAAGGTGTTGCATATCTAGTAGGATATCTTAATTTTCTTTGCCATGATAGACTGTGACTTACATTTAGACTACTGAGAGTAAAGGGAAAAAAAATCTGTACTTGATTAATGAAAAGCAGAAAAGTCATAGACAACTATCTCGCCCACACATCTCGCTTCGTACCACCCGCTGGGAAGGAAAGTGCTGGATGAGTGAAGATGGCTGAGACGGTGGCCATCAGTGGGGCCAGCATCAGAGAAGCTGCAGCACTTCAAATGGAATGTGAGGTTTTCAAGCCATATAGTCATAAATATTTCATCTGCCAGCAGCTTTGAGGAGACAAGAGAGGGGGCAGGCCGACCGGGCACCCGCCCGGCGCTTCTGGGCTTCGAACAACAAACTGCAGTTCTCAGAGACAAAAGGTAGAGATGGGGTAGGGGGCTCTTCAAATGTGAAACAACAAACAAAGCTTTTGTTTTATAAAAATGAATGAGAGCCATATCCCACACAAAATCAAAGCTAATCGCAGTGCAACAATTGTTGAGAACAAGTATCCAATAACATTTTTTTTTTCGAACTGGGGGGGCGTTATAACCACGAACACTTTTCATTGTTGACTTTGAGTGTGAATGGTTGTTTATATTTGCCGTTGCCTCTCACGAAGAGTCTGGTCAGATAAGTGCAGCACATCTGCCACTATAGTGATTATAAGCAGTGTCGGTAATAGCAAGACTCGTGGATATAACAAATATTCAATGTTATTTACAATATCTTCATTTTGAACTGCCATAACTATAATTAATTGTTAATGAGGTTGCTATTATCTGAAGGCAAAAGTATTTTTAGTACAGTTCTCTAAAAAAGTTGAATGTGTCCTCTCTGGCTCATAGGAGCATTCCTGACTACTCCAGTAGCAAAAAGCATCTTAAGTGTATAACACCCTTCATTATTTTTTATGTATAAAATGTGCTGACGTACACGATTCCTGTCATGAAGTGCTGTCCCCTTCCCGTAAGCAGTCGATCGAGCAATTGAGAACGGCTGCAAATTTAATGACTTTTATTTCCCCTGCATTTTGGTCCTCTAGGATCTTAGTCTTTGTCAAAGTTAATGCATTCTGATGTTTACGTCCTTATTCAAGCAAGCTCTTTTACCATAAAAGGGCGAATAGGAATGACAATCAAAGCTGAACTACTGATCCTCTTCCACAGTAAAGTTACCTGTTACTTGATTAGAGGTGGATAAAATAAAGATTATACTCAAGTACTGTTACATAAGCATAATATGCTTCAAGTAAAAGTAAAAAATACTTTGTAAAATGATTGAAGAAGAGCAGATACAGCGAGGGGGGGGGAGTGGAGGGGGGGGATACTTAAGTACTAACTGCTGAGTAATCGCTGATGTATTTATTTTTAAAATCCTGCATAAACATTAAATCAACAAAAATATAAAATAGAAACTTAGCTTCTAATATCACTCAACACTATCACTAAAAAAATCAATAATGGGCTTAAATGAATTTTGTTTACATGTAAATAAGCACAAAAAACTCAGAAAAAATTGAGATTATCCACCCACATTTTTCTGTAATGCTGGCATTTGTTTCATGATTTAAAAAAAAAAAAATGAGTTCTGTCAACTTCCATCTTTACATTCAGTACTGTGTTTACATTGCAGATTGTTGGTTTTTTTTTTCTCTGCTCCCTTTTAATACACAAAATTTTCCTATAGTGAGGAACATAAAACTCTAATGGGTCTGAGTGGGTCGGATGAACTGGCATTTGGATCCACGTGCTGTGGTTGACCTCATGTTTTAATTCCTTGTAGTATTACATTTTGCAAACACAAACCGTATATTGTATGTTTCTCAAATTCCGATTTCTTGAAAGTTGAAAGGCTGAAATTTTTAGGCTTAAGTCACTTTGGAAATTTTGCTTGTGTGTAGGGCTGAACCGCTGCAGAGACTCCGGTCATGTGAATGCCTGGCTCTGTTTGATTGGTGGAATGGAAATGGATTCAATCAATCATCACGAGTATTTATGATAAATTGGTGACAGTCATGTGACAGCGGTCCCTCTGATGAATCAAAACAGAAGTAATAGATACCTGTAGATACAAACGAAAGTATTGTTTCTTCTTGCAAAAAATATTCCAGTAAAGGTAAGGAAGTGCAATGGTACCTTGACATAACGGCTGAATGGAGCGGTTGCATCATTCTCCGTTATAGTACATTGTTCATTATATTGAAACACTTTGTTTTTTTTTCGTTGCCAGATGAAACCATATTATTACACTGTACAACATTTTTGCTTTGTACTTTTTTTCATGGCCTAAAACACCCAGATACAGGATACTCTGCCTTTTGATAGCTTGGCATAGTGATTTTCATTTTGTTCTCTGCCGGAGAGCTTCAAGCCCTTTTAGTTTAGTATCACATTCTGGTGATCACATTTAAAAAAAAATAAATTGTAGTTTTCTATGTTAATACTTTTGTCTATCTGAATTTATTTAATCTTTGCTGCCCACACGCCACACTCATAAAAACTTTGTGGCTTGCATTCTTGCATTGTGGTCGAATGGGAAAGCGGCACATCCGGTTTTGTAGAGGAAGCTGTGGTCGCCTCATTAGGCAATATGCTGTCATCTACCACATTTATTTATTTTTTTAAATTCTGTTAAATCATTGCAATGATGAATGACAGATCAAGATACCAAGGGGCAGTTTGGTACAGACGTACAACTGTCCCCTATTGGTTATAGAATCTTGGGATTTGCTTGAGATCAGGAAGCCTGCCCTACCAGGATGGGATTGTTGGATTTGTACAAATTTCTGTCCGTTTGGTTTTGTTTCATGTTTTCCTGTGTTCCATGTTTTTCATGTCTTGTGTCCTCATGTACTTATTGTGTCCCCCTGTTGTCGAGAACCTTCTAACTTGTGTCAACCAATCACCTCCCTCCAGGTACTCGTGTGTTGTCCAGATGTTCCTCATTGTCTCATAAATCTGTTTGTTTTTAGTTCCCTGGTTTGTTTCAATGGGACACTGACGGTATAGTGCACCGATGCCAGATCCGGCCCACTGCATGATTTTATGTGGCCCGAGGAGGCAAATCATGTGTATCACCTTCTATGATTTTTGTTCAAATATGGACCAAAATTTCAAATTGTCATATGATAAATTATAACAGCGTGAGATCAATTCCCGCTCAGTGATGGTGTCGATATATGCCTTGCAACTGACTGGCGACCAGCTCAGTGTGTAGTCCACCTTTTGCCCGATGCGAGCTGGGATCGGCTCCAGCACTCACACAACCCTTGTGAGGTTAAGCAGCTTGGAAAATTGAATGAAATGGAATGGTTTCTTTCGGTTCTTACGGGATCATTGTTCAGGTGTCATTGTCACTGTCTGTGTCACATCATATTTGCCTGTAGTTTCAGTGGTGTCATGTTTCCAGTTTTAGGTTTATCTTAGTGTTTCTTTGTTACTTTGTTTACATTTTGGACTTTTGGATTTACATTTTTCCATGATTCAAGTTTTTCCATCTTTGTTTTGTGAATGAAATATCATCTGTGAGACTGCTGCACTCGTGCCTTGCCTCCCTACTTCCCTGCACTTGGGTCCTCCACTTCCTTGCCTCCAGTGTCTTCAAAAATTAAATGTGACACGCCAGTTGTGTTTAGTAATGTTCTGCATCCGTCTCCCAATCTTGATCCTGACAGCTAAATCAAAAGATCAAGAGCATGATAAGTCGAGGATGGATATATTTATTCATGGTGGCGAGTCCAGATCGAGCAGTGCCATTCAGATGAAGCTTTGCATTTCTTTAATGGATTAAGGGCAGCGCGGTGTCAGAAGGGCACTTGGGCCTCAAGCTGTACGACTGGAAGCAGGTGGCACGTTTCTTGCGTCGCCGCTAAGAGGGATTATGGTCCTCTGAAGGGAGAGGGATCATATTTAATTAGCGCCTTCTAAAGGTTCATGTGATTAGCTTGGCATTTTGAGCTGCACTCCTGATTTTGTTGCAAGTGTTTTTTATAAGATCTTGCGAAAGAATCTATTTTGCTTGGCAGCATTTTTGACTCCTGTGGAATGCTCTTGTGTTTAACGTCTGAGTGCTAATGAGTGAAAAAGGACTCGCTGAGCGTTTCATTCGGCACCTTATTTTGTTTAGCTCTTTGAGAGTCGATGTACTGATCATTAGTATGTTTGAATGATTTCTTTTTAATTATATTAGATCTTTTTGTGATTGTGTAGATGTATTTGATCATGTGGCAGACCTATTCTGTCTGATGTGGACATTGCTTGTAATAACTGTGTTATTACAATAATTACAGATTTACTGGGAGAAAGCATTTGACTAGAAATCTCTGTTGTGTTATTGCAAATGTTAGTCATTGGAGTGGTTGTCTGCGGTGGGTGGAGGAGTCATAAGTGTGCGGTTGCAAACGCAAACCTTCACACAAGCAACCTCCCGTGAGGGGAGACTCTCCACTGAGCTTCCAGAATTGCAGGCCGACGGGTAGGCTGAGCAGCCAGAGAGTGCAGCGCAACCAAATCATTTAAAATGATTGACTCACAATCTGTGAGGGCAGCTCCACTTTGTACATTCATTTCAAAGTGCAAAATAAACCTAAACAGAATCCGTCTGGGTCATGTTTTACAATATATATATTTTTTACTTTTAGTTAGGTCAGTCCTTAAGGATAAAAAAAAAAATAAATAAATAAGGTTGCTGTACCAAATTGTTGCATTTTTCAGTCCTGCTGAGTAGGAATGCTAGATGAAATACTACCTCAAGTTTTGGGACAAAACTCCCAGCAAAAGGTCACTCACAGTCAATGATTTGTACTACGGGATAAGAAATAAAGCCTTTGAGGTAATGCTAATTGGTCAGGTCCTTCATGCAACGTGATTCCTGGCTGCAAAGGGACAGATTAATTACAAATAAAGCTACATAGTACTCCCATTGAGGATGGAAGTGATGGCAGCAAATGTGAAGGGAATACTGATGGTCCAAGCAGAGCAATTTTACTGACGCCTCCTTTTGTTCACCAGGGTGCTGCATTCGCCCATGTGGGTAGCTCCTCCCCTTTGCGGCGAGACGACGTAATTGGAGGAGGACAAAGTTACACGTTGACAATCGATTCCGCAGCACAACTGTTGCTAAGGTACTATGAATGCCCAGTTGGCCATCACAGCGCTTTATTCGCTTCTTCAATGCCAGGAGATGGTATTGAATGTGTAATAAATGTGAAAATCGCGGTATTAGTCAGTGTCTCATCTGTTGGCAAGACAACACGTCCACCATTTATATATGCCTTGTCGCTGGCTGCAGGCAATGTGCCTTATTGGGCTTTGACCCACAATGGGCTCATCCTCCCTTGATTCTGTGTCTTTCGCATAGTCTGCCTGAAGAAATTTGGCAGACACGCGCTGTCTGTGGATGGGCGTCTTTTAAAAGGAAGCTTGAGTTCATCCTCAGTTCACAGCCCATGTCGAGGCGAAGCTATTTCAATGATGCGCACAGAAAGCACAATCACCCCAGCATACTCTTCCTTCTGATATTAACCACTGTGACATTAGTCGTGAAATATCTTTCAATTATCCGAAAAGGGAATTCAGAGATTTGCTTCAAAATATGTTATGTTGTACATCTTTACGGTAAATTGCTGAAAAATGTACTCTCATACCAAATTGTTGAGATAATTTTTCCTTTTTCACCATTTCACTTATTGGGGCTAAATTTAATCTGACCCAGGCGGTGCTTTGCTTTGGTGTGCCCGCTTTATGTAGAGTGCCTCGTTGTTGCGGTAATGATGGAAGAGTGAGAATGGGGGAGAAATATGTCAGACATAGACCAGGGACTTGGTGCTGGCATGGCTGCTTCGAGGGCCTCGCCATTGTGTGGAAAAAGATGACCTGGTAGGATGTATTCCAACCACCAGAGACTTTAGAGTATATTTTCATGTTAAAAACACGTAGGAATGTGGAAACATAAGATGTTAGAGGAAGTACCATCATTTTTTTCAGCCGGGTATAGATTTATACATTCAATGGACACGCCCAAAACAATTGAGAGAGGGGACAATGGCTTCATTCTTCATTTTTTTTTTTTCAGGCATATGAACCTGTATTACTGTACAGTATAAAATGTTTTACTGTAATCTACCTCCAAAGGATGATGAAGGCACAAATTCATACCTTTTTTTTTTAATTTTGATTATTTTGTTGAATCATACATGTTTACTTCATTCAGCTGACCACCAGCAAACTCCACCCTAAAATAAAAATTCTTCCATCAACCTCTGTGCTAGTTTTTACCCAAGCTTTTCACCCTTGGACCACACATGATCATCATTATCATAGCTGAATATAGTGAGCAGATGACGAGCCGCCAGCCTTGTCTGTGAAAGCAGGAGAGTTCATTGTGGTGTCTGACTGTTTCCGTGCAGCAGCATAAGGCTGGGCTGCCTGGGACTGTTGGTATTGAGTAGTGGGGAGCGCCCCGGGCACCATTCATCAAAAAGGAGCCTTTTCTACTTAGGGAATACACATGAATAATCCATACTTTCTTTACGCTTTCCTGTGTAACTCTGTATCAGTATCCCATTAAATTTGCTTTTGGCTTCATTCTGAAAATCCTCCCACTCTATTTGTTTTCATTTTCTTACTTTCATCTTTACTTGCACAAAAATAGGAAATTATCTCTACATTGGAAAAAAAATTATCACAAGATAATTCTCCTTTTCAGTTTTTCATCTGATTTATTTATTTTACTAGAATGCCTTGAAACGTATCAAATTCTTATTTGGGAAATATTTTCCACACTTTACACTATCAAATAATCCATCAGTAAATATAAAATAGACAGGGTTTTTTTAATATTTTATTTAAGTAAAACAACTTTTACAAGCTATCTGGCCCTGTGTGAAAATTAAGTCCCCTTGTTAAATCATAAATTAACTGTGGCTAATGAAATTATATATCGTTTCCAGTCTGAATATGAGAAGTGATACCGTATGATTGTGATTAGGTGGATGGGCATTACAATTTGTACAAAGCAAAAACATTCTGTGACTGATGATTGGATTTAAAATATTTGAATACTATTTACTTACCTGAGTCAAATGTGGGACTAAATGGGAAATCAACGCCAGCCCGTTTCTTTTACTGTGTATAAATAACAATTTGTGGATGGATTGTGCTTTTTTGGGGGGGGCTTTCTAGTTTGCAGGTTTTTTTATGATGGTTATAAACATTGATTTGTGCACTGCTGCTAACAAGGGGCCCTCTTGAGACCTACGAGGTATAATCACTGTATGTCAAGTCCCTACTTTTATTCATACCTTTTTTCATTGTAAATCTCAAAAGACAGAGCAGCAGAGGAGGTTTCATTCCATAGATGATATCTTAATGGACTACTGCCCCACTGTGGCAGTTAAGGTACTGGAGCCAAGTGCCAAATTGAAGTCGTTTTCTTCAGTTTTATTGTGCCGTCTCACTACTCTATTTCCATCAGAGGTCCCTTAGTGTGACCAGGAAAGCAGCCGGGTTTCAACCTCACTAGTTCACACTTGGTACGCCTTGAATTGTCCCCACGGCGAAATTGAATTGAATAGTCACCCTTCAAATAATTGCCAGATTATGTGACCTTTGGTGTACAGTATAGTTCATTGTTTAGATCCATCCATCCATTTTCTTCGCCGCTTATTCTCGCAAGGGTCACGGGAGTGGTGGAGCCTATCCCAGCTATCAATGGGCAGGAGGCAGGGTACACCCTGAACAGGTTGGTAGCCAATCGCAGGGCACATGGAGACAGACAACTGTCCCACTCACAAACACACGGAGGGGCAATTCACAGTCCCCAATGAATACATGTTTTTGCAGTGTGGGAGCAAACCCACGCAGGCATGGGGAGAACATGCAAACTCCACACAGGCAGGGCCGGGATTTGAATGCCAGACCTCAGAAGTGTGAGGTCATCGTTCTAACCAGTTGTTCCACCGTGCCGGCACCAGTAAGCAAAGCAAAGCAAAGCAAATTTATTTGTATAGTGGATTTTATACACAAGGTAACTTAATGTGCTTTATATGATTAAAAGGACTTAAATACAAAGAGAGCAAACATTTAAAATGGGGGGGGGACAAAAATGACAACAAAATATGTACATTAAAAGAACGAAAACTAAATGGACAATACAAAACAAGTACAACAATAGTAGCCAATTCATGAACTAACAGACGTTGTCAACCGCAGTTTAAGTGATAAATCAACGAGTGACTATTTTCGGACACATTGTTCAGTTGCCACAGTCTGATTTATCCGATATCCGTTACGTCGGGGTCTGTTTTGAGGTTCCACTGTAGATACAATAAACTCTATATAATCTTTCATTAATGGTCCGCCCACCAGGAGCCATCAGATTGCATGTGATGCCGCATAACTTAACCTACTCAGTGGAGATGTTTGTTCACGCGCTATCAGTGACTTCCCGCCCATGCTCAATAAATCAACCTGCTTTTAAAGCTTCTGTTGTCTAATGGAGGAATAATTTTTTTTTTTTTTCTCTTCCGACCCTACCAGCCCCCTATTTTCTGTCAGATGAGTCAGACCGAAAAATACACCCCTCGATTTTTATTCTGCTTCCATGAGCAGCATAATCAATATGCTTTAGCTGTGGTGTGCAGCTGGTGGGCGAGGTTCTTTTGGACAAATGCACAGCAAGACAGACACATCCTGTAATGGAGCGATGCCCCTCAGGGCGCTCACATCAATTAAAACCGACAATGGACATCTGTTCTGTACATTACAAGCTAAAAACTCCACTCGAGGATGTGAATATGCAATTGTGAGTCACCATTACGGCTGTTTTCAGACATCTGGATAAAGCCTCACAATTTAGACATGATGTCCTTGCTTGGTAATAGAATTGCACTCGCAGGTAACGCAGTACAGTATATTCAGTTGTCAATGACTTCATCAGAGAGATGGTTAATCGCCAATGTTTATGTTTGTACTGCCCTTTTGTTGTTCACTTAGAAAATAATCAACCCGATTTCTACTAACTTTGGGGATGCGTGGAACTCTGTGAAAGTACCCACTGTATTTTGGTTTAGAACCAGATCGGCCAGATACCATCCATGCATAAGTTAACGTTGCAATGTCAAGCATTGATAATGTATGCATTCATTTCTCAATGAATGATGAATGACAATCACTTAAAAGAAAATCATCCAAATGTAACTGGAGTATTGATTAACGTGTAGAACGTCTCTGCTTTGGCTGAGCTCTGCCTTCTAAATGCAGTTTAATTCTGTCTTAATTTCATTTTAAATTCAATTGGAATGCACACGAACATAATTAGAAAATTAATCCAGTCACATTTGTAAAATGTACGTGTGTGGTCAGTCATGCCCGAAGATATAAAGTTACGAGCGTGTGTTCTGTTTGTAATTATGAGTGTACCACTTTAAGAGCGGAGGGGGTGGTGTCAGGTAAACAAGGAAGTAGAAGTAGGCTGAGCAGCAGCTCCCATGTGCAAAAAAAAAAAAAAAAAAAGATGCCAGGCTGTGGTTTTCATATGTGCTCAGAGTGTGCGACAAGTGCACAAGACTACACAAAATAAGCGACGTTTTTCAATATCTACTATATATATATATATATATATATATATATATATATATATATATTTCTACTCGTAACAAATTTTACGCGCGTGATTTTTTCGGGCTGTGCAGATATGCGAGTCCGACGGCGTGCGGGTGCATACACGCCTGTCACATCACAGTGACTGTTAATCTGTTTTATTACAATTAAAAAATTCGATACGAAGGAAATGTATGTAAACATTTGACCTTGAAGAAAATAATATAAAATTCTCAAAAGATATTCTCTAATTTTTGTGGCATTCACCAATTTTTAATGAAAAAAAAATTTAAATTAAATTGAAAAACAATGTTTTTACAGTGTATGTAAACTTCTGGCTATACACACACACTCTGCTAAGTGTCAGAACCCTAATATTTTGCAAAGGTAGCACCCGACGCATCGGGGTGGGTGACGTTAGAGTCTTCTCAAGTTTGTGAAGCAATTTAGTTCTCTATTTCCACAAAATCATGTTGCAGTCCCCAAATAGATCCAGGCATCACGTATGGGTATCACACACTAAATATATTTGACATTAAATTTTTAGGGCATGAGCCAAACAAGATGTGATATTTTGGTTGGATCCAGAATCACTTTTCTTTGTTACTTTTTAAGGAGGGACATTTTTGACATTAAAAATGAGTCTGTGTCACAATGACAATGGACCTTTCCGACGGCGATCTTCAGCTCCGCCCCCTTAGCCACGTTCCACAACCTTCCAAAATGGCGACTGAACAGAACAGGTTTGAAGTCAATTCTCTATCGCGTATTCCAGACAATATCTCTGTATGTTTTTTGCCAAATGCGTCAGACTTGTCCAAGAGAGTTCTACAGAGAGGTCTCAACTATTTCACGCAAGGATATGTACACGGAATTGAGATTTTGGGTGGAGCAGGACGCATTGTCAGAGTTTCAGCAAAATGTTGGCGATCGATGCAAAAAAGTTTGACGCCTCACAAACTTAATATTGAAATCCAACAGGATAAAATAGTGGAATCGTACTGCACATATAAAGCAGGGTGAGTACTTTTTACTTGGAAAGATCACGAGTAATATCTTTGTAGTCTTTATAAGTGAGTGGCTGTATTCATTTGACTTGGCTCGTAATGGAATCCAGTGCTCTGTCTTAAAAGTCCGACGTGATACAAATAGGCAAATAGACATTTCTCTTGCATGACGTCGTGCATTTACGTATCCCTAACCCGACTCTTCGACATAAAACATTACACACTTCATTCAGCAGGTCAGTGATACATTAACAAAGTGAAAGTTGTTCTCCTGCACTGTATAAAGCACTGATAATAATTCAGTCAAACTCAGAGAAGATACTTCTCCCTCACTTACCAACGAATATACAGCCTTGTGTTTGTTGATATTGTCCATATTTAGTTGTACGTGCGCTCTTCCGCCAGCCTTAATCCATGGTAGACACTTCATCAACTGTGTTTTAGGCTTTGGAAAATGAATCAACCGGGCCCCTTGTAACCTAGCCGGACATCTTTCATCAGAATTGCACAGTCCCCAAGCGCATCCGAGGTCCATTTTCTTCATAACATGAACTTTTCCAAGCGCACGCTACTGACAACCAGCATTGCTTGTGGGTCAATACAGCAAAAGGGGCGTGTCAAGCCAGGGGTTAAGACAATGTGGCTATCTGATTGGCTATTATTGTACGAGTGATTGACAAGTTGGAAAGGTCCATATGGTGCTGATTACGTTAGGGTTGTGCATTTTCAGCAAATAATGTCTTTAATCTACTGATTATCATTCTAGTTGTAAAAGTCATTGACTGCTGAATCAGACTGAACGGAATCAATTTGTTTGTAACGTCTGCTTTGACATGATGATTTAAACTGGAGAAGACCATTAACATCCCAATCCCTTCCTATTTGGGCCATTTTAATGTGGGATTTCCCCATATATAAATTCAATTAAAAAAGGATGCTAAGATATATCTATGGCTTCATCCAAACCAAATCAAAATATCTGTGTTGTCTTCTTGGCTGTAAACTGACCGAGGGTGGGCCGGGCATGGCTGTCCTCCCAGAAGCACGGCGTGGAGCTGAGCTATGGAGAGCCAGTATGTCTTCCTCTCCTCTCTCGTAGTGCTCTGTTTGTCACGAGCACTCACCGTCTGTCACGCCGCACCGCGCACCAGTCACACACGCACAAATATGGACGTCTCATCTTTGCATCCTGGTTGTTGTAACACAAGTCTGCGGAAGCCATCATCACTCTCTCATCACACGATGCTAAAAAGGCCCCCGCTGTCCCTCAGGGAACGCCGCTCTTCCTCCGAAGATCGATCCCCTGCATTCATCCATCCATCTTCTTGCCTTTGCGTCTTGCCGTTTGTCTCAGAGTCTTTATTGCTTGTCTGTCCACTGACACGGGAGCTCTGCATAGCTTTTGGTGGGAATCAATAGGTTGCGTCTCTCACTGTTCATTCATGCGCCGTATTCTTTATAAACAGTGTTGATATGGATGAAAAAGCTTGACATTTTGCCCGTGCATTAAATTTTATTGGACAGCGAATTGAATCCTTCCTAGTAAAGCCTCTTTCACTCCTGTTTGGCTTTTGCCCTGCTTTGCACTTTTCTTCTATTTCTTCCTTTAGATTGCTTTTTTCCTGCACGATCAACCCCCCTCACGTGCATGGAGTATCGATTGGTCGGGTGCACTAATTATCGTGCGTGGCCTTGCATGTCTCCGTGAACCAGAGTCAGCCTTTGATAGACGTTTGGCTGTTTTTAATACGCTGTTAAAAACAGAAGCAAAAGTTTGTGATTACAGTTTATGGCTTGTGACTCTTTATCTGCAAAACAAATGGGACATCTTAGAAAAAAAAACATCAGCATCTCCCACTTCTACTGTTAGGTTGTATGTATGTGGTATTTATGTATGTATCCATGCATATGAGGACAGCACTCATGTACTGTATATGCGTATCCATGCATGTGCACACGCATGTGGGGAAAACACAGGTCGGTACATCCTGCTCTGCCTCCATCTGTGCTCACCCAGTCAACAGTCCACTTTAGAATACAAGCAGCTCCGTGCAGATATACCAACACCTGTTTTGTGCTCGTCTAATTTAGTTTAATTTAAAGATTGCAGAACTCTGCAGAATGCCGCATGTCAGATGTCCATACAATTTCAAAACAGGACCACAATTGTATGAAATGTACACCACCATCAATGTTGTGAACCAGGGGGTGGGGTTCACTCAAAAGTATCAAAAATTAAAATGTGTTTCTGTTATGCTGGGTTCCTGCTGCATTATAATATGTTACTTTAGTTATTTTGTATTTCATGAAATCAATTAGGAATCAGTGGCAGAGAACTAATTAACGAATAAAAAACAATTTAACAGTGAAACATTAAAAGCTGAGCACAATCTGTTCTGGGACGCTGGTTTACTTCTGATTTATTTGGATTCCAGATCATTATTTCCATAGCTAATAAATGGTGCAGAGAGTAAGTTTGTGTCCTGAAACTGGCTGGTCGGCGGTCCATATCCTCACCAGAGTACGTGCCGTCGTATATGAATGAACGTGGTTTGGAATTTTGATGGTGGAGGACACGCTTTCCTCAGACAGCTGGACAACAACTATACAATACTATACTGTGGAGGGAAGCAATAATAAATGTCTTTTAGATCCTGCAAAAGTGGTACCTAAGTTATAATGATATAATAATAATGACCTTACATTATGGAAATTGTAAATTTTACCTCTGTAATGTTATGGACAACTAATAAAATACTTCAATTTTAATGACAAATCAGATTCTGAATTAAAAAAATTTCGCCACCTCAGTTTTTAACATTATTAATAAATTTAAACAATAAAACATTTAACCATCTAGTACCTAGCACTTGCACATAAAGTTCCAAAGAAAACAAACCATACACTATGTGCAGTTAATTCTTTGTTACTGGCTGAACTGAAGTGTCGTGAGGTACGTTGAGGTCGAGTGACAATTGCTGGTCAGGTTTAATTGACTGATTGTTTTACGCTGTCTCTCATTTTGCATGATGAAATTTTTTTTAAGAAAAAGTGTACACCCTGCATGGTACCACTGTAAATGCGGCCCTGTGACTGACTGGCCACCTGTCCAGGATGTGGTCTGCAGTCCCATTCAAATGAAGTCTCCAGCTCCTCATGACCATAAACGGGATAAAAACGTAACAAACTAGGTAGATGGTTGCCACTGCAATATACGGGATATACCTTTGTACCAGAGGGGAAGACGTCATGTGTGTACCACAACTCACTAAAGAGTCTCTGACCTTAGACTGAATTATGCATTCATTAGCACCACATTAAAAGTCCAGTCACACTGAATAATTAGCATTTCGGTGCCATCTGTGATTGCTAGGCAGAGTGGCGCTGGATTGGGAATCGATAAGAAGCTCTGAAGCCAGTGTCACCAGTGACCTTTGTGTGCACTGCGCCAATGACATTTTAAGCTGAAAGGTCTGCTCGGATAAGCACACATCGGGTGGTTTGGAAATAAAATTCTTGGCAAGATTTGTGTGGTGGAAAATAGTGATGATGTCCGCATCATATTTTCTGTTTGAATGGAGATCAGTATGTGGATTATAATGCTCAACATCTGACTACTTGGGGTACATCGTAGCCCTCTTGCACTTCTTTGGCACCACCTCTTCTGTTCATATATACCCAGAGCCTTTCTTTGCATCCCCTCCCATGAAGGGTAAAACCTATTTGTGGATGTACACCCCTGTGTGCGTACCATCTGCGAGCCCCCCAGGACACTAACCAGGTGCTGAGTGCACTCTAACTTAAGCCAGGCCACAACAGCACAACCTGCTGGGATCACGCTCCCTGTGCCAACTGTTGATCTTGACATAAATCTCACTATCAGCACGTCTTCCCTAACCTAAAAAGTAGACTCAGCTGCATGTATGCTTTCATTGCACCTTTCATAAGAGGCATCCACAAGGTTTTCTTTGTCTATATAATTTGCTCAAGTCATAAATGGTATTTGTTGACGATTGCTTTTAATCCTCTCTTCTCTGCTCTCAAGTGGTTTTTCTCCCTGCGATTGGCTGGCAATCAGTTCAGGATGTACCCTGCCTCTTACCCAAATATAGCTGAGATAGGGATCCAGCATGCCTGTGACCCTAGTGAGGATAAGCGGTACAGAAAATGGATGGATGGATGGATAATTTGAAAATCCTTTTGAACCTACAATATATTCAACTGTACTACAAATACAATATTTAATAGTCACACTGATGAATTACTGTTTTGGGCCTTGAATGGATCGCTCCTTCAACAGAGTATGCTGCATAATGGATCTCTTGTCCGCAGCTTGAAATTGTTTCAAACACCCTTGACTGGTGTTACCATATTTTATTTTTGTCTAATGTCATTAGCCGATGTGGGCTGTAGTGTTTTCCCATCATGATTTATGATGATGCACTAAGGGCCTCCCTTAGTGCCACAAAGCATGCTGGGAGGATGTAAATAGCGTTTAAAGTGCATGTTTTGTGTCATTTATTTATTGAGCCATTATTTGCCATGTTATTATCCAAGCCGCTCACCCTCACACGATTTGCGGGAAAGCTGGAGCCCATCCCAGTTAGCTTCGGATGAAAGGCGGACGACACCCTGAACTGGTCGCCAGTCAGTCGCAGGGTAGATATCAACACCATCACTGAGCGGGAATCAATCCCACGCTGCTCGCACCAAAGGCACGCATGTGTACCACTACACCATCAGTGACGAGTCATTATTTTATCTTATTTTATAATTTGCTAGTTCTGCTATTCTGTTTGCTGCGGTGTGATCATTTTAGTTTCGATGTGACACTATGAGCATGTACAACATCGTCAGTAATGACCTGCCGATATATGCAGTGTGTGGGGCAATGTAACCTTCTTCTGCTTACAGATGTGAAATGCAATTGTTCCTCACTGCCTCATGAGAGCCATCATATGGTGGCTAAAACACATGCTAGCATGCATGCTAAGAGTGTAACAAGTGTGTTGAAGTGTAGTTTGTTAGACGAGTCACACAACAACATTTTCCAAATGTTGGACCACATTGTATGGTGCCGTGTCTAATGTGGCACCTCGTCTATTGAGAAGAGAATTTAAGACCTCTACGATCATGAAAATATGGTACTTTTTTTTCTTTTTTAAACCTGGAAAGCAAAATCTGCAAATGTACAGGTCCCCTAACGGTGAACCGCGAATGGCTAAGGGCACACTGTATATAGTAACTGGCCTCCACTCTTCATTCGCACTCACGATAAACCGTATGTCTCCCACCTGCCTCAGGAGGCCATTCAGTTTGAGGTTTAATAGTTGTTTTTCCACATTATTGTCCTAATACTCTGTTTTTATAGGATCATAGAAAATACACTTGAACCGCTCTCAAAGGCAATCTTCATGCATTTTGTCACATATCTCCCTACTGTGTTTATCTACTTTTTGCTCCCTTGTGG